>NC_081845.1:1970000-2312500 GCF_963259705.1 Myotis daubentonii
TATGCCCCACAACCTTTTCAGGTGGATGACCCAAGTTTTTGTCTCTGCAGTGGTTCTGAATCCTACAGAGAAAGTAACCCAACTTTATTAACAGCAATGGCATAGCAGCCCAAGAGGGCGATGTCTATTAATTGAAAAAGCATCTCCATTGCATTGTACTCAGATGGACAGCATGCGTGGACTAACACATATGTCAAGACTGCACACAGACGTGGAGACAGTGTGATAAGTGTCACTCTCTCAGGCCATATCCTGAAAAGTGCTGTGACCTGAGGCCACGCCCATCCAGGTGAAATGTAGGGGTGTCCTCCTCATGACCCTCCTCTTCAGGGTCAATGGAACTCACCTTCAAAGTCCCAGTTGCCACAATATATTGTGTTAATTTATACAACTGAATAGCCCTAGCCGGTTTGGCTCAGTGGATAGAGCGTTGGCCTGAGGACTGAAGGGTCCCAGGTTTGATTCTGGGCAAGAGCACATGCCCGGGTTGTGGGCTTGATCCCCAGTGGAGGTCGTGCAGGAGGCAGCCGATCAATGATTCTCTCTCATCACGGATGCTTTTATCTCTCTCTCCCTTCCTCTCTGAAATCAATAAAAATATTTTTTTAAAAGTCATTTCATCAAAAAAAATAACTGAATAGATTCATACAAATGAATAGATTGACCACATCATGAGCTACTTCGCCTACATATCCCAAGTATAGCACAAGGTGAGGGGAGATAACCATGAATAACCCTCTAACACATCAGCCCATTACTGTTATATCAGTTGGTCATGGCTGCATACTGGGTCTCTTCTGACGCAGTTATTGGCAGCAAGGACTGGGAGCTGTGGGGTATTTAACCCTGTGGGAACTTGCCCGGCTCACACCCTTAGCGTTCATCCCTGATAATTATGATGCACACACTGAAATGGTGGGATGCTAACTGTCTGATGCAGTTAATGAAGACACATCACCAGGAGCCGCGCCTGCACCACACCGAGGGTGGGATCAAGAGAATTCTCAGTCCCGCGCCCTGCAGTGCGTCCCAGACAGGCCCGTGTTTCCACATCACTAGAGCACTCGTGTTCCCTTCCTAAGTATGTCACATTTAATTTTCCCTCCCGTCACTCCATTTCCCAGTGCAGAAAATAGATGGTCAGAATTCATTTTTTATTTGACACAAGACATTATATTTCTTGAAGTCGGGTCCCCATAATTGAAAAATGAGAACGCCAACATGTCAGGCTGCATATTACATTTCTCTCTTTCACGAAAAAAAATTCTAAAATTTTTTTCATAAAAATCGCAGATGCTGTCTCACTGTGAAACTTGTGATGAAGTGTTCTTTGCTCACAGCTGTGCAGCCTGTGCTGGAGCCCCCCGCCCCCTCCTGAACCAGCCCACCCCCCCCCTCAGTGCCTCATGGCATAAAAGGGGGTTGCTATGGCTCTGTGAGCCCCTCAAGACTGGAGGATGACTGACAGGTCTTTAATTAGGTTCTCAGTCTCTCAGGAGAGAATATCTTGATGAAAATTAGTTAATCAAATATGTACAAAGATTTTTTTGTACATGCATGGGGACAACCAACAACACCTACAGGCGTTGGCTCCTACCCACCAGGGACTGGAAATTCCACAAGAAGATAAGTACAGTGAGTACATACGTACCAAATGAGTACAGTTCACTTGGTCGAACAGACAATGCCACATGAGTGACAGTCAAGCTGCTGATGGCATAGCTATTCCTGTCCCCCCCTCCCACTGCAGAGGCTCAAAGGCACCTGCTTACCAACCTTTATAAAAGGAAACACAGCCCTTGACAATTTGACTCAGTGGCTAGAGCATCCGGGGGTTCAATTCCGGTCAAGGGCACGGACCTCGGTTGCCCGGGGCCCTGATCAGGGTGTGTGCAGGAGGCAACCCATTGATGTGTTCCACTCACCGATATTTCTCTGTCTTTCCCTCTCTCTCCCACTCTCCCTAAAAATCAATGGAAAAATATCCTCGGATGAGGATTAACAAAAAGTAAAGGGAAACACATTCTGGGGATTCAGAAAACACTCAGTTTCCTAATAAAAGTGTGTGAATTCTTCTCTTTTTGATCTGAAGCCATGAGCAATGTTTGGAGCTGAGGCAGTCATTCTTTGCCCATGACCTGTGGGAGGGGGTGTGCAGAGAAAACGACAAAGTGTGGACCCAGACTCCTGACCGGGAATGACACCAGAAAGCGAGCGACAGAAACTTTAGTCACTGTTTGTAGATGTCCATCATCTGTGGGTGCAGGAACCCTCCCTGATGCATACACCCAGCATATTACAAGCACCTGCTTTCTGCAGACTCTGCAAATGGTCACCTGTGTAAATAATAATATGTGTGGAGTGCCCTGGATGCACACCATCAAACCAAAGCCCCGTGAGTACAAGACATCCTCCGGCTATGTCCCTTGCCCTGTTTTATGTACTGGAGTATAACTTACCTGAAATGAAATGAGGGGATCCTGCGTCCAGCTCAATGACATCTGAGACACGTGTGCACCCATAGATTTAAGGCCACATCACTACTCAGAACCCTCTGGCTGCAGAAAGTCCCTCATGGCACCTCCTAATAGATACCTGACTCCCATCACTGTCTTATTATTTTACTAGAGGCCTGGCACATGAAATTCATGCATGGGTAGGGTCCCTAGGCCTGGCCGGCGATCAGGGCCGATCTGCAGGGCTACCGGCGGGGTGATCAGGGGGCCCCTGCTGGCACCCGCCTTGGCTGGCCTGGGGCCTGCGGGCTGGGGGCTGCGGGCAGCTCCTGCATTGAGCGTCCGCCCCCTGGTGGTCAGTGTGTATCATAGTGACCAGTCATTCCACTGGCGGTTCTGAGGTTTGGTGGATTTGCATATTAGGCTTTTATTATATAGGATTCGTTTTAGATTTGCCATAGCAACCTTAGTGTCGCACACACAGGACAGATCGCACGACAAGTACATCAGAAGCAGAAAACTCTCCCTCTTTCCCTCTCAAGCCCTAAGTGGCACTCCCCGGAGCGTTCCTTCTTTCTATGGTTTCTTTTTTGGATTTTTCTGGTTGTTTCTTTTATAATTATCATAAACAGTTCACAATATATCCTTTATTAAATTCATATTTATTATTTTATCATAGAAAAGGTAGAAGGTTAGCTAACTACACTACTTCTTTACTCTTTATTTTACCAATGTGATTTATATGACTTTAGTTCTTCTTTTCTTCAGTATTTTAAATACTCTTTAAAAACTTCACTTTCCTAACATTGATATTGAGGAAGTATTGAAACCCTAATGTTCTGTTGATCTTTCCTCCTCCCTTCAGTATGGAGGGTCTACTGCTTCCACTGACAAGAAAGACACAGAAGGTGACGCGGGAATGCAGTGCTGTCGGTTTCATCAGATTCGCACAAGCCGCGTGACCTAGTCTAAGATTAGGGTTCTTGCTCTTTCTCAAAGGATGCTCTGTCTTTCCCAGGAGAATGTTGGCAAGACTGAATTCAGCCACCACTGCATCTCAGCCACCGCATGACTCATTTTGTTTTTATTTTAGCAACATCAGCCTTTGCATAGAATAACAGATTCACTCAGGGATGTGATGGGAGCCCCTGTCTTTCTCACCGTGACTCAAGCTGATACTTAAAAATATGAGCTTGTCATTGGCTCTCTGTGGTGGTCCAGTGGCGCAAGAATAATCCATTCCAGGGGGAGGGTGGACAGAGGTGAAGAGGGCATGGGGGGTGCATGGTGCTGGGGAAAATGAAACAAAAGGAAAAGAATAACCCATGCCACACGTCCTATAGTCACCACCAGTGCAGTCACGGTCAGGTGCGCCAGCCGCCTGGGGTCCCATGGGACTGGCTGCAGCTGTCACTTCGTCACCATCAACCTAGGTGACACCCTGATTAATTATGATGCCAATGCATAGCACGGACGGCGAGCATTTGTTAGCGGGTGGCTGGCTAAGGCAGGCCCGAGTGCCGGCGTAGACAGAGCCCCTCTTCTCCAAGAATCTCAGAACGTAGGTTCCAGCCACTCACTTAAAATGAACACCGCTCGGCGTCTCCCCTTTGCGGATCTGGGGGCAGACTCCCCTACAGCGTTCACACGGGACGCAGACGCCGCCTCACCTGGGACGGCACCTGGAGGTTAGACACGGTCCCGTCTCATTGCTATTACCTAGTCTGAGTTTATGGCCCAATTTAAATACGGAAATTGCTTTGGAAAGAATTCTCCCTAAATCGTTCATCTATTTTAACACAAAGAACACAAGGATGCAGGATGGAGGGTTTTTCTCCTGATCAATTTGTAGTTAAATTACAGATAAACTCAACATCTCATGGCGGTGAAGTAGTGAATAGCTGTAATTGCCAATATGTAATCAGTGGGCCTTTTTCTAAATGGAAATGATTTTTCCTGCATGTATCACAGAATATAAACCTTTAGGAAACAGAGTGTAGCGTGGCTGTCTTTAGGACTGAGGGGGAGCCGTTGCACACAGACTCCTGGAAAGGGCTTAGCATTCCGAGGTGCTTGCTTCAAGCCCAGGAGAACCAGGTCCCCAGCAGAGCAGGTGAGAAGGACCCGTCCCAGCCCGCCTGGTTCCCGGGAGAGGCGCCGGCCACCTTCCCGCCACTGATGCTTCTTTCCCAGCAGCTGGTGAGACCAGATGACAGAGGCCAGGCATCACTCACTCCCGAAAGTGTTGGAAATTCCCAGCCTCAGTGACAATGGATGGAAGCATCCGACAAGCAAGCATTCTTTTAAAAAATATATATAATTTTTTATGGATTTCAGAGAGGAAGGGAGAGGGAGAGAGAGAGAGAGAGAGAGAAACACCAATAATGAGAGAGAATCATTGATTGACTGTCTCCTGCATACCCCTTACTGAAGATCGAGCCCACAACCTGGGCATGTGTCCTGACGGGAATTGAACCCAGTTCCCTTCAGTCCGCAGGCTGATGCTCTATCCACTGAGCCAAACTGCCTAGGGTCATGCATTCTTTAGAAGCCCAACTGAGAAAAGTGGTCGGAGGCGTCTGACGTGTCATAGTTTGGAGGTGAAATACAAAAAGGTTCGGGAGTGAAACTTTGACTCCTGTTGGCTTCCCATGAGCAGCACTGCGACGCCCGGGGCCTCAGTGCTGAGCTCTGCTCCGCTGGGTCCGCTCAGCTCGAAACTTCTCCTGAGGGGGCGCCCTGGGATCCAAGGTCTCCACGTGACTGGCATAGTTGACCACCACACGTTGTGCTTCTAGGAACATTGTACTGAAGTCATGATTGAATATTGTCAAACACATCATTAAAAAGCACATCGACATAATAATCCCTTCAAGTACTGACGGTGACATATAGATTTTTGTGTCTATTCTGTGGAAAGCCTATATGAAATGACCCTACGCTCTGCTCCAACGACAGCCTTGCTTTCTCTGAGTTTTCTCAGACTTGCCGCGCAGCAGGAAACTCATTTGTTAGTTGTGTTATCATAATATTGTGTGTCTACTTCAAATTGACCTCCTGTTAATCTACTAACCTACACTTCTTATCATAGATGCTCAATTGGCCATACATTTTTTTTGAAAATGTAAAATCATTTTTCACGATGTGATAAAAGAAGCAGCTACAGCATCCTGGAAAGACATTCTGAAGTTGTTTCTGCCTTAAAATCCGTGGCTTTCTATACAGCACTGCCTCCCAGGAGGACAGGAGGAGCCACGCCGGGGTGCTAGCCGTCAGGTGCATCTGGCTGCTTAGGAATGTGTGCAGTGAAATAGAACACAACCCCAGTGAAATCATCGGTGAACCTCCTTATAATAGATCCTCATACCGCAAAAGAATCACGCTTACTCAGTGCTTCTGTGAGCCAGGATTTGTGCAAAATCTCTTAGTACACTAGATAGCTCACTTGACCTTGAGAGTAGACATCAAGTCCGTGCTACAGATGGTGACCTGAGATACAGTGTAAGGCTGACACACTCACCCAAAGTCACACCAGCAATAATAAGTCGTGGGGTTGAAATTCAAATTCTTGCTCTTAACTACTACTTTCTACTGCTTTTTATGTAGAAACCAACACCTTGAGTCTTGTAAATGGATAATAAATACTATCATTTGCACCCCGAATTTCAGTTAGTTATCACCCCTGAACCCAGGATGGGGATGACTAGGGTGTGCAGTAGTGTCAGAGGTTTGTCAGTGAGACACAAATAAGAGAATGAGCTGATGCAGGAGGTTGGCCGCGTGAAGGACCTTTAAATTATATTTGTCTTGGTCACTTTTAGTTAAGAAAATAGCCCTCGCTGGTTTGGCTCAGTAGATAGAGCCTCGGCCTTCTGACTGAAGGGTCCCGGGTTCAATTCTGGTCAAGGGCATATACTTGGGTTGCAGGCTCCATCCCCAGTAGAGGGTGTGTAGGACGCAGCCCATCAATGATTCTCTCCCATCATTGAACTTTCTATCTCTCCCTCTCCCTTCCTCTCTGAAATCAATACAAATATTAAAAAAAGAAAATACCAGTCTGTCTTGTAAAATCATGATAGTTATATCTCTACATAAATTATGCAATTATGCTTCCTATTAGTATTTTGAAAATGTGGTCTTCGTTTTATAATCCCATTCTTCATCTCAGATTCTGATGATATATATTACATGATTTAAACTTTATATGTACACACATATGTTTATAACTCTAGTTTCACTGTTTGTTAGACTGTAGGTAATCTTTGTGCTATCGTGTGAGTGAATTCTGTTCTATCCATGTTCATAGTTCCCACGACAGCATTATCAAAAAGATCCATGTGAAGTAAGTGCGTCCCATGCATAGTTGGTGTAAGGCCTGTGACGGGCTTGTGAACTGAGCCCAGAATACAAACTCCCTGCACTAGGTGCCCTCACCTCTGAAAGGCAGCATTCACCACCTGAACTGGGAACCCACCATGACAGACATGCGCGCACAGGTCAGGGGGACGTTCAGGTGTGCGCAAGGCTTGCTGGGAAGATCCCCTGCACATGACTGTCTCAGGCGGGCAAGGTGAGGGTCTGAGCAAAGGCTATGCACCAGAAGACAAGGTGACAGTGATGGGGGGGCATGGAGGGGGGGCGGAATATGGATATGGGAGGAGGCGAGTGCTGGAAAGTCACAGCCTTACCATGTATTTATCACCGTGTTTCATGCAGAGAATTTTTAAACATGGAAATTTTTCAATAAATTTTGTTAAGTGTTGTGGATCCTGGAGAGCTTCAAGTCGGCGTGTAACCTTTAGTAACTAGAAAATCCCTTTTGCTGTGGAGCGGTGGCTACAGTCAGTGTGGAGCAGTGATAGGCTCTTCAGCTCCTTGAGTGTGGCTCTTCTACAAAATACCAACTTCTGCACATGGGCCATGAAGTTTCAATCACACTGTACGTGCGCGCCCACACGTGGTATTTTGTGGAAAAGCCACACTCAAGGGCCCAAAGAGCTGCATGTGGCTCACGAGCCGCAGTTTGCCGACCACTGGTGTGGAGCCACTGCGGCCATCTTGACATGGTGGAAAGCATTCATCGTCATCGAATAACTAATGAAGAAATGGTCAGCGAAGGGAGATGGCTTGGCAGGAGAACTGTATTTCAAGCAAACCTCGGGATGCAAAGGAATTTTAAAACTGTGCAAGATGGATCATTTGAAGGTCACGTATGAAGAAGTTGCAGTATTCTTCCTAGTTGCAGTGATCTATTGATGAAATGGTTTCCCTATAAAGCAAAATTTTAATCTAATGAAATTGGGCCTTTTTCTAAACAAGTGCTAGCGAGTACATTCCGTTCAAAAGACAGAGGCAAACAAAGAAGAGCCAGGACCGAAGGCATTGAGAAGCAGGCTAATGTTCCGCTCAGTTGAGATTGGAGGGATGCTGCTGAGCTGGAACCGGTCTTGGTGCATGAACGCCCAACCCCGAGTCCGTGAGCGGTCTCTGTGCTGCCACTGCCTCCTCGTGACCTCTGCCTGGAGCCGGAGTCACCCGCGCCTTCTGACTGCTGTCCACACAGCTGCCCAGCATCTGCGGGGATGACCGAAGCAGAATCCACTCCTTTAGTGACGCAGTGACAGAAAACATTTGACATCAAGGAAATGAATCCATGCGCCAGTCTTGGAGGGAAAGAGTATTAGAACCGTACACAGAATGTGGGATAAACCGGACTCCATGTTTATCCTGATTTCCAAATTTGGGAAGAAGTGAAGGATTAACATACAGCAACGACCTGGTAGGGTGGGCTTTCTTGACGTCCCACTCAGACTGTTGAACAATTTTCAACATCAGATAGCAAAGAATTTGCTCTCAAGTAGCTCTTGAAACATTGTTCAGAAAATAGGAAAAAAGGAGGATCACACTCATTTGGTAATTATTACTTTAAATTCTTTATATTTTACTTTTTAACATGAAAAAAGTATTTTGATTAACAATTTTATGTTACAAAATTTTATTCATATTAGAAAAAATATTTGGTCTTCTTTTGTGTGAGTTACGAATGAATTATTGTTTTTCTCATTTAAATTAACCTATTATAGACTATACTGTCTCCAAATTCACTATACAAGAGATATTTGGGAAAAGATTAGATTCAGATAGGTGACTTTGTTAGATTCTATTTTAATCATTTTTAATCACTTTAATAACCATTCAGCCCAATTTCTCAAAAAAGATCCTTGCACGTATAGAATTCACTCATGGTTGTGTGGGAATTAGAAGTTGAAAGCTTAAAGTATTTAATTTCATGGGCTCTCCAGGAGCAATTACTAAGGCAAAAAAAAAAAAGTGTCTAATCCAAGTCCATACATTTAACAAGGACCGGAATAGTGATGGAATTTAGATTAGTTGGGTCCTAATTCAGGGCTCTTAATAATCTGTGCCTGGGGACTTCTTACCTAATTAAAGAGCAAGTACATTAGAACTAATAATGGTTACTGCTGCTCTGAATAGCCATAGAGTGGGACCGTCTGAGACAGGGCCCCTGAGCGTCATCGACATCCTTGGTGTAGTTGTTACAGTTCAAGGAAGAGATGAGAAGACTTTGGGTTACTCCAGTCTCACAACGGAGTGCCCGCCTGAGACGCAGGGAGCATGAGACGATGAGTTTGTCATCACCAAGATAAGGGAAGGGTCTTGCATCGCAATGCTTCCACGGCCTAATGCCAGTGAGACAATGCCCCCTCAGCTGTTTTCCTACAGATATTTGGCTGAATTTACTGTCGCCGGGACAAATGTTTAATGAACATTTCACAGACAAGTGAAAACTTGTAGCTCTTAGTTTAATATTATAGATTTTAAAGATATTTGTTAATAACTCAGGATAACCATTTTAATCATCTTTAATCACTTTAATAGCCATTCAGCCCAATTTCTCAAAAACTGTTCTTGCCTGCATACAATTCACTAGTGGTTGTGTGAGAAACAGAAGTGGAGAGATGGTTACTTAATTCCATGGGCTCCCAAAGAGCAATTACTAAGGCAAAGAATATATAAGTTGCTAATCCAAGTCCATGCATTTAATAAAGACCGGACAGAAATGGAATTTACTTCCTGAGGTTATGTCTTTCACTTGCAGCATTTTGGAATAGGACATGATTTAAAAAGTGATGTGTGGGCATTATTCATATTAAAAACACCGAAATGTGAAGTAAAAGGAAAACACAGACAAGAAAGTGCCTCCTCCACCTCACCAACCCGCTGCGCAATGGTAACTACAGACGACACGTGTGTGTGTGTGTGTGTGTGTGTGTGTGTGTGTGTGTGTGTGTGTGTCGGGACGTGATGACATGCCATGCCCCCAGCTTTGGTGCGTGGATGAGCCCCAGACTGTACTGCAGCCTGTTTGGCTTTGTGGTTAGAGGGGGAGGTTGGTATGTGTGTGGTTTTGTTTTTTATTTCACTTCACAGACCTGTTTGGGGCACACCTTCGTGTATGTTCACAAAGACCTATTACATTTTTTTTAGAGGCCATCACAACCCTCCTGCCTACATTTCCTTTGTGTGCGCTTCCTTTATGATCAGTATTTGGCCCTTGCTTACTTTTGTATTGTCGCCCTCTGTGTCGTATCAGCATAGAAAGTCTTCAAATTCAATCCGAGTAGCTTTCAACCTACAGCAACATCAGCACGTGAAGTCGCAGAGCCACAGCCATGGTGGCTCCCGGTTTCAGCGCCATCACCACTGGAGGGTCCCGTGAACCGCGGTCTATGATGGCTTTCCAAGATGACGCGAAGGAAAAGACCTCAGATCGGAAATCTGGAGGACCACGTTGTTGGTCCTGCTCTCACGTTCTCCCGGGGAGCTCAGGTCTGGATCGTCGCATGGAAATTAAGGATGTTGGACCAGGTGATCCTTCAAATTACATTATTCTACGATCAAAAGAGCTTTTGTTATTGTGCCTTTGAAACCCAAAATCTATTAGCTTTCCCATGGGATTACTGTCACACTTGGTCAAGGTATTTTACTTTACATTCTAACATCTGTACTAGCGATCCCTGCCAACAATCTGTTGATTCTGTATTATGTTCCAAGTTTGACAAAAATGTAAAGCAAAGATTAAGAAAGAGCTCCTTACCTCTCCGGGAGATTTCCTTCTAAGAACAAATGATCCATCAGTCTACACTCGCTGGATATCGCTGTTCAACCAGTTATGTCAGTAAAGTGTGTATATTCCACATGGACACCGTGAGGCCCGGTGCCGAATGGCTGAGTAAAATCAGCCAAAAGCGAGACCCGTGCTCGTCACAGAAATGATTCCTGCCCCCAATCCTGCATCCTGTGATCTTCACGGTGCGATTTGTACAGCGAGTTTCACGTTGCAGGTAATGAGAGCGTTTACCTTTGCCCGGGCTCTGAGGACTTTGGGTAGTTTCCCTCCTTATCATGGAACATTCCAAAGATGCTAAAGTTTTCATCACAGAGCATGGACTGACCTGAAACCCATCTGTGCTCAGTTGTGTACGTGTTGGACAGAAAGAAGATTTCCCTTCCGTTTTAAAGTTGTTACGAAATTGAAATGGCTGCCGCGAGTGCCTCCCAGGGAGATGTTAAGGCTGCAGACAAACCTTGTCACTGGTCCCACCCTTGCTTTGCTGTTGCTCCAAACTCTTGTTCTGTTCTTTCAGATGGAGCCTGGGTCTCAGTCATCATTTCTGGAAAGTGACAGCCAGGTGGCTTTCTGTGAAAACCCACGTCTCGGTCACAGCTGATGCTAGGACAATAGCGGGGAAGAAGAGGGCCGCGGGGGCCGAATGTGGAAGCCACTGGAAGGAGGCAACTCAGGGACAGAGTCCTCCATTCCCTTTAGACTTTCCACTGTGTCCTCAGATAACGTCTCGCATGACGAGCAGTTGCCCTGCCTTCACCTATTACTGGGAAATGGCCCTGCCACAAAGGAAAGAGTGTCCAGTAACGTGTGACATTTGCACGTGGCATGTGACTTTTCCTCCTGCTGTTTTATGTGTCCGATTTCATCATCCCCTGGAACTTGGTGAGTAACCAGAAGTGATAGAGCTTCCAGCCTGTAGGGTTGACATCATGTCATATCAATACCGGTTCCAACCACCACTGGAGCAGCTGTTAGCATCCCCAGCGTGTGCACCCAATTTTACACTTTGGGGCCACATTTAAGTGTTAATTCAATGTATTTCACTTCAAATAAATTGTGTCATATAGTCTTGGATACTAAGACTCTTTTTTTTTTGGTCATTCATTAGCTAATTTTTTAATCTTAAGACTGTAGAATTGCACTGTTCAAAATGGAGCTATTACCCCCCTGTGACATTTACATTTGAATTAGTTAAAATTAAATTTAAATTTTTACTTCCTCAGTTGGACTAGCCACATGTGAACAGTATCCACTCCATTGAATATAATATTTACATCACCATAGGAAGTTCTATTGTACTGATCTAGGTGTAGGCCTTGGTGTGTAGGAATTAATGCATCCTATTCCCATCTTATTGTCTCTTTAAATTATAACTTAATTGAATTGAATTCTAACCATTGGGAGATAATTGTCTTTATCATAGTCTTATCATACACAATGCTGTTTAAAAGATCTGGAAGCAAAAGGACTGATTTCAAGTCAATACCTTCCATCCGACAAAGTCCCTTAACCGGTCTGAGCCCCACTTCTGTCTGAGGATTGACATGACCACCCTGGCCACTGCGTAGGACTCCCAGGCGGCCTCCAGTCTGCTGAGCGCTGAGTAACAAAGGTCAGTGACGAGGCAGAGGGTCGACCAGGCAGACCCAACTGGCAACCGGAGCACTCGTTGGAGTCTGACTCCCAGGCTGCTGGTTAGCAGGATCCTTTCACGTCCCAACTGGGACCCAGCAGCCTGCGTGACTTGGTTCAGATCTGTTCCTCGGCGGCTCTGATCCTTTTCCCTGAGCAGACATCTCCCGGCAGAAGAAATGTGGCGTCGTGGTCTTCCATGATTCACCTGTTTGAAGTAGACCCCAGGCAGCACCTAAAGACACACAGACTGTCGGGGCCCTGGCCAAGCGGACCGTGGCAAAGCCGGTCTCCTGGTTCGTGGTTAATCAGCAGGGATCAGTCCGAAACCCAGGTACTCAAGTACACGAGCCAGAAATAAAGGAGGAGAGAGAGGCCACACTTCTGGAGACATATCGTCCCAAAGACTCCTCAGCACATCAGATACTTGTTTGTAAAATGCAAAATGAGTGCATACCCTTCCAAGTGTGGATTCGGGCACAAGATGTCTTGCCAGATTTATCAGGTTGCTCAGAATTAAGGCTGGGCTGGCCAAAGGACAGGACAGGGAAAGGGAATTTCTGTCCATAGATTGAAAAAGCGTGGGCTTCCCAAGATAATGTGTAAACACTTCAGAGAGGTGAGCTGTTACCTGTAGTTGGGTCCCCTCTGCTCCATATTATCCCATAAAACACAGGATTATCTATTCATTCATTAATGTGCTGAGCATTCCACATGCAGACACGGTCCTTCATCACGTTGGCGAACGCAGGCAGAATACACCCACTTGTGCAGGTTTCATCCTCGAGAGGAAAATAAAGGGATATTGCAGATTGAGGAACATGTGGGCTCTTCAAGGCAAGAACAATTATATTTGACCTGATAAATTTTACCATAGAAACAAATAAAAAAGACTAACAGGAATATTTTTTCCAAACAGAGAGCTACATGGAGTCGTGTTGAATTAAATTTTTTCTTTGATTGCTTTTCTACAAGATTTTCCACGTTAGACACTTGAGAATTTTCAGTTCAGAAACAATTGGAGAGGCAGAAAGCCTCAGCGGCAGCGTGTACAAATAACATAAATGTTGACCTATAAATCATTTTTCTTCATGACACTGAAGCACAAATGCATAAAAATCTCATTTTAAGCTTTTTATTTTTGTGTGCCAATATTAAGGGAGTTATTAATGCATTCCTCTGTGCTTTCACAGCTCATATTATTAATTTACTGAATCTTATCTGTTTTTATGAAATGTATTGAGGTGACATTGGTTAATAAGATGATACAGGTTTCAAGTGTACAATTCTATGACACATGATCTGTATATTGCATTGTATGCTCACTACCTAAAGTTACATCATCTTCCCTCACCAGATATTTGGCCCCCTTTCCCCTTTACTACCCCAACCCTCTCTCTGGTAACCACCATACTGTTGTCTGTGTTTATGAGTTTCAGTTTTATATCCCACATATGAGTGAAATCATATGGTTCTTAGCTTTTTCTGGCTGACTTATTTTTTCATCAAGAAGAGAATATATTTATAGTTATAGCTAATAGTAGTTTAGCAAATAGTCATTACATTTCTATTTTCTAATAGGAAAATTTAGTGAGAAACTGTGGACCCCAATAAGGTGATGCAGATATAATGCCTGTGCTCACACTTCAGCGAAAGCGACAAAAAACTATCCTGAGAGAAGACGGAGCAACGTTGAGAAAGGATGGTGAAACGGTTGACTACTTCATCACATTGTAAGAAATATCGGAGTGTAAGTATGAATTCAACAGAAAAATGGTTCAAGCAGAGGGAAGAGCCATGAGTGAGATGGGGTGTGAGAGCTCATGCAAACTCTGGGATGCTACAGGTACAATCAACTTTGGTGTCAATGAGGCTGAGCAGTTCTTTAAATGTTGCCCTGGGTCCAGGTACCATGTAAGGCAATCTGGAAATCTGCATTTTTCTCTGACAACTCCTCTGATTCTTACAGATAATTAAAAAACCTGGTTCAGAAAAGACTCGGTCATGTGACCACCACAGTGGATAAAAGAAGTAGGAAGGTAAGTTGGAAGATATAAAGAGGATGACCTTCCCATTCACTAGTCTCTCTATTTCCTGCATTTCCTCTAAGGAACTTGTATTTCTGAGCAACCAGCGCTGCAGGACCCACCGTCAAACAACAAGAGTCTCATAAATGACACAGGGTGCCGCTCCCCCTTCCAATGCACCTCCTGCTGCTTCTGCTTTTCTGTTTGTTTGCTGGTTTTGGATGAGCTCCCTTTCCTTCTAGGTTAGATGTCCTCTGGACTTGCTTGGTAAGTGGCCACATTAGCCAAGGAGTTGAAATCATTCCTAGAAACCTGGGAGTCTGTTGGGTTCATTTTCAACTGGCCGAGCTGAACGTGGGGGCACTTTTGCACATCCCATCAGTGGCAGGCACAGGTAGTGAGCTCATCTCCACCCAGGTCCTGTGGCCTCCTCCTCAGTGCTGGCTGGCACAGGCATGCCAGAGGGAAGGCACCCCCACCCCCACCACAGGCTCCCCTGGGTGCCCAGACTGAGAACACATCCTGAGCCTCGACAGAGAGGACCTTCTGAACATTTAAGGGCAGACACCCTTGGCCCATTTGCTGTAGCCGCCAACCTGGTGGCGGGGGTAGGTGCCGGTAGACTGGTTGTGAGGGTAAGGAGGCCTCCTGCGGCTGGAAAGTCTCTCCTCACGTGAAGCAGCGCCGAGGGAGGGGTCGAGCAGCCTCCTCTCCCCGCTCTGACTCCTGGCCCCTCCATCGCTCAGGCTGGGCTCACATGCCGCCTGCTACACGAGACCTTTTTGAACACTTCAGTCCATCGGGTCTCTTCTGCCTCTGATTTCTTGTTGTAACTGTGATGTTCCTTTGATGTAATATTCCCTCGGCCAATGCTTTTGTTAATTTTCACTGCATGTACAACTATTCTAAGCCAGATTTTAAACTTCCCAATATTCATGACTGCATATTTTAAGTTACACAGAATTTAGGACACAACAGGAATTTAAAACACGTGCTCATATTTTGATGAGCGAAGGAACTCACCTGTTGTAACGTATAATTGAGACTGAAGTTTAAGTCTCAACAAAAATATGATCACTTGCATCAAGAGACTTTGGAGAAACCGTCTTAAGACCTTGAGTGAGGTGCCACCATGCTAAGGCATTTCTTGATGGTGGCGCTCCTACTCGCTCCAGCGTTTGAAATGACCCTTCCAGGGTATATGCCAGGAGATGGGGGAGGTCATGGTCTTTTCGCTGGTAGATCTGAAAAAGAAAAAACACCTCGTATAAAATCTGACTGGAGCTTTATGGCTCCTCATAAAGGTTGCAAGTTCATCTGAACTCCCCGAGCCAATGCTCTGAGCTCCACTCAGTGTTGACTATAAAAGCAAACCCAGAAAACTTTTGCAAAAAGTTTAACAGCTGCTACAGGAAAAAAATAAAAGTTAGAGAATGGAGAGGATGACTCATTGTGGACCTTCTGTTCCGTATTAGCAATCAGAACGGGTAGCAGATCTCCGTGTTCATAAGTGAGTGGAGTGTCTCACTGTGATTGTGATGAAAATTGCTATCTCCATGAGTCTTAATTGCACTGCACAGGACTGAATAAATAGCCTGCATGATGTTATCCTTGAAATGTTATGCACACGGGCTTCATTTGCGGAATGTTGAAATCTCCCTGAACTAAATCGTATGCATAGGAGTGTAAAACAAACATGGAATCTTCAGGCAGTGTGTTAATAATCATGGGCAATATTCTATCCACCACGGAGTAGAGAATTGGCTATAATTAATATTTATGATCCTCTATAACTAAAATTTTATTTCCCTTTATTTTTGTCTGTGCACTGTAATTTTGAAATGATATCATTCTAATAACTCTTCCTCTGCTAGTTGACATTCTACTTGTATATGTTAATTCTCTTCAAATCTGCATCTCACACAGGTGTTGTGACTGTCAGTTTGGGTGATGAGTGGCACAGATAGCTGTGAAATGCCACACTTTTTCACATAGAAGTTATGATAAAGAGAGTTAAAATAGAACTTATTGAATAACTGCAAACATGAGATATACAAAAGTAGACTTCCAAAGTTGAGTATTTAAAAAAGAAAAATCTAGAAGAGATATAAAATAATCTAACATGCCTAATGACTTCAAACCACATTAAATATTTGAAAAGTAAAATTCAAATAGCAATATCCTCACGGCTTACATGCCCACTGGAAGAGGCCTGGCCGCAAGGGCGGTTTGTGTAACACAGTTAGGAAGCCCAGAACTTTTTATAGAGTGTTAAAGGGATGTAGTCTGAGGGCCCTGGAAGTGAGTCTCCTACAGAAGTAATTTACGGGAAAAGCCTGTCAGGAAGCAGGACTGAAAACTGAAACTTATTATGTTCTTCATCTGACAGCTGTCAGAGGAGAGAGGGCTTGGAGGGCTGGGTGAAAAGGGAGAATGAATTAAGAAAAGAAAACCACTCATAGACACAGACAACAGTATGGTGTTACTGGAGGGAAGAGTGCCAGGGGAGGTAGGAGAGGGTAAAGAGGGGGTAAAAGGTGATGGAAGGACAGTTAACTTTTTTTTATTGTCTAAAGTTTACATATGTCTCCCTTTTCCCCAGTTGACCCTCCCCTACAGCCATTCCCACCCTGGGCAAGCCCCCACTGCCCCAGTGTTTGTGTCCATTGGCTATGCTAATATGCATGCATACAAGTGCTTTGGTTGCTCTCTAACCCGCCCCCCCTACCATTTGACATTTAACTTTGGGTGAGGAACACACAATACAATATACAGATGACGTATTGTAGAATTGTGCACCTGAAACCTATAGAATCTTATTAACCAAGGTCACCCCAATAATTTCAATAAAAATAAAAAAAAGTCTAAAAATCAATTTATTGTGTTCTTCAAGTCAGTGCTTCTGCTTCACATCTAATGAATGAGAACAACACAACATTGCTTTGTATTATTGAGGTCTTTTATATGTAAATAGCAGAATAGTCGGAACAATACTTAAAAAGCAGGTTATTGTTTTATTGATTATTGTTTCTTCTGAAAGTAAACATCGGATCAGCCTTAGCCACATTTTGAGCAAACCCCACTTTGTAGCTGGACCTTCTGTCAGAAGTAGTCCATGGAAAGCATAAAAGAATATTCCTGAAATATTAGCTATCCAGTATTCTCCAGGTGCACCTCTAAGATACCTCACCACCCTCGATGGAGATAATAGATCAGTATATGGACAGAAAAGGGAATGCTGGGTTACAATCAACGTAAGCACATACTCGATGACTATCTAAGTGAGTCCTCAAAAAATGTACTGATATTCATTGACTTTAAATATCTGAAAATGGACACAAATTGGCCTGTTTCAGCTGCTTCAGAATCAATCAGGGGCAAGTGAAAGCAGCCACGCTGGAAAGGCTGCGTGCCATATAATCCCAACTCTCTGAAATTGTGGGAGAGGGCAACTATGGGGGCAGTAAAACCATCAGTGGTTGCCTGAGGTCATGAGCGAAGGAGGGATGAACAGGCAAAGCACAGAGGGTCTCTAAGCCCGTGAAACTCTTCCACATGATAATGGTGGGTGCCTCGACCTTTTGCAGCAAGGATTCGGAATCTGGAGAAGGGGCTGTGTGCAAATGGATATACTAGATAAGAAATATAAATTTGGAAGGCATTGGGGGAACCAGGCAGAGGCCCTTCTCTAGTGGAATGGCTCTCTGAATCTCCGGACCCATAGCTTTTTATTTACTAGAATATACATTTTCCCTTTAGCAAAGCAAACAGACATCAATGGTAAGGTGTGGTAAACAATAAAGGATTATCAGGTCAGGGGATTGCCTTCAGCCATTCAGCCAGAGCAGGTAATATTATGCTGATTCTCAGCCCTTGCTGAATATCAAAGTCCATCAGCCTTCTGACGGACCTCTCGCATTTATGTTAACTACCTTTTGGTCTTTGCCTCCAGCAGGTGGGTACATGCCATTATGCATTTATCTAAACCCTAGAATGGACCACACCAAGAGAGAACCCTCATGTAGACTGTGGACTCTGGGTGATGATGGTGTGTCCACGTGGGTTCATCCATCGTAATAAATGTACTCTTGACTGGGGGATGATGGTAAGGGCAGGGGGATGTGGGAAATCTCTGCACCTTCCCTTCAATTTTTTCATGAAATCTATTTAAAAATTAATTGGGGGCATGGTGCTGTCGCTGCTGTCCACGGCCCCTGTAGACTTCCCTCAGGCCAGTCCCTCTGTGATATCTTCACATCATGGCACAAAGATTGCACCCTTCCAGCAGACTTCTCTTCCTGTTGACAATGAAAAGGTTCCTTATTTCCCCAAAACCACATATCAGAATGATAAGTCTTTATTTTATTATCTGGATTGCAGACCTCTTATATGCTCTAGTAGTGACTCGCTTGCCTTTAGAAGTGACTTTTTTGTACATCTTGGCTTTTCAATTTTTTCCCACATCCTCTCCTCACTAGTTCTTTGACTTAAACTCATTTGAAAAAAAAAATTGAAAGGACTCATCATTTTTAAACCAGCCAATCTGTCATTCATCTGTAAGCATTTTTGTTCCCTTTTTCTTGGAGTAATGGGACGTCTTTCTTCAGTCTTCACAGCTTACTCCTTTACGCACCCAAACAATGCCTCTTCCTGCTGTCCTTATCGTATGGAATGGCCCTGTCTTTGACCTTTTCACCCAGTCTAAAAAGGTAATAGTCATCATCAATCATTTGGTCTTCTTTTTCAGCTGTCATATCTGAAGAGTCATCATTTCTCATAAAAATATTTCAGAATTATCTCAGGATATTTCCCTCTTTTCTAACAAATCAGCAGCCCCAATTAGCAACTGCCTTCTCATCATATCTTACCTGGGTGACTTCAATGACTTTTCACAACAACTCCCTTTGCTTTTAGCTTTTGCTTTTTTTTCTGACCAATCTTCTACTCTACTCACAGCTTTATTTTATAAAACCAAGCCTGGCCATGAAACTGCTCGACTTAAAATACCACCGATGGCTCTCAGCATGAGGTTCACCCTTGTCTCGTTGTCATGTTCTTCCACGGAGTTATTTCTCACCACTCTGTCCCTGGACAACCTCTACTGTCATGCTGTGGATCATGCCCTGAACTTGGTGACTATAATATATATATATTATTGATTTCAGAGAGGAGGGGAAAGGGAGAAAAACATCAATGATGAGAGGGAATCATGGATTGGCTACCTTCTGGATGCCCCCCACAGGGGGCTGAGCCCACAACCTAGGCATGTGCCCTGACCGGGAATTGAACCAGTGACCTCTTGGCTCCTGGGTCAACACTCAACTGCTAAGTCACACCAGCTGGGCAATGCCTTTATATGTTGCTCACTCTCTTCTTTCCTTCTTAAATACCTGTTGGCTCCTCAGCTGTTAGACAAACTCCTACTCATTGTTAACGCTCAATTAACACGTGTCCTCTGGGAAGTTATCCACAACTCAGCTGGGCGTTTCCTTTCTCAGAGCCCCAGATGTCTTCCTCTATGATAGCACCATGTCATTGTATTAAAAGTATTTCCTTGCATCTCTATTCTCTCATAATTGTGAGTCCTGAGGTTCACTCATTGCTTTTGTCATTTTCTCACAGGATAATTGGTGCCTAGTAGATGCAGGGTCATTGAAAGGGGACTAAAAAGATGTGGATGATAACTAACAAGTGAAAGTGCAGAGATGTACATAGCAGAGCACCTCTGAGCCAGGCTGAGTGTGTTCACATTATTATAAGCAGCGGTGGGCACTGCATGTCTCTGAGCAGAAAATGAATCGTTACTGTGCCTATTATTATAGCATATGGTTGATGGAGTGTAAGAGAGAGATTTGGAGAACAGAAACCACCTTGACAGATATATATCAGCAACATTTTTCATTAAACATTTTTAATGTTGACATAATTGCAGGTGTCCCTACCCGCCCCCCCCCCCTTGCACATCTCTACCCCCCTGCCACCCCCTCCCTTGGCCTTCACCAAACTATTGTCCGTGCCCATGGGGTATGCATATGCAAGAGAAAAAAATAGATTGTTTTGAAGAAGATGCTTTTGTAAAACACATGTATGTCAATGGCGGAATGACTAATGGACTCACCCAGGTAACTTTTATGGTCTGGAACATGCTGTTACTGTGCTACGCACAGCCGGATAAATACGTGGTTAAAATCATGGCTCCACCCTGTGCATTTCAGAGTCTAGAGTTTGCCCCTTCCTGTGCTAAGCAAAGGCGGAATCAATCAGGAAAGAATGGGTACTGCGATGGATACTTTTACCCATGAACTTCACCGGCTACGGGATGCCCAAACAGCTGTGAAATATCATCTAGGCTGTTCTGTGAGGGTGTTTCAGGAAGAGGTTCACCTTCACCAGGTGGGTGGCACCCTCTAACCTGTGAGGGCCTGGGTGGGGAAAGGCCAGGAAGGACAAGCTCGTTCTCTGTGCTGGAACTGGGGCGCCCACCTGCTCCTGCCCTTGGACATCGGTGCTCTGGTTCTCAGGCCTTCAGACTCCTGCTGCCCTTACACCACCGGCCCCTTGGTCTCGGCCCTTCAGGACCGGCCTGGAACTGGACCAGTGGTGTCCACAGGCCTCCAGCCGGCAGTCAGCAGAGCCTGGGACTGCTCGGCCTCCATAGGTGTCAGCAATCCCTCAGAGCCAATGTCTGCCTGGAGGCCTCCATCTGTCACATCGGCCCTGCTGCCTGGAGAACCCGGAGCCATGCAGGCCCAGGGTCAGAGGTGCCACCAGCGCCCACACAAGAAGACATCTGGGTCTGACTACGGTGCCCTGGACACAGCCGAGCCGAGCGCTGGTTTCTTCAGGGACGGCTCGCCCACATTCCAAAAGCAGAACTTCAAATGCAAACCGAATAAAAATAAAAGTCTCAAGTATGAACCTTGCGGTGTCCCCATGAGGGTCTGGGGTGCTGTCTGCGGTGTCTGTGTCAGGAGGGGCAGCGGGAAGCCTCCCGAGGATAGCAGCTCCCTGCTGGGCGCGCCGGGCCCTCCGGGGGGATCCGCTCACCGAATCAGGTTCTTCCTGAGAAGATGCTGGCTGCGTCCTCTTCCTTTAAAGCGTGTAGCGTGGCTATCACTGGGGCTCCGCTGAAGTTCTCTGGATTCCCGTTAGCTTCACATGTGAAGGTCTGAGCACGGCGTTTACGGGAGCAGGTGCGGCTAGTGTTTATACATCCTTAGAATCGGCGTCTGTGCCCACGCACTGTGCTGAAACTGAGGCGTTAGATACTTCAATTGCCTGCGCAAATTGCTAAGTCTCTTGCATTCTCAGCTGCTCTGAGGAATAAAGTCACAGGTGTAAAATAACCAAAAAGCACACAAGGAGGTACTGATGTCATTAAGGTCAAGTGGGGTGCCCTGGCCCGTGTGGCTCAGTTGGTTGAGCCTTGTCCCCTGCACCAAGTGGTCGCTGGTTCGAATCCTGGTCCAGGCACATGCCTGGGTTGGGGCTTGATCCTTGGTAGGGGCTGTGCAGGAGGCAACTGGTCAATGCTTCTCTCTCTCTCTCTCTCTCTCTCTCTCTCTCTCTCTCTCTCTCTCTCCTTCTCCCTTCTCAAATCAATAAAAACACATTTTAAAATGAAAGCAATATCTATAGAAGAACTCTGGTGGACTTTTCTGAAGACATACATGTGGAAGTTTTCAAGCTAGAGATAGGTATGGCATTAGAAGAAAGGAGCAAGGATAATAAACAATTAAAAAGCCCTTGGTTGGGGGAAGGAAAGATCATTTTAACACCTAGAGATTGCGCAGTTTTCTTGCCCCCTGTCACTCTCTCCCCGACAGGCTTGTCTGTTAAACGTTTTCTCTGCCGCCTTCCCCAGGAGCATCAGCGCCCTGCATCTGGGTGGTTCCCCAGGAGCTCCCCACACGCCTGCCATTCAGCTGGGGTGCTCTGGCCTGCTCCCAGTCAGGGCGAGGAAGGCACACACAGCGGGAGGCCGGGGATGAATTAACCAGCCAGGCAACTGGGGGGACTTCCGACATTAAAGAAACGGCCTTGAAGGGTGCTAGAGACCACATGGGGACGGGCCAGGAACAACGCTGGGTGCGATGGCACTTCCGTGGCCTCCCGGCGCATTGTTGTCTGTCGCCCTCGTTTATTTGGGGAATGGTCACATGGGAGAGAGCGGGAGCGTTATTTATGTTAATAATGAAAAAGAAATGTGGGACATTTATGACTCTATCCTACAGAGTGGGGCTTATTCCAGTGAAATAAGTACTGGGCAGACTTGTCTCGCTGAACTTTATTTGAACCTCAAAGAAAGGGGAATTAATTTACATTTCATTACAGGCTGGTACTTCCCTCAGCGCAGTCTGAGCAGGTTCTAGAATGAACAAACCCTGTGAGCACCAATCCTGAAGTCCCAGCCAGAAAGGTCAGACCCAAACTGCTGAATCAATCAAAACCTTACTCTGTATCGTTGGAAAGAGTGATCATTCTGCAAATTGGAATATTTCAAAGTCAATTACCGGGTGCACTCCATCGCAATGACAGGGGTTACTTGTGACACAAAGCAAGGGTGTAGGCTATGTATTAATTCACCATCTAGCAATTCTTTCATTGAAAAGTCAAAGTAAAATAGATTTGGCTTGGTAGTAAACTAATTATTATTATAAACAATTCATATATCGAGTAGGTTCCCTACAATATTAGATGTTACAGGAGAGCTGATATTTTAAGGTGAGCTTCCTTTTAAGAACTGGCTATGCTTAAAGATCTCTTGTAGCTTTTTACATTTCCTCTATATTTCTAGGCTTTGCGTTCATTTACCTCCAAGGATTCTGCAAACGCGGTTTAAAATTCTCAATGACAGATGGCAACAACTGATAAAATAGAGTCTTGACCAGCATTTCAGGGAGAGGAATGGATATTATGTTGTAGTTTGGGCAAGTGGCCCTACAGGATATGTTTTCATGTATCTCCATCTCTAAAGGCCTGGAATTCATTCGTAACCTTGCTTTTAAGGATTCTAACTTGTCTCTTCGAGCAATTTCACTCAGCACATTTGTGTAGATATCTTTGTCTTTTCACAGATGGCCCCAATTTAGAGAGTTTGCACTCTCACATATGGAACTAGAAAATGTATTAAATACTGAGAGATGGCCACATCAGCATACCCTTAAAAGTAACAGTTGGTGAGTTCAGTTTAACTGTGCCCATCAGCTTCAAGCACCAAGAGGACAACTTGTTAGCCACCACAATGGTGCTCATGAGACCATATATGAGAAACGAATGATTATCACTTTGTGTGACATGTTACCTTTCCCAAAGATAATCCAACAACAAATCTGATCCCATGAGTTATTCCACGATATTCTATGACCCACCTCCCATTGAGAGATGGGATCTGTATCCTTTCTCTTTGGATCTGAGCTTATGACTTGCTTGAACGAATAGAATATGGCAGAAGTGAGAATTCCCGAGGCTCAGTCAGCAGAGGCAATGCAGCATCTACCTTGATGTTTGGGAAAAACCATCAGCAGCACCTGTTTCCCATCCCAGCTGCCTGAGGCTGCGATGCTGGCTGGGCAAGCAAGGGCTTGGCCACACACCTAAAAGGAAGACGTCCACAGAGGCGGTGAAAAGCTGTTAACAACTAATCCCAGCAGGGTTACAGGATACGAGATACATTTACAAAAATCAACCGTCTTTCTGTACATTAGGAATGAACAACATGAAAGTGAAGTTAATAAAACAATTCTATTTATAATGACATTAAAAATAAATTGAAAAAATATTCATGCTTGTGTACTGAAGACTACAAAACATGGGTAAATGAAATTGAAGATGTGAATGAATGAAGACATCCCTTGTTCATAGATCAAAATACCTAAGAATGTTAAATGACGTTCTCTCTCAAATGTGCCTACAAAATAGTAGATCATAAGCCATATTTCTTGGGGCATCAAAATCTGTCTTACTTAAAAAGAGTTTTGCTTAAGCCACCTGTAGTAGAGTATGCTTCAGCAGCTGGGACTGCTAACTATTCACGAATGACTCTCTAAGTAGTAGGATTAATTAATTCCACCTTTCTGGAAGTTCCACTCCCCTTTCTGTTTTAAAGCAAGTTTAATTATCAGTAATTGGAACCTGGTATGCATGTGATATTGAACCCTAATTTTTTCACTTATCAAGATATAATAGATTATTAAAAATAGTTTTCCATGTCCATAAATATATATCAAAATAACAATTTTATGTGTTTCATTCTTTGAGTGGATGCTCTATTGATGTCTAATTATGGTCCTGTTTTCTAATAATCACTAATCATCTTTCTTTTATTAGACTTTATAAGCAATGAAGCAAACATTTATAATAAAATATACTAATTGAAGGGAATCATAGCAAGGGACACTATATTAGTTTGGGGTGGGAATTGGGAGATGCTAAGATTTTCTTAGGGAAAAAAAAGGTATCATTTACACAGAATTCTGAAGGATGAGAAGGGGTAAACTTGGCATTTTATAGGAAGACTATTGTTTAGGCAGAATCCAAAGGCCTACATGTAAGAGAATTCTTACATTATGGCTGGGACAAAGAGAACAAAGGGAAGTGGCTAGAGATTTGGCCAGAGTGGAAGGAGAGACAAGAGGAAGCTGAAAGTGGCACAGAGGAATGAACATTTTAGGGGAGTAGCTGGCTGCGGAGGGCAGCAGCTGGGCAAGCTGCACCCTGGGAATGAACCAGGAGCCATGACGGTAGGCTAATGGGGGATAACACTGCCTTGGCCAAAGTAACTAGCTTAATGAGGATATAAAGGGAGAGACAGATTCTGAGACGGACAAAGACAGAACTTGGGCAGCTGAGGTCTGAGAGAGGTCCTAACTGAATCTGAGGCTTTGGTTTGCAAAAATTGAGTTGCAGTTTAATCACTGGGAGTACGGGGGGTGGACATAGCTCTTCTTTTAGGGAAAGATTATAGGTTTATTCTCTGACATGTATTTCATATGGTTCATGTGAGCTATCCAATTTCAGATGATCAGAGAGGATTGTCACCAACAAACTTGGCTCTTGAAAAATAGATTGCTAGTAATAAAGGTTTAGGAACCATCAGCAGAAAATTCATAATGGACACTGGGAACATGTTTGAGATGACGCAAGGAGTGCAAAAGAGGAGAGAACATTCAGATCTTAATGTTGACATTCAGAGGCAGACCCTAAATGAAGCCTGCACGGGAGACTGAGGAGGAGGCCAACGGCGAATGGAGCCAACTGGAAGAGTGAAGCATCATGGGAGCCAAGCAGGTTGAGAAGAGGAGGCTGACAGTCGTGGATGCTTCTGAGGGTCAGTACGATCAGATGAAAAGATGCCCTTGACATTTAACTACAGGGTCATTGGGTGATTGGGGGGAAATATTTGTGGTGGGGCTGTGGGCATGGAAGATAAATTCCAGTGTAAGTAGGTTGTACAGATGTGGAGAGAACAGCTGCAGAGAAAGCTCTTAGGAAACGTGGCTGTGGAGAGGAGGGGAGGGCTGCATAGAAAGGAAACACCAGCACGAGGACACCTTGGAGGTTATTTTCTTTTTCCCTTCCTCCTTCTCTTTTCCTTTTGGACACGTACTGTGGTTGTTGTTTTTTAAGCTTGAGGAGATTCAAGTACATTTACAAGCTAGTAGAGAAGAACTTGAAACTAAAAATACAGGAAAGACATAGGTTGATGTGAGGAGGGCAGAGACCATGGGTATCCTTCTGTCCTTTGCCTACCCTAGCAGAGTTGGTTATCAAAACCAGATAAAATTTTATATAATAAAAGGGTAATATGCAAATTGACCCTAATGGCAGAACAACTGAGAATGACCAGTCGCTATGATGCGCACTGACCACCAGGAGGCAGATGCTCAACACAGGAGCTGCCCCCTGGTGGTCAGTGCACTTGCACAGGGGAGCTCCACTCAGCCACAAGCCAGGCTGATGGCTGCTAGTGCAGAGGTGGTGGTGGGAGCCTCTCCCACCTCCTCAGCAGCGCTAAGGATGTCCAACTGTGGCTTAGGCCCACTTCCCCAGGGATGTCTGACTGCCAGCTTAGGACCAATCCCCCAGGGAGCAGGCCTAAGCTGGCAGGTGGACATCCCCCAAGGGGTCCCGGACTGTGAGAGGGCGCAGTCAGGGCTGAGGGACCCCCCTTGAGTGCACAAATTTTCATGCACTGGGCCTCTAGTAAGGTGATAAAAATCTTCGATAGCCCCTTCCATGGTCAACTAAAACTAATTCAATCAAAGTCAGTTTCTCATTTCACTAAAAATGTGGGTTTTCTTTCATTCAGAGTCTCCCAAAGTTTTTAAAAAAAAAATGCCCCATTTGATCCGGGAATCCCACTTCTAGGAATATATTTCAAGAATCAGAAACACCAGTCAGAAAGAACACATGCACCCCTATGTTCATAGGAGCACAATTTACAATAGCTAAGGTTTGGAAACAACTTAAGTGCCCATCAGCAGATGAGTGGATTAAAAAACTGTGGTATACTACGCTGCTATAAAAAAGAAAAAACGTTTACCATTTGCAACAGCATGGATGGACCTGGAGAGCATTATGCTAAGCGAAATAAGCCAGTCAGAGAAAGATAAATATCACATGATCTCACTCATTTATAAAATATAATGAACAACATAAACTGATGAACAAAAATAGATCCAGAGACAGAGAATCATCAAAGAGACCATCAAACCTCAGAGGGTAAGTGGAGGTGTGTGTGTGGGGAGGGGAGGGCGCTAAGAGATCAACCAAAGGACTTGTATGCATGCATATTAGCATAACCAATGGTCATGGACATTGGAGCGGTAGGGGCTTGTCCTGGGGGGTGGGAGTGACCAGGGAGGGGTCAATGGGAGAAAAAGGAGACTCATGTAATACTTTAAACAATAATAATAATAATAAAAAATGCCTGATTCTGGAGCCACCAGTAGCAGTGGGACATTCTTCTTAAAGGGCGTCAATGTTGGCGGACCAGGCGCTTTGCTCAGCTTCTCAAGGGTCTTCCTGGTCAGAATATGTTCAGGACCAACCAAGGCCAGCAGATTCCTGATGACAGTGTGAAGCTTCAATGGGTTCTAATTCCTTATCTTGGAACTTAACCCCCAGGAGTTAGGAGAAGGAGGCGTCTGTCATTTTTTTGTATTCACTAATAGTCTGGCACAATACTTTAACATGCAACCCATTCTTACTCTCTATTAAGTCTTACCTGCTCTCCAAGACTTACCTTGCATACCAGTAGCTCTTTATTACATACTAGAGGCCCGGTGCATGAATTCATGCAGGGGTGAGGTCCCTCAGCCTGGCAGGAGAGCAGGAGATCGAGGCCTATGGGGCGGGGTGGGGGGTGGGGGGTGCATAGGTTGGCTGTGGGAGCACATTGACCACCAGGGGGCAGCTCCTGTGTTGAGCGTCTGCCCCCTGGTGGTCTGAGCACATCATAGAGACTGACCGACTGGTTGTTCCAGTCTTTCCGGTCATTCTGGTCAGTCATAATGGCCGCTTAGGCTTTTATAAATATAGTTATCACAGGCAATGCACTCCACATCAACTCGTGCTGCAGAAGGGTTTTTATGGACTGACTATAACCTAGTCCAAGAAGTTAGATGCTCCTTGCCTCCTGCTACCTCCTGTGTCCATCTGTGACCCCTCCACTCTGTCGGATCTTGCTCTCCTCGGCTCCAAAGTAAAGGGAGGAAAGAGTTATCCCCCTGAAAACCTTTAATTAGCAGTTTCTCACATGGTTTTCCAGAATATCATAGGATGAAAACAGCACTCAGTGTAGGGAGCACCGTTTCAGGAGTCTGCAGAGGAAAATCCCCGGGGAAACCATGGATTCCTTGCAGACCACAGCCCCGTGGGCTCCTGTGGCTTCTTGGGAGACATTCGCTGGCTGTGCAGCGGAGAGGAGACAGGCGGGAAGGAGAGGAGGCAGCGGTCAGAAAGGAGACACAGACACCGGGGCTGTCTACCAGCCCGGGGAGAACAGCGTGCTTTCCATGTGGAAGGGAGGAGGCCGAGTCTCATACAGTATCTCCTGTTGCTTAAATGGGTGTCGGAAGAGGCTGGAAAATGTTTGCAACCGCGTCAAAATACCTCACAAGTGAATGTGACCACACCAAACAGGGCCGCCTTGCTCACAGCGACGCCGTGGCTCGCCTTGTCTTGCACGCCGGGACCTGCTGGAGATCGCCGAGGAGACACGAGTGCCATCCGTCACGTCCGGCCTGGCGATCACTCAGCAGACGAGATCATTATGGTACCGGACCCGGCGGCTTTCTCCTCGCCAGCGTCCCTTTCCATCCATCTTCCTATCGTCCTTCCCAACAGCACGATGAGTAGTAATATGAGGCCCATCCCCCCCCCTTTTAATACCATTAATGCTCGCTGAACCGCATTTAATTAAGGGAATGTATATGGGTGCGCATGGCACACTCAGGTCAGGAACTGGAGCTGAAATTGATTGAGGACAGCGCTTCGCACTTATTTCCTTTTATGAGTGCTCCGACGCAGACAGATAGGGAAAAGGATTTAATTTCCCTTTGTGTTGTTTGCGCGTCCTTCATAATGTAAGCATTAATTGAACATGCTCAGTATCAGCGTGGAGCAATCAAGCATATCCATTTTCTGCAGTGAAGGTCACGGGTCAATCTGGAGCAAGTTCCCAGCAATCTAGTTATAGGAACGTATTTATATTTGATCAGCTGTAATAGGAAAGCCTAGAGATCCGGAAAATTAACACCGGGAAAGCACGGCACCTTCGGCCGTGAAAGGACGCCTTCCGGAAAGCGAACGCCGAGGGTGCCTCTCGCTGCCTCGGAATCTTGTTTGGGGGCTCCTCCCGCCTCTCTCAGGCGCCTTTCATGATGCCTGTGGATGCCAGTCCTTCCGAACCGTGAACGCGGATGGCTGGGCTTGGGAGACGGTTAGTTAAGATGTCATTCGGCGAGGAGAGGTGCGGAAATGAATCCACAAAGCCTTCTCTCCACTCAACCCACTCCTATTGCGCTGAGCCCTGCGTGGGGCGCACTTTATATGAAATGGGTAATGTCATCTCCGAGTGAGCATCTGGGGATGTGTTCAAATGTATGAAGATGTCAACTCTTCATTTAAAGTGATGGATTCCTAACAGCCTTCTGTCCTTGTGCATTTTCCCGATTTGATAACACCTTTATTTATTTATTTTTTTACAACATTGATTGTGGGTGAGATTATTTTGCTCATTCTGGAATGTTGGCCTAAGACTTCAACTTAAAATTAATTCATATGTTCCTTAAAACACAAGTTCTTAAAAGCCAAGTTCCCATATCTTGACCTGATAGTTCTGTAATAAACATGAGTCACCCTTGCTGAGCCTGTATGAAAAACACGCACAACTTCTCACACCGGGAGTAATACTCTCCATGGAGTAAGCCCCGGTGATGAGAGATGGCGGGAAGCCTTCTCGGAGATTCGTCTTCTCCCTGAGAGTGGGCACTCTCTGTGCACAAGCAACAGTGCCTGTTGTGTCTTCATTAGCAAACGCAGTGTTGCCCACTGTCCCATAGACATTACAACATAGACTCCTTCTTGCATCTTTCTATTTGGCCCCTAGAATTATCAAATTTACTGTCCAAGAGTCTTGTGAAATCAGTGGTATTTTGTCTGTAAGCAATATGTAGTCAGTTAACTAGGCAACATACCACTAAAATTTGCATGTAATTTTAGGTTGTAAATTTTCATAAAGACCTTATGGAAAAGTTAAAAGAAATAATGTTGGTTATCACAAAAGCTATTCTGTGTCACATCTTAAACTCACACTTCTCTAGAAATCCACTAAAAGACTGTGTAACTTTATTTCCAAAATACAGGTGGCAACCAATTTGAAAAACAAACAAACAAACAAACAAAAAACAATTGGATGCCAGGTTATATTACACCAAAAGATAAAGGAATAAAAATTTCTCTTTCAAAAGTCTGACTCATATTCATATCTTGAAATCTACTAAATTGGGGCTTTGCAAAAACTATAGATAGCTGTGGGCCAAATCTGGCCCCTGGCCTGTGTTTAAAATAAAGATTTATTAGAATACAGTCATGTCCACTCATAATCACACTGGAAGCTTGTGCCCTACAATGGCAGAATGAAACAATGTGACAGGCCACATGCCTTCAAAGCCAAAAATATTTCTGTTTCTTGGTAGAGAAAGTTTGCTGCCTGATACAAACATTTGATGTCAGATGAGGGTTAAAGGGTATGGAATTTCCGATTTTTCTTTTCGGTCTGTTCATCATTAAATTGCACTGCAGACTAATTTTGAGTGCAGTTCTCTGCCAGTACCTGGTACGTGTATTCTCACGTGGTCCTCAAAGCCTCTCCGTGAGGGAGATATTTTTAACCTCCACTTTAGTTAAGTAGACTCGGTAGTTGAGGGAGGTTTTCCTGTCACACAGAGAATAGCAGAGAAATAACGTTTTCCAAACATTCTCTGGCATTTTCAGTGGCTTAATCCTCAGTTCGCAGAAGAAGAATTGGCTACAGGAAGTCCAGGTCTCCGGCCCGGGTTTGTTTACTTCCTGTTTGTTTGGGCTCGGCTTGCTCAGGACCTTTTAGCGCGTCACTGTGGATGCTGAGACTTTGAAAACGGCATCTGTTTTCAGACGAACCGTGATCTCGCTTTAACCTTTATTCTGGGCACAGGGATCATTACTGTGCAATTGGCCTTTGAGTGTCAGGGTTGGGGCCTGTAGCTACAGGTTTCAGGAGTTAGGTCTGTAGCTCAGGGCAAGAACACCCACAGTGTGCCCTCCCGCCTCCCTCTGCCCGACTCACACACAAATGAAGGGCACAGGACTGGGGACGCTGTGAGAGGGGCAGCTAGAAACATGTCGACACTGGACCCCTGGGAATGGCCCAGCCCCCTGGTGCCCCCTGCCCAGTGCAGAACCAAGGGAAGCGATGATAACAGGGCCCCCTGATTGGTTCAGGAATTCTGAGAGTGACAAAACCTGTACCCCCTTCCTGAGGGAGGGTTCCGAACACAACACAAGACCCCAGACCAGAAATGCCTTTGTTGTCATGAGGGTCGGCTGCTCCGGCTCCAGGCCCCACCCTCAAGATCCATGTTGTTGAACACGAGGCTTTTGGAAACGGAGACTCGGAACCCCTGCAGGGCTGCAGCCTCCAGGGCCCCGGTCCCCTCTGCTCCTACTGCAGCCTCCGTGGCTCAGGGGTCTCCTGCACCAGCCAGAAGGGTCGCTCAATCCGTCTTCCCAAACAAGGAGGTGCCTGCCACAGTACCATGCCTCAGAACTGTTTAAATTCATCACAGGGAGCGTGGTGAGCTGCCCAGGAAGTCAGAACCTGCCTAAATGTTTTTAATTGGCAATTTTCTAGCTTCAAAAACTGACGGTCCAGTCTCTACGGACACCCTCTTACATTTGTAGAATACACTCACCTCCTGGGCGCACTTATGACGAGCCATGCCAACGACTCCCAGTCTGTGGGGATCAGGGAAGACGCGTGTGTTGGAAAAGACAGAGCAAGGCCATGATGTGAGACGCCTGTCCACAGGCTCAGTGACGGCCTTCCGAAAATGGCTTCACCACGGGCCTGGGTTTCATCTTTTACCGAAGAAAAGAAGGAAATCTAAAATCTCTCCGAGGCCCCACCTCTCCACCGTTCCACGGTTCCCCTCGTCACACGCGGACGCAGAGGTAGGCCTTGAAAGGCATAGCGTAAGGGCGGCTGTTCTTTGTCAGCCACTTGAGGTCTTATGCAAACTGGCCTTGAGTGGGGCATTTAATGAAGAGGTGTCTTCCACAGGGAGTCCTCACCCGCACAGAAGACAGGACGACACCTTGAGGACACCGGCAGGGAGGGAAGCATGTTCTGTGTCCTGCACCGAGAGGCTCCAATGGCGTCGGCAGCTTCAAAGGAAGGAAGAGAAGGACTAGATGTGAAGCGCAGCTGACATTCTCACAGCACAGCGGGAGCGCCTCTCTCCGTCCCCCTGTTTTCCACTGAGATGCGGGCATCAGTTGTGGCATCAACTGAATTCCGATGAAGAAAACTAAGTTCATTAACGAAAGCCTTCGAAACGGCCTGGAAACTATTATCTTCGTGCTTTGTTCCTTGCCCGAAACATACAGGAAAAGTAGATATTGAAGCTGTGATGGCAGCAGGCCTTTTGCATGTTGTCATTAGGGCCTGGATTTCGAGCACGTGGGAGGGCGAGCCAGCATCTCCCTTTCGCAGGGAGCGAGCGGCTTCGCGCGTTTTGAAGGCTTAGCTCTGTGTGTTTGATTGAATTACTGTCGGATATTTTGGAGATGCTTTCTTTACTTTCATTTAATTTCCCAAGATAGAATCACTCTGTACGGCTGCCGGGGCTGGGGCGTGGGCCCGTTTCCATAACTGTGTAAATGCAGCACAGGGAGCGCAGCGCTGCCCAGAGCCTGCCCAGCAGAGCTCCTTCTGCGGATGATACGATAATTAACATCGTAGGATCCACGCACAGTTGAATAACCTTAGTTTGTTCCAACAAAAAAGCAGCAAACAAAAATCATTTTAAGCATTTTTCAAATTTAGATTGCTCTCAACATTTAAAAAAAAATCTCTCACCTTTAATTTGTTTATGATGCTTAATTAAACAGAGAGTGTTTAATTGGTATAAGCAAAGTTCCGATGTCCATTAAGAAAATAATACAGTTTAAAGGAAAAAATATTCTAAAACATAAAGCTACAACATATGTATATACATATATATGTATAATATTTATTACTAAGAACATTGATTATAATAACAAATGACTGAAAACCACAAAAATTTTGAACAAGAAGTCAATGAAAGTCTAAATTTTGATTTTTCATAATTAAGGATGGTATATTGCATTGGAAATTAATGAGCTAATGTGAAATGCTTTTAACATGGATGAATCACACACTTCTAACACTGACAGAAAATTCAAGATAAAAAGTACATATAGCTGATTTGCATACAATTGAAACATTAATAACTCTCATATTCCTCAAGGTTATCTACATATACAGTGAGACTAGAAATACATGTCAGTAAGTGATAAGGCCTGAAGTTAGGGCGTGGTTCACCCACAACAAGGAGAAAGATTCCAGCCTGGAGAAGCACACAGGTGTTTCCAACTGCACGGGGAATGCTTCAGTGCTTAATGTGAATAGTGACTGTGTCAATTTCATGTTTTTTTAAATATAATTGAATACTTTATTTGATAAATTATTTGATAAATTATTTATTTATGTTAATCAATTAAGAACACAAACCCCAATTAATCATATTTGCCTCGCATTTGAGAGAAATGTTGCCAAAGGAAAAGCAAACAGCTAGCTCCCAGAAGGCTGGGCCTCCCTGGTGATAGGGAGATGCTGGCTATCAGCTCGTCAGAAATGTTATTTAATCAGTGAGATATTTAAACATTTGTATTTGCCGTTTTAACTTCATCATAAAATCACCATATAAAGGTTCAGATAGCTGTATTTTTATTATGCAAAATTAAGTGAAATAATTTAAATGAACTACGAAGCAATTAAAGTTTCATTTACAATAAAAAGAAAGTTCAAAAGTCATTTCTGAACACAATTTTCTGGACACTTCGGAATCCTTCCACATTGATTGTAATTGGTGTTTAAATATGTTTTAGAGAGCCAAAAAGAGGATGCAAATTTATTAGCATTAAGATTTCATAGACTAATTAAATCTTTTTATTCTTTGTATTGTCTAGCACTATATCAATTCAGTGAGAGTGAGTCATTATGTTCATGCTAATCAGAAACTTTAATTGGAAATTATAAATGTCTCTTTGACAATGAACAATTATTTCATAAATGTAGTTGGATTAGTATTCAACATATTTTATACTATAAAGTCCAGTAGATAATATTAATTAAAAGTTTGCTTGGTGATATCAGTTTTGAGAACCAGTGAACCATCAATCATCTTACACAGCTTTTACTTCAAAAACTACCGAAACAATTAGGAAAGTACTAGTAGCTGCCAGCAAAAATCCTATATAATAAAAGCCTAAAATGCAATTAGACCAGTGGTCGGCAAACTGCGGCTCGCAAGCCACATGCTGCTCTTTGGCCCCTTGAGGGTGGCTCTTCCACAAAATACCACGTGCGGGCACACATGTACAGTGTGATTGCAACTTCGTGGCCCATGCGCAGAAGTCAGTGTTTTGTGGAAGAGCCACACTCAAGGGGCCAAAGATCCGCATGTGGCTCATGAGCCGCAGTTTGCAGACCACTGAATTAGACCGAACAGCAGAACAACCAATCTCCATGGCATGCACTGACCACCAGGGGGCAGATGCTCAATGCAAGAGCCCCCAGTTGCCCCACCGGTCACCCTACAGATCGGCCCTGATTGCCGGCCAGGCCTAGGGACCCTACCCGTGCACAAATTTTGTGCACTGGGCCTCTAGTAAAAAATAAAAACTTGAGATAAGTTATTTCAGAATTGTTCTACCTTTTCATAGGAAAACAAGTAAGACACAAAGGACAAGCAGCAAAAACAATCCAGAAAAGACTTGTTCAGCCAATTAGGAAACAGAGAAAACAGATTACAAACTATATGAAACCACCACCAAAAGCAACGCAGGCCATCAGAACTGGGTAAGAAGACATGAGCCGAAAGCCAAAGTATTGGGACAGAGAAGACCTGGGAGGAGAGAGGGAGCCTAGTAGTGGCAGATGGCAGAAGTTTCCAGAACAAGAACACTTTCAAAGCAAGAGAATGCTGCCTTCATTTAGAACTGCTGTGAGTTGGGCTGAGATCGAACAAATATCACGTGCTTGGCGAGCACCAGAGGAGGCGTAACAAAAGTGTTCAGAGCCCCACAGGTGACAGCTCAAAGGTGAACAAATACAACTTCTGAAGCAGACGAGTCGCCGGGGAAGGCAAGGACCCCAGGACTCGGTAACAGTGGCCAGAGGAGAACCAAGCACCCGGGGCTTCTGGGAGGCCTCGAAACTGCGGGCTCTCGGAGAGACCCTGGTCTCACAGACACCCCACATGTGTCAGAGCAGCAGTTCATCTCTGGGGCAGTTAGGGAGACGACGGCTGAAATCTGCAAGGCCACTGCCTCTTCCCCTGAAGAACTGCCTCTGGGAGGTCTACGTGTTCATTATTCTAAAATAGGCGACAAGAAAGGGGTAGGTCCAGCGTCCCTGCGTAGACATAACAAAGCATGATCGAAAGAGGAGCATCTTCCTACAGCTGCGGAGTCCACAAGGGTCATACAGTAAAAATTAAAATGGAAATAAGAAATCAAAGGAATTAGAGATAAAGAGCCCCGGGAGACATGCAAATCATAGAGGAAGACTAAAACAATGACACAAAATAATCTCAAAGGGCACATTGATGCACCAGAAAAAAATGACCACAAACTCTATAGTGTTATATTGTACACTATTTATGAATTGTATATTAAACATGCCTATATGTATTATATAACACACTAACTTGCATAGTCTATTGCTTTTTGCATTATTATATTATATATTGTATCATGTGGAGAGCGGCTACAGCGTTCGGACAGGTTCAAGCCTGGAACTAATGCGAGGGCATGATCCTCTCGTGGCAAAGCCACGTGCAAGTCCCAGCACAATCTTCAACCCGCCATGAAGCTGAGGTCAGGGAGCAGTCACCGAAGGAAAGAGGTACCTGCAGGGAGAAGTGAGACTTGAGCGCTCCCCTTGGAGAGAGGTGAGAGGCAAGGCCTCCATACAAGCATGTAAGGCCCCAGGCCCGTATGAGACCAGGGAGTTCCTTTCCCTCCGCCACGAGAGGGTGCAGTGAGAGGACGGCTACCTGTAGGCCGGGAGCAGCGCCCTCACCAGCCCTGGATCTGCCAGCGCCTTGGTCGTGAACACCTCATATTTAAAGCACTAAGTTTGCCAAAGTTAAGACCATCTTACAGACAACTAAAGGTGAGAAATAAAGCAGACTTTTCACCAGGAATTGTACAAGCCAGAAGAAAATGGCATGGCATCTTTAAAGAGCTGAAAGAAAAAACCTAATTGTCAATGCAGAATTATATACCCAGCCAATAGCATTCCAGAAATAACAACAACTGAAGACTATTTCAGACAAACAAAAGCAGAGAGAATGTAAGTTAAGCCTTCATCAGCAGACACCTTAAGAAATACCGTGAGGCAACAGGAGTGCAGTTCCTACAAAGAGAGACAGAGAGATGATTCCTAGGAGTGGTTAAATGAAGGTGTGTTTTTAAAAATAAATTTCCATTGTTTTATTTTATTTATCTATTTTATTTTTAGTTAATCCTTACCCAAGGATATTTTCCCACAGATGTTTTAGAGAGTGAAAGGGAGGGGGAGAGACAGAGAGAGAGAAAGAAACTTCGATGTGAGAGAGATACATTGATTGATTGCCTCCTGCATGCACCCTGACCAGAACCAGGGTTTGAACCTGCAACCTAGGTAGGTGCCTTGACTAGAATCAAACCCGGGACCCTTCAGTCTACAGGCCAATGCTCTATCCACTGAGCCAAACTGTCTAGGGCTAAATGAAGGTACTTTTAAGAGATTCTTCTCTTTAATAGCTATGGAAAATTATTGACTGTCAGAACCAAAATTGGCAGCAATAAATTAGGGTCAGTAACATAAATAATAGTAAAATTATTGTAACAATAACAAAAAAGATGGAAGGGAAAAACAACTCTTCCCTTGTCAGATAAAAACATGTACCCATACATTTGAATATAAAATGTGGTTAAATTTTTATATTATGACCCTAACACAAATATTAAAATTAAACAGCACAGATTTCTAGACAGCTAAAAAAGTGAGCCTATAGGAGGGACAACATGAATTCTTAAAGAATAGTCATTCTATTTGATGACGTGATGATGACAACATGAAAAAATGAATGTGGAAACTGTGAAAGACTAGACTTCATCTCTCTGGGTGATCACAGAAGCAGCAAAGGGTACACCTTGGAAGTTTATAAGATGAGCTCCCACTCCATCTTTGAGTTTTCCATAGAGACTGTGAGCTCTGGCTCTATTTATATTTGTATTCTCAGCACCAAGAATAGTTTCTGGCTTTTAGAAAATACCTGAGAAATTAATGAGCTGTTACACTTCAAAATTTGCCATCTTCAGTCTTTTCTCCTCATTCCACAGATGACATGTTCCTTTCAGAGTTCTTCATATTTGAGTAAATGCTCGCCTGTTTCCTGCAGTTGGAGAGTCATCAGTTACAGTGCGGCTCATTGACCCATGCTGGGTCATTACTCATTATTAAATATTTCTGAGAGAGGGGTTACTGATGCAGATAAAATTTGATTTATTTGTCCAGGAATAGAAGAGGATAAGCCATAGTGGAACAATACACAAAATATCCTTCCAGAAGATTCATAACACTAAAAAACCATAAAACTAATGTGTTTAAATTTTGCATTAAAAACCATAATCCTAAGCATTGAAAATATCTATCATGAAAGGTGATTTATTGAATAGTGGTTTACATGCAAATTCTATATCATTATTTACACTAAAGGAGTAGTTAGATTTGTATAAAAATCACTTTGAGATTCTCATTATAAAAAATATACGTATATACTGGCAGTACTGCCTCTCGGAAATATAACTCTTGCCAGAAATGTACATTAATCAGAATTCCCACAAGTTTCAAAGCATGAGAAAAATATTCTTCAGGCTCTGGCCGTCTCAAAAATTCCTGAGAAGATATGGAAGCTGATGAAGAATCCTTGAAGAGAATGGGCAAGGACACTGACCACGAGACTGTCCACAGATTTGGGGTCAATGTCAAGGGCTTTGTAGAGGCTCAAGCCCACTTATTATTATTACTTTTATTATTATTATTATTATTATTATTATTATTATTATCATTATTATTATTTGATTGGGACAGTCTGTAAATTGGTTAGCTTATTAGAACTCTTTTGTTGAAGCAAATAGAAAATTATCTTAAGCCCATATGGGGGCTTGACTGTGACAGGGTTCCACCCCCGTCAGCTTCAGAAAAAGGGGAGCTCACAGACTCACGCCCTCATTGACGGCCTCAGCCCGCCCGGTGCCGGGCACGGGGTCGAGGGTCCCCTACCCCTTATTCTAACGAGCACGGGCCTTTGTCTCTCTGTATGTCACTGTGCCCTCCTAATGATGGTAGGAAAACTGCTCAGATGTGCAGTACCCCTAATTATACGAATAGCAGAACCTGGACAATTATGCCAATAACGGAATGGCCCATTTGGAATGACCTGTTATGTAAATGAGTGGGTTGTGCGAACAAGCATAAAAGAATCAGGCGGCTACAATTACTTTGCTCATCGATGCTAATACACAGAGCGGTTCAACAGCAAGGAAGCGCACGTATGTCCTCGGGCTCAATGTACTCTACCCTCCACGGCCTGCTTCTTCCACTTTCCAGGGCACAAGAGCTTGTGGGCAAAAAGGAGCCGCGCCACACCTGACCCGCCTGGGGAGGCCTGCATGGCGGCCTGACAAACTCCACGGAGACCTACCGTGACCACCCCACCTGGGAGGGCCTGACCTGAAAACCTTCCAGCTAAAAGCCAGGCGGTAGGTGGTCATGGCCGAGGCTGGTCTCTTCCCTGACAGAGGTCAGCCATCTTTGCCTGAGCGAGGCCATGGCGTCTGCATGGAGGGTGACATACTTCGCAATCCAGACCCCTGGGGCAGAAGCTCACAGCAGCGCAGGCGGCAGAAGACCTTGGAGCCCCATTGCCATGCTGCCCATGCTCATTGTTGACCACCCTGCACCCACCTGACCACCCTGCACCCACCTGACCACCCTGCACCCACCTGACCACCCTGCACCCACCTGACCACCCTGCACCCACCTGACCACGCTGCACCCACCTGACCACCCTGCACCCACCTGACCACCCTGCACCCACCTGACCACGCTGCACCCACCTGACCACCCTGCACCCACCTGACCACCCTGCACCCACCTGACCACCCTGCACCCACCTGACCACGCTGCACCCACCTGACCACCCTGCACCCACCTGACCACCCTGCACCCACCTGACCACCCTGCACCCACCTGACCACGCTGCACCCACCTGACCACCCTGCACCCACCTGACCACGCTGCACCCACCTGACCACCCTGCACCCACCTGACCACCCTGCACCCACCTGACCACGCTGCACCCACCTGACCACCCTGCACCCACCTGACCACGCTGCACCCACCTGACCACCCTGCACCCACCTGACCACGCTGCACCCACCTGACCACGCTGCACCCACCTGACCACCCTGCACCCACCTGACCACGCTGCACCCACCTGACCACCCTGCACCCACCTGACCACGCTACACCCACCTGACCACGCTGCACCCACCTGACCACCCTGCACCCACCTGACCACGCTGCACCCACCTGACCACCCTGCACCCACCTGACCACGCTGCACCCACCTGACCACCCTGCACCCACCTGACCACGCTGCACCCACCTGACCACCCTGCACCCACCTGACCACCCTGCACCCACCTGACCATGCTACACCCACCTGACCACCCTGCACCCACCGATGTGAAACAGGTGCATTTCCCTGCTCCTTCCTCCCGCCCCCTAGGCTTCCACCAGTGAACTTCCTGCCGCCTCCCTGGGTCCCCTCCTTTGACTGTAACCACAAATGAAGCAAAAACTGCCCTGCTCGGGAGCATTCTCAGCCTGTGCCATTGTCGCCAGCCGGGTTCAAATAAAACCGTCAAATCCTTGCAGGGTGGGAAGCTTCTTAGGTGGACGGACTTCAGAGGCGCTGTTACTGCATTTTTAATGACTAGCAGGCGCGGCACAGGTGAGCTGTGGGCAGCGCGGGCTCCGGGTGGAGCAGAAGGGCTGCAGGGAGCTCCCTGGCCTCCTTTGATGCGCGAATAATGCTGGATTTTTAAATGTGATTAAAATGTGGCTCTTCTGCCAACCCAGGAGGGCACCACCGGGGCGCCTAGAATGGGAAGCACATTTTTCGATTCTGGGAACACAATTCAGAAGATATCTCCATCAGCAGCTAACGTCGCCCCCTCAAAGCGGAACGGCCATCTCCCTAGAAACCCAACTGCTCTGATAAGAAGAAAGTGATCCCAAGGTTTCATGTGGAAAAGTGTGGGCTTAGCCCGGGGCGGCGAGGCCACCAGGACAGGGACATTTCCATATCAATGGTGTGCAAATGACTTTGCAGGAGCAGGGCGAGGTCTCAGAATCTGAATGAGGCAGCTTTTCTTCTTCAGAGTGGAGGCTGGAGGTCACTGGAGAGGGCGTTCTGCGTGGACGATCTCCTCCCTGGCTCCCAGACAGACCCGCAGGGCTGTAAACTATTAGTATGGCCGACACTGCCCCTGCCGTCTCAGCTGCTGCCTCCCATCCCGCAGCCAACCGCGCTCATCAAATAGTGTCATGTTTGCCCTTTTCCACTGACATCTCAGGGGCTTCCCACCCCGAGCCCTTAAAGTGAAAAGCAGATCCATCACTTGAGCGCCTCTCAGTAGTTGCTGGGGATAATGAGCTAATGACGCCTGATTGGGACATGTTAAAAGTGGTCGCAATCAGCACTTGCTTTATATGGGTTTTTAAAATTAGAAAAACAATACACTATCCATAGACTCTTGTTCCTTCATTTTGCTTTTCCAATGAATCCGTGTAGGAGAGACAAACATGAAGTCAGACCCAAATACGCCAGTGATTTTATGTACGTTCCCAAAGGGAAGCCAACCTTTCGCTTGTTGTGCTCGAGGGCTGTCGGTGATGCTCGCATACACCTGTCTGGATAAAGAGCAATGCTGCTTCTGGCATGTTTCCCGGAAGGAAGTAGTTTATCACCGTCTCTCCTCCGGAGGCTGAGTCCTGAGAACACCCTCTTGTGCACACCAGGCCCTGGGGCCTGGCCCTTCCTTTAAGTGAAGGTTTATCGGGACCTGCCGTTTACTCATCATCTAAATCTTTCACACGACAACATGTTAACAGAGGGGAGCACGCCTCGTCCCCCACCCATTGTGGGTGGGAGGGGCTTCTTGGGGTGCCGCTGGAATAAGCATTTCCGGAGGCCCCGCGGGAGGGTGAGATGGCAGAACGCCTTGTCTCCCTGGAACTACACCCTGGGTTTCCAAGGCCCTGTTTCCCTCAGTCCAGTCCTGGGAGCATGGAGCTGGGGCCTCAGTAGAGCTAGAAGCAGAGCCAGGGGCCGAGTGTCTCCTCCATGTTGGAGCCGGGTCCAGCTCAGCATCAGGCCAGCTGCAGTCCATTAGTCCGTTGCATGTGGCGGTCCCCATGGCCATGGACCATATGGGCAAATGCAAGAGGACGTGTCCTGAGCAACAGGAAGGCCAAGGATGGGAAAGCATCAGAACACAAGAGGGCTAGCTCTTGCAGTGGCCACGCCCATTCTGGCCAATCATCTCTGTCCCCAGGTGTGGCTGACAGACAAGCACCTTCCCTCTGTCACTCCCAATGGACCAGGTCTGAGTCTGTCTTTCCTTTGTTGGACCCCTCCCCCAGGGCTTTGCAGGGAACATGCCTGTAATGTTGGCCTTCCCTTTGCTTCTTTCCTATTATTAATAACTAGAGGCCCATTGCACAGAGATTCGCGCAATAGGCCTTCCTTGCCCTGGCTGCCAGCACCTGGGACCCAGGCCTTCGCTCCGGCCGCAGAGGAGAAGCCAAGCCTCTTCAGTCTTCAGTTGTCTTCAGTCCTCACTTGGGCGGAGCCTTCAGTCTTCGCGCTATGCCTGCATATGCAAATTAACCGCCATCTTTGTTGGGTTAATTTGCATACTCATCCTGATTGGCTGGTGGGCGTAGCAGAGTGACACTAATTTGCATGTTTCTCTTTTATTAGTGTAGACTAGTTAATTACAATGGTATCACAGCAGCCAATTGAAAAGTTGCAACAGAGATGTTATGCCCCTTTAATAAAAAGTATGCCAATCCCTGCATAGCAGAGATAATTTTTTTTTTACATTTCACATTTCCATAAAATTGCTAGAATCTTCAATTTGCATTTGAGCACTCATTGCATCCCAAATGTTACCCTTGGAGCCATAAGTCTGACAAGGGTCTGTTGAGCTAAATGACATGAAATTATCCCTTTAATTGCCTTTCAGTCAACAGAGTGCCAGCACTCTAGGACGCTGCTCAACGAGTGACCACAGCACTGCAGCTCCTCACTTTTTAATGACACTCAATCAATTGCCATGATGTCTAATCTAGTCCTAAAAAAGCACAAGATGCAATCAAATGAGTGAAAAATACAGTCTCTCTTAATTCTTTTTTTATTGGCACCTTCTGTGAATAAGTGTGTTATTAGTTTAATTGGTTTAATTACGCTGACCAAAATCTATAAGGAATATGGTAAATGCAATTAAACTTTAATCAGTTTATATGGAACAGATAGAATCCAGGTTTCTTCAAGCCAAATAAGCTCAAAATAACACAGTTGACCCGCTCAGGACATAAAAGGGTTTCCATATAATGTGGGTGATTATATTCTCGGTTTAATGTGCACAAATGAGAAAATAGGAAATAGTGTGCTGATTAAATCATTCAACTCAATGAGTCTGTGTAGCTTAGGGAAATCATCAAAAATGAAACTGGCTGTTGAATAATGACATATATTTGGCAATCTTAGGGGACTTACATTTTTTCACCTAATCGTATGCTTTGGTGAAAGCCATTAACTTATCTGTGGAGCAAGCAAATTTAAATATGTGACTTTCTAAAGGATTAAATTAAGATTAAAAAAAATTTACCTGTGTATTTGCTTACATACTGATGATCCTAAAAAAATCAAATTATATTTTTGATTGTGCCAACAAGTTGAATTTAATCATTTGTTGAATTTCATAAATCAATGAAGCATTTAGCCAACATGCAAAACTCCTAGTTGGAAAGCGTAATCATGAATTCTTAGCAGGTTTCTAAGCAGCAGCGGAGTAAGGCAGGGAGCAGAACACGTGCCCTCACAGTGCGCCACTTTGGCATGTTGGTTATATTGACATGAGGGCAGCTGAGACCCAGCAGCTTCAAGAAAACGTTGACCTCTCCTTTATCTACAGCATTGAAGAGGGCAGGGGCTGACTCAGGGAGAGAGCTATTGCCATAGAGAACTTGGATCTGAAGGACTTATCTGTACAGGAGGGTGAACGTGGAATCACCATGCATCTGTTCTTCTATCATCCTGTAATCACCCTCCTCCCCTCTGAAGCCCCAGGCCCCACCCTGTTTCTTAGCTCAGGGTGGCATAGAAGCCACAATTGCGCAACTTGCCTTGGGTTCCATATCTTTGGGGACCCTGTACATGTGAAATTAAATTTGATTTTCTCCTATTAACCTGTCTCATGTCAATTGAATTCCTAGACCATCCAGAAGAACCTAGATGAGTAAAGGAGAAACTTTCCTCCCCAACAGCAACTATTTAAATAATCTTATAGAATAAAAGGGCAATATGCAAATCAACTGAACGGTGGAACGACCAGTTGCTATGACATGCACTGACCACCAGGGGGAAGACACTCAATGCAGGAGCTGCCCCCTGGTGGTCAGTGCGCTCCCACAGGGGAAGCGCCGCTCAGCCAGAAGCAGGCTCAGGGCTGGCGAGCACAGCGGCAGTGGCAGGAGCCTCTCCCACCTCTGTGGCAGTTGGACATCCCCCAAGGGCTCCTGAACTACAGGAGGGTGCAGGCCAGGCTGAGGGAACCCCCCTTCCAGTGCACGAATTTCATGCACTGGGCCTCTAGTTAATTTTAAAAATAGAGGTTACCTTAGAGTAGGCATCACAGGAATTGGGATAGAATTAGTTTTTGGCCTGGGCCAAATTGCTGATAACTCTTTTTTTTTTTTTAATTAAATGTCTTTTATTGATTTCAAAGAGAGGAAGGGAAAGGGAGAGAGGGATAGACATCAATGATGAGAGAGAATCATTGATTGGCTGCCTTCTGCACACCCCACACTGGGGATCGAGCCTGCAACCCAGGCATGTGCCCTGACCGGGAATTGAATCATGACCTCCTGGTTCATAGGTTGATATTCAGCCACTGAGCCACACTGGCTGGGCAGCTGATGACTCTTTTTCACTACTCTTGCCACCACTATGAGGCAACCATCGATTACAGTTAGATTTATTTCTTACACAACTTTACCTAGCCAGGAGTTGTCACGGAGGTTCCCGGGATCCTGGGGTTCCCTGCGGCCTTCTCCCTGGCCCACCAAGTTCAGTCTGTTTTTATAACGATATTGAAATGTTAGTTGCCCTGTTGCCATGTTGACCTTTGCAATAATGATGTGAAGCAATGGTGCTCTAGCCTGAGCCAAGGCAGTGGCAGCAAACTAAACCAGGGACCACTGTGTTTTCACAGCAATTGTAGTGGGGAAGACGACAGTTGTGCTTAAGACTATCCTTGTGGCCGAAACCGGTTTGGCTCAGTGGATAGAGCGTCGGCCTGTGGACTGAAGGGTCCCAGGTTCGATTCCGGTCAAGGGCATGTACCTTGGTTGCGGGCACATCCCCAGTAGGAGATGTGCAGGAGGCAGCTGATCGATGTTTCTAACTCTCTATCTCTCTCCTTTCCTCTCTATAAAAAATCAATAAAATATATTAAAAAAAAAGACTATCCTTGTGGAAACAGTAGAAGTTAATTTCATTAATGTTCAACCCTTAAATACGTATATTTTTAAATATCTTGTTTGATGAAAAGGAAAGAATGCTTAGAGCACTTCTGGTACAACTAGAGTAGGACGGTTGTTTCCAGGAAAAGCCCTCATGTTATTGTTGTATCTGCAAATGAAACGACTTTCTTTTTTCATTTACCATCATTTTCATCTGGAAGGCTGACTAATATGATTATTCAGACACGAGTGGCAGATATTTTGTCGACTAATGAGCCTGTTACAATATGAGACAGCTGATAGCATTTGTTTGTGATGATAAAATTCAAGCTTCCATGTGAAATTCCAAATTTTTGGAAAATTATATCAAACACTGTCAGCTCATTTTTCAATATTTATTTTTTAATATATTTTATTGATTTTTTTACAGAGAGGAAGGGAGAGGGATAGAGAGTTAGAAACATTGATGAGAGAGAAACATCGATCAGCTCCCTCCTGCACACTCCCTACTGGGTATGTGCCCTCAACCAAGGTACATGCCCTTGACCAGAATCAAACCTGGCACACTTGAGTCCACAGGCCAACGCTCTATCCACTGAGCCAAACTGGTTGGGGCCATTTTTCAATATTTAAAACCTTTCTGATAAGAATGGTGGCACTATTAATGCTTTGAGTTCTTTGATATCCTGTATAATAAAAGCCTAGTATGCTAAGAGTCTGGTCGACCAGTTGGCCGATCAACCAATCAAACCATAATATGCTAATGATATACTAAGGCTGCTCAACCACTCACTATGCTGTGCACTGACCACCAGGGGGCAGACGTGCCAACAGATAGGTTAGCTTGCTGCTGGAATATGGTGGATCAGGACTGAGCCAGATGGGTCAGACACTCCCTGGAGCCCTCCTGCGGTCCCTCCCCAGCTGGCCAACCTCCTGTGACCTTTCCAGGCCCCGATTGTGCACCAGTGGGGTCCCTCGGCCTGGACTGTACCCTCTCACAATCCGGGACCCCTTGGGGGATGTCAGAGAGCCATTTTCAGCCCAAGATTTCATACACTGGGCCTCTAGTTAGATAATAAAATCTGGCAACTTTTACAAGATCTGCATAATTTGATAAATCACCCATTCCCAAATGACCTCTGCCTGAGGGCACAGAATTACATATAAGTAAAGCATCTTTTGGAAATGTAAGGGAGACCCATGGATTTTAGTGTAACAGAGTATGAACCAAAGTATTGATGAGATGAGGTGACTTTGCAAACAGACAAAGAAGAATATGTATTGTACAAAAAAGGAAACAGTAAGAGGTAAGCAAATACATTTATTCATTCTTAAATCACTACAAAAATGTCATGTTCATTATTTTTAAAAAGACTTCAAGAAAGTAAGATAAATTTGGGGAATTAAAAGTAAACCAGAAGAAATGAAGAAATAAAGGAATAGAGAGACATAAACTCATTATGGAAGTAAAAATAAAAGTATAAACACCAGCAATATGATAAAGTTAGAAAAAGTGATATGAAATGTCAATGAACATAAATATTAAATGATTTCCAACAAAACTATTGATGTTAAGAGATGTTCAAAACTGGTGCACAGAAATGTTATAAGATAAAATAGTAGAAAACTTTCCTGGTATAAAAAGTGATAAATTGTAGTAGAAGATGCACAGCCAGTTCTATTGTAGAGACTGATGCAGCAAAATTGGCACTAAGACAGGCTAGGGAAATTCTAAACTCCATCAAGAATCTATAATAATAAAAGCATAATATGCTAATTAGACTGGATGTCCTGGACAACCTTCTGGATGAAGCCAGGGCTGTGAGGGAAGCCCGGTCCCGGGTGCCAGAGGGAAGCCAGTGCCGGCAGCCGGGGGAAGGAAGGCCCACTCTTGCATGAATTTCGTGCATCGGGCCTCTCGTTACATAAATAAACCTACAAAAATTATCATAAAAACAGTGATTTGATACATTGATACCCGTCAAGTTATCCTTTAAATAAAAGGCATCGTCTAAGAACTCTATGAATACAATATCCATAAGCAATTTTAGAGAAAAAAAATTCTCGAATTTAATATTCGGCAAAAGAAAAAGTGAAATACAAATTAAGAACAACAACGAAAAATGTGGTAAAATGACTGATACTGGCAAGTTCATTTAAAATAAAACTGAAAAGAAATTCAGTTTACTTTCCACTTTAAATTCAAGTGGAATTACAGTTAGTCATTTTATTGGCAGAATCACGAATTATTATGTCATTTTCATAACAATTTCCTCCTCCAGCTGCCCCGAGGGCTGGCCACTGACAACTCACAGGTGCAACCTCCTTTCTGAGACGCGCCCTCAGCTGAGGAGCGGCCACTCTGGGAAGCTGTGTCTCCCCCCCCCCGCTGCTGCACCCCCACCTCCCGGGGGCTGAGGAATAAGAGGGGTGCGTGTGCTCCAGGCTGCTGGGACACAGAACTCTCAGTGCGCACACCTGTGGCTCAAGGGGGGCTCTGCAGTGAGGGGTGCACAGGAGCCCGCCCTGATGAGGCTGACGCTAGCCCACCCGGGAGCACGTTCCTACTGGGCGTGTCCCCTCTCCCCAGGCCTGTCCCCCCCAGTCTCAGGCTGAGCCACAGAGTCCCGGGAACATGGCCTTTACTTCCCGGAACCAGCCAGCACGTCAGGAAGCACATGCTTCACTCCCACAGAGGAGAGACCTGGAGAGAGACAAAGACAAGAAAGACGGCCGAGGTGCCCCAGGAACGTCCTGGCGCAGACCAGGACCCGGAGCTGTCCCCAGCGTCCCAGCCCCGACCCGCTCCCTGCCTCCCCCGTGACCGCGTTCACTCCTGTGTCTGAGGGTGACAGCCAGCAGAGTCCAGTGACCCACAAAGCCATAAAGATTACAAAACGCTATCATTGAAACCACTGCATTGGGAGAGAGTTTGTTTCATACCAACCACACCTTTAAAACATGCTCCCGGAAATGGCGTTAAACAGACGTCTACAGCCTGTGGGACTGGCCCTGGGACAGGGCGGGGTACAGGCGTGAGGAGCGAGGACTGCTCTGAGGACATAGGACAAACGTGGACCTGCCTGTCAATCACTATGCAGCCAGCATCCCGATCCCTGTGGATTCATAACGATTCCTGACACTGGATAGCGCATGTCCTCCAACCTCAGGCCTATCTGTCGGTTGTTTTCGTCAGAGTTGCTTTGCTTTTCTATGTAAACTGTGAAATTTGCATCCCCCAAAAGCCAGCTAGCGTTTGATTGGCATTGCATGGAATTGATAGCTCAAATTAGAAAAAAATAGCATCTTAATATCAAGTCTCTTGAGATAGATAGATGATAGATAGAAGATAGAGTGAGAGATAGAGATATAGAATGTTCTTTAATTTCTCCCAACAATGTTTTGTACTTCTTGGTGTACAAGAAATTTAAAGCTTTTGTCATGTCTATCTGCAATTCATATTTTACTCTCTTTTAAGAGACTTCTTAAATTAAATGTTCTCCATCTTTATCACTATTAGATAGAAATATAATTGTGTTTTGTTTACAGAGGAGCTCTGTCTATGACTAAGGAAGCATTGCTTAGGGATTTGATAGAGATGTTCTAGAAGATTCCCAGAAAATAAAAAAGTAAGAACAGCATGCGTCATTGCCCGGCAAAGCCCTCTTCAATGGTCGCAGAGAGAAGGTGCCTGCCTCTTCCATTCCCTATAGGCGACCCAGCCTATGCCCACCCCCCACCGCCAGGAGCCGGACAGGAACGCACAGGACAGCCGGCACCAGCTCACACTGACATCCAGCCCAGGAGAGGGTCCCACTCAGGCAGGAGGTCAAGGCTCCGGAAACACCGGATGGGGCCGGTCTCCTGGATGCGCTTGGGTGGAGTTAACCTGCCTCTCAGTGCAGCGGCAGGAGGGTCCCTCCCTGGTGTCAGGGCTGCACATCAGGGAGGAGAGGAGCGAGCTGCTGGAGTGAGCGCTCCCCACGGCTGCTTCAGAGCGCAAAGATGTCCCCTTGAGAAGCTCAAGACCAGGGGTGCTCTGCAGCCAGTCCACGAAGGAGACCTGGGGTTGCCAGCGAGGGTTTAAAATGCTGGGCAAGTACCATTTGCAGAAGCGCCACCCTGTGCGGAGCCAAGAGGGCCTGCTCACTGAGCAGCAGGTCTGCTCCCAACAGGGTCCCCTCAACGGGCCAGAGGAGCCATGGCCGCTGACCCTGCGGGGAGGTCCAAGCCCGACCCCTCGAGGGCAGCAGCTGCCCCGCATACAGGCCCCACAGGTCCCTGGAACAGGCCCAGCTGTGGCATCAGGACCAGTGGGGGCTCCGACCGGGAAAAGCATTCGCAGCGCCAGGAAAACTGCTCCAGGGCCCCGGAGGCTGCGATGTTCCTTCACGAGGGCGATTAACCAAAGAGAAAGAACGATCTAATTCCGCTCCAGCTTTTAACTAATTTAGAAAGTTGGCCTCACAGAATCAGGGAGCAGACGGGGTGTGTGTGGACGATCCCAGGGCCTCACTCCCTCCAGCAGGAGCCACGGGGGAAGGTGCACAGGCGCCCAGCGCTGGCCCGAGCTTCGCCAGGAGACCAAGGTGCCAAGTGGCACTGAGTCCGGGGGTTAGGGACGGGAGAGGCATTTTATCGTTTTTCTTTTCCAAATTTACTTATTTTTTAATGTTTGATGTGACTTTGTGTTAGTTTTAGGAGTGCAGCGTCGTGATTAGACAATTACATATTTTACAAAATGTCCCCCCAATATTTCCAGTTGCCCACCTGACACCATTATTGCCACATTACTGATATATTCCCTATGCAGTAGTTTCGATAAAGGGTGGCAGAGGTATTTTAGAGATAAAACAAAATTCTCACAGCAGAAGATGCTTCACTGACACAAAATGACCCGTGCCCAGTGTTTCCAACTAGAATTCAACAACTACTTTGAATCCTGACGTTTGATATTCATCGATGCTCATCAAGTTGGAATTTTGGAACATTATTTAGTTCTTTGGAACAAGTACAAAAGCACTATTTAATTCCAAGATGTTGTTTTATGGGGGAGAAACTGCATGTTCAATAGCTAATCAGGTCTAACTCACTTGGTAGGGGCCGAATCAGTATTTTGGCTTCTGGACCCTAACCGCCCACAAAATAAGGTGAAAGGGAGAAAAGCAGCATCAGCAAGTGCACTGTAGGGGAGGCACTGCCGCTGGAAGATGTGGAACCTGTGTTTGGTGCAGGCTCATTATTTCATTCATTTTCATCGCAGTCGGTCCATGAGGAACATTCCAGTCTCCCTCCCAACCTCCACTGTCCGGGGGGACTTGCCTGAAGTCGCAGGCTCTGCGATCCCCATTCCCGTGTTCTCAGGATATTCCCGGGCGGTGGGGAGAGTTCGGGAAACGCCCTGGAGGGGAGATTTCAGGGGCTGGTGGGCCGTGGGCCTCTGGGCAGCTACTCGGTTCTGCCATCACCACCGAAAAGGGGCCGCAAACAACATGTCAACACATGAGCACGGCTCTGCTCCAAAGACACTGCATTCATGAGCGTGCAGCTCTGATTGTGTGTCATTTTTATGTATAACGAGTTATTCCACGTTTGTTTATTCCCCAACCACTAAGACTGTAAAACCCGTCTAACCGTTCGGGCTGTCTGAACGGAGGTGGTGTCAGGACTCGGGCCGTGGCCGCAGTTTGCTGACTCCTCTTCTAGGAGCGTGCAGTTGTCACGCTGACAAAACACAGAGAGATTACGATTCAGAGGCAGAGTGGGATGGGCCGGCCAGGGGGTCTGGGCAGGATGCTGCCTCCCGGGGGGACAGTCGGAGGGAAAGAGTCCAGGCTCCTCTGGGGGCATTTTCCTGTCCCTCCTGCAAATGAGGTGGCAAATGCTGCCCAGAAACCAGCTGCGCTTTCTCCAGGGAGGCCGCCTCCGGGAGAGCCGGCCTGGCAGCAGCACCCAGCCATTTCCAAGGCGCCTGTGGCATTCATGAGCCAGGCCGAGGAGGAAAAGATCCACTCGGCTGCTTCGGCCTTGCTCAGGCAAGAAGCGCGCAGCCATGTTAGGGAGCATCACAGTGGGACTGACGCAAACTGCCGGTATGCCTCCAGCGACGAGATGCATTTCCATGCAGTTCAAAGGGCGAGATAAGCGAGCGCACACTCGTACCGGGGAGGAGTCCCAGCTCTGGTCTAGCGAGGAGTTTCATGATTCTCCATCTTAGAGGGGGAGGGGCAGGCGGTGCAAGTGCCGAATTAAATCTCCTCCATTCCATTTCCTTCCGAGCTTGAAAATGTCTCAAGTGCCGCACAACCTAATAGGACTGTTAACCACCTTTGGTTTTTGTCAGGAAATGCTCTTCTTCTCTCCTTTTTAACTGGATGACAGGGACCAATTAAATTAATGAGCCTCACAGAAGGATTTCCCTTGGCACACGCGGGCTGTAGCCATGTTTGCACGGCGCCGCCCTCAAGCTGGAAGCCTTTGTGCTAAAGGCCGTGTTGCCCAAGATCCCTCCGTGTGCCGTGACTGCCACCACAGGGCATGCGCGTGTGCCCGTGTGTCACAGAAGCAGATTTCGTCTGCTGTTGCTGCGTGTCACGTGCTCATCTAAAGAGATTATGAATGATGAGGATATAATGCATGTGGACAGTATGAATAGTGTCTGCATGTGAGCCACATCATTGAGTCAAATCTCTTTTTTATTTAACAGAGTCTCCAAATGATCATTTTCTCTGCAATTAGTTATTTAATAGTGATGAGTAAAATTTCCCAAATGATCATAGGAATCTAAAATGTGCTAAAAACATGTCTGCTCACATTGCTGAATCCTTTAATACTCTGATAGTGGTCTAATTAAGTGCTCATTATAATTCCTTCAGTGTTGGATTTAGACCTACTGCTGATTGGTGAATAAAGCCAGTGGAAAATAGCAAAGGCAGAAGGATCTGAAAGAAGCCTCATTTTTATTCTGGATAAGAAAAGAAAATTAATATACGCCCAGTTTGTGGCCACTTCAACATAGCGCAACGTTCCTGTCACATATCAGTAGATGCACAATATATATTTAGGGGACTGGTTGAAGAACTGTAATTATGGACATGAAAAAGGCTAAGTTGTTGAAGTAATCATGAACCCATATCTCAAAGATTACTTGACTTTTTAATTTGCTATAAATGCAAAAATTAACTGAGTACCTACAAGGAAAACACAGAGCCCATTTCAATATTCCAGTGACATTCTAATGTATACGAGCCAACCCTTTAAATGGAACATACACACTGTAGGACTGTGTCCTATTAGATTCCTGCATTTTATTTCTAATATGAATAATTCCTAGCTTTCACAGTTACAGCTTCATTTACCTGATTTGCTAGTATGCATTAAAAGATAAATTTGGTAATATTTTCTTAGAATAGGGAAGATTCTCTTTTATCTACAGGGCAACTAAGAACTGGCACATATATTGTTGTCAGGTGAATAACAAACAAGAGGGATTTTATCCGTCTCAGTGCTCGGACTATGTAGACATCGCACTTCTGCTGTCTACATGTTCGGTGCATGGGGCCCTGGAAGAAATGGACTAAAGCCACAAAGTGAGTGATTCCCTGTTGACTGCGTGGGCGCTTCTAAGAACATGAAGAAGTAGCTTCAAAATAAATCCGGTCTGACAACTGATAATGAATCTATGTAGGCAGTACATGCTCTCAATAGGTGCTTTTAGAGTTCTACTTTTGGCCCAGAGTTAGTAAGACGATACGGAATTAACCTGCCATCATTAGGATCTAGAATTTGAACAAAATAGAGAAACAACTATTTTCAGACATTAAAAAACAAGCAACTCTGACTGTCCTCCCCGAGAGAACGGAAGCAGATGAGGCGAGCCCTTTCATCACTCACATCTTCTGCCAAGAAGTAATTTCCCCAATGCAGCAGAGGAGGAGGGACCCCAAACAGGGTCTGTCAATCTTCCAGGTGTAAGGAGACAGAATTTAATGTTGGAAGAGAGTGAGGAGTCTAGAATTTATGATCAAATCTTAGAAAGAAAGAAGATATCTATAAATCTGTAGAATGCCCAATTGAGTCTTTGGCTGAATATCAATCTGTGAATGTGTAGGATATAGCTCCACAGAACTGAGCAAGAGCAAATTCCAAAGTAAAAAAGATAATAATAATAAAATAAAAATAAATCTATATAAAATCATAATAAAATAAATATGTATAAATTGCTAGAGAGCTGCAAGAAGAAAACTTTTCAAATCACGCATAGGGTTAGCAATCATGAGAGTTCTCTTCACTGATTCATACATTTATATAAAATGCAAAGCACTAACAATATATCTGATAAATTTGAAGAAAAACAAAGCTAGCATCTTGATATCTGGTATCTGATATCAAGACAATAAGATAGAAAGATAAATATCACATGATCTCACTCATTTGTGGAATATAATCAACAACATAAACTAATGAATTAAAATAGATCCAGAGATAGAGAAATATTGAACAGACCCTCAAAACTCAGAGGGAAGGCAGGGGAGGGTGTGTGTGGCAGGGAGGGGAGGGAGAAGAGATCAATCAAAGGCCTTTTATGCATGCATATAATCATAACCTATGAACACAGATATTGGCGGGGTGAGGGCATGTGTGGGGGGTGGGAGTGGCTGGGCAGAGGTCAATGGGGGGAAAAGGAGACATATGTACTACTTTAAACAATAAAGAATTTTTTAAAAAGACAATAAGATAGTATTTTATTGATGTAATAATAATAAATAGAATAATGCAATATGAGAGAAAATCTAGGAATAGCTCATGCTCTGGACACAGGTAAGACTGGAGTAAGGTATCAAAGGCATGGCTTTTTGATAAGCTTTTCTGAGAGACTTATACAGCATATGAGGAAAAGGAATCCTAATAATCCCTACCTCACACCATGCACCAAAATGAATTCTGGAATTAATATACATCTAAATGTGAAAAGAAAAACATTAAAACTCCTAAAATGTTCTTCTAGTATGGTAATATATTTATATGAATATTGCATAGGCACATTTTTCTTAAACATTAGGCAAAAAATATCCCTGGCACTAAAGAAAAAAATGGAAAGTTGGACTACATTATGAAAAAGGCAAAGGGATTAAACCATAAATAAATAAATAAATAAATAAATAAACAAACAAACAAACAAACAAACAAACAAACAGACAGACACAGACAACAGTATGGTGATTGCCAGAGGGGACGGGGGATGGAGAGAGGTAGAAAGGAGTAAAAGGGGGATATCAATGGTGATGGAAAGAGACTTGGCTTTTGGTGGTGAACACACAGTGCAATACACAGGTGATGTATTATAGGGTTGTACACTTGAAACCTGTATATTTTATTAATCGATGTCACTCCAGTAAATTCAATAAAAAATGGTAGATAAATAACATCCTTAGGAACATAAAAATGGTAAGACACAAACTCTGAGAAGATACCTGAAATACTAGTACACAGGGGTAGGCCAATGTAGGTTTACAGTTTTGAATACTCCAAACACAGAGTTTATATTATTATTTATTATTATTTATTAAGTATTATATTTTGATATAAACAACTGTAAACCTACTTTTGCCAACCCCTGTATGTGTAGCAACAAAGAATGTGTACCCAGAATATATACTTTCATCACTCAGGAAAGAAAAGGTAGCCAACCCAATTGGAAAAAAGTGTGTAAATTATTTAGACATTTCATAAAAGGGAATATCAAATGAATAATAAACATTGGTCCTCATTAGTCACTAAAGTAATGAAAATTTTAAAAAAAAATGAGATACTTTTAAAAGAACAGAATTGTTGAGCAGAAAAAGGGGAAATACCAAGCATTGTCTAGGAAGTGGAGCAGCTGAGCCCCTCATTCGCTGATGGTGGGGATATGAATATATTTAGTTAGAAATGCAAGCTGTGCAATGAAGTCTTAGAGAGAGGACATAATTGATGTAATTTGCTTTATAATAAACAAAAATGAAGTAGGGGGACAGACAGAATATAATCAGCAAAAAGTTAAATGTTACTATTGCCAGAATTGGATAGATGGGAGTTTAATGTATCATTTTCTCTTCTTCCTTCTGTTTAAAATTCCCCATAGCTAAAGTAAGAATACAACCACAGTGTAAGAAAGCACTGTTACAGAACAGAAACTAGACTGGAAAGGTACACAGCAGGGAGACCCTAAGCTGAGCTCCGAATGATGAGAAAATACTGGGCCAGGTTTAAGTTAGAGCAAGATGGCTGCAATGTCCCAGAAAAGGGAACGAAGACACGTGAACATCTTATGACAGGCGGGAGCGTGGCACCGTTAAAGAAGGGAGAAGAAAGGACTCTACCATTTGCAACAGCATGGACGGACCTGGAGAGTATTATGCTGAGTGAGATAAGCCAGTCAGAGAAAGACAAGTATCACACGATCTCACTCATATGTGGGATCTAATGAACCAAATAAACTGATGATCAAAAGTAGACCTAGAGTTATCTATACTGATAAAAGGGTAATATGCTAATTAGACCGGACGTCTTCTGGACGACCTTCTGGACGTCATTCCAGACAAGGCCATGGTGGTGGGTCTGAGGCAGAGGCGGTTAGGGGTGATCAGGCTAGCAGGGGAGAGCAGTTAGGGGGATCAGGCTGGCAGGCAGGTGAGTGGTTAGGAGCCAGTGGTCCCGGATTGCAAGAGGGATGTCTGACTGCCAGTTACAGGAATCGGGCCTAAACTGGCAGCTGGACATCCCCTGAGGGGTCCGGGATTGGAGAGGGTGCAGGCTGGTCTGAGGGACCCCTTGCCCCCTGCATGAATTTCGTGCACCGGGCCTCTAGTAGAAACATAAACGGACTGTTGAATCTCAGAGAAGGCAGGGGAGGGTGAGTGGGAATAGATCAACCAAAGAACTTGTATGCATCTATGCATCACCTGTGGACACAGACAATAGGGTGGTGAGGGTCTGGGGTGGGTGGAATGGGAGAGGGCTGGAAGAGATTAAAGGGGGAAAAGGAGGCCTATGTAATACTTTCAATAATAAAGATTTTTAAAAAAGGAATTAAAGCCAACCCCCTCCCACACACACACACACAGACACACACACACAGAACAGAGAGAAATCTGAATGGCGCAGGCAGGCCCCAGCTCCCCATGAGGCAGCCTTCCCAGGGTCCAGTCCAGGGGGCAGCTGCGTGCCCCTCGCAGAGGCTGATAGGGGGCCTGCCACTCTGCATAGCAAGCAGGCTCTCCCCACAGGCAGGACCAGGCCAGGCCTGGAGGAGGCGGTCAAGTGAGACCGCAGGTCTAAACGAAATCCTCATGCAAGTCACAGGAAGTCCTAAAGGTTTGGAACGTGGCGCACTTGCTCGGAGCAGCCAGAGCAACTGCCACGCCCCTGTTTCTGTTAGAACCCAGGGGCAGGGTGTCCTCATTCCCAACGACAGCAATATCCACCGCCATCCGCTTCCTGAGCTGTGACAGCTCAGGTGGGCCCTGTGCTCCCATCTCACCGGGCACTGCTTCCGAGACGGGGTGAGCGGGGCTGTGGGGACGGTGTAGATCAGTGATGGCGAACCTATGACACGTGTGTCAAAGGTGACACGCAAACTCATTTTTTTGGTTGATTTTTCTTTGTTAAATGGCATTTAGATATATAAAATAAATATCAAAAATATAAGCCCTTGTTTTACTATGGTTGCAAAGATCAAAAAATTTCTATATGTGACACGGCACCAGAGTTCAGTTAGGGTTTTTCAAAACGCTGACACGCCGAGCTCAAAGGGTTCACCATCACTGGTGTAGACAAACCAGAAGGACAGCAGGATGTGTACTGGGTCTCTGTTCTTAGGTACTTTTCATGGCACTTGCCACACACACACACACACACACACACACACACACGAACACATACACACACACACACGAACACATACACACGAACACACGCACACACACACACCTTCTTGCTGCAAGATGAGGAGTCAGTCGCCCTCCATTCCAGCTGCTAACAGATCCTGGTGCTGAGTGTGTGCAGCCTTGAGCTCTACGCCCGCCCCCCCCCCCCCCCAACTAGGTTAAGTGGAAGGTTTGAACGAGGCCCCATCTGAGGCGGCACGTGGCCTCCCTGGACATGGACTCCTAGGCTCTCGGCAAAAAATGCCAAAGGCAAACTTCACTCCCGGCTTTGACATTCACCAGCTGAGGTGCTCTTTCTTCTGAGGCGATGGAGGCAGGTATTCGTCCAGATCGTGGGGAACAAGCCGGGATCGCGCGGCGGGAGGCCAGAGACTCTCCAGGCTGAGAAGGATGGGAGCTTCCTGAGAGCGGATGGGAACCCAGTGTGTGAGGCCACGACTCCAAGAAACAGCCAAGGAGTGGCTGCTCACGGGGAGGGGACCCTGGAGGGCGGCAGGCGCTGGCCGCACCTGCAGGCAGGTCTCAGGTGTAAACCTGCTCTCCCACCAGCTCCATGCTGCTGCTTCCCTCTCTGGGCCATGAAAATGACCTTTACCTGAGGATTGGGGCCCCTTGAGACCCCAGATCTGGGTTGTTCCCCGGGAACCCCTTGCATGGCGCTGGGTGACCGGCCAGCAGCTGACCACAGCGGCAGGAGCATCCTCTTCAGGCGGCTGAGGAGGGTCAGGAATCAGACCGGGAAAGGATCCTCCTTCTCACCGAGATTGCCGGAGTCCGACCCCAGTGGGTCCAGGGGTCCCCAAGGGTGTGGACGGAGTCGGCGAAGAAGGAATGACACGGAGACAGCGTTCAGTTGATCAGCAGCCTAGCCAGGATCTCTAGCCCGGATCTCCAGAGAGGTTCTGCTTCGGATCTCCAGCGAGGTTCTGTAGCCATGTTCCCTCGCTAGGTTCTCCAGCCAGGTTCTGTCCAGGCTCTCCAGTCAGGTTCAGTGTCCAGGTTCCAGTCAGGCTCTCCTGCCAATCTCCACAGTAAGGTTCAGTCCAGGATCCCTTGCCATGTTCTCCCGCTAGGCTCTGTCTCTAGGCTCCGAGGCCAGTCCCTCTCCAGGATCCTCTGGCATGCTCTCGCCAGCGAAGTTCTTCTGTCTCTAGAGAACGTTCTGTGTAGGTTCTGTGCCTAGGCTCTGTCTCTCTTGGTCCTGTCTTCCAAGCCCTGTCTGAGTTCTGTCTCTTGCTGTCTTGTTCTGAGTTCTGTGTTCTAAGTTCTGAGAGTTTCTGTCTTGTTACAACTGTATTTATACCAGTTGAGTCAATCCTATCAATCTCTATTACAAAGGTTAGGGCGTTTCTTATCTCCATTCCAGGGAGAAAAGATTATGTAGTTTAAGCATGATTGTTTGTAGTTAAAGGGATTAATTACCCGCCTGGCACTTAGTTGAGGGGTTTTATTCCCTCCCTAACTTCAGGGGAAAATCCCTACCTGGGGATTCAACCTTTCTCGGAGAGGTGACCTTGGTTAAAACACAGCACCAAGAAGGTGAGCAAACATATTAAGAACCGTATGCCATATATGCCAGGTCCCTTGAAACACCAAGGATGGACCGGCTCCCGGCACGAGATCAGCAGGTGCTCGTGTCCTGCAGCGTGTACACACCCGCCAGGAGGGCTCTGTGGCCAGACGCGGCCCCGGCTCGCCAGCCTCCCGGGTTCTTCCCTGAAGGGCGTCCCAGGTCCCTCCGTGCAGCGAGGCGTAGAAGCCCTCCAAGAGCGCCCGTGTCCCCACTCGCTCCACTCGGGAATTCCTTCTTTCCCTTACGCCTCTGAGCAGCTCCTCCGACGGCTGTGGTCCCGGCGGCTCACCCTGGGGAACGTGGGTGTGGGGTCATGTGCACCCCAATGGCCGCCTAGAAGGACGCCCAGGAGAAGGGCCCGCGCTGCTTGGCAATGAACCCACTCTGCACGGGCAGAGTTGAGGGGGGAGGCCCTGTGGGCCTGGCAGAGCTGCCGCTGCACCAACTCCCAACCCACGCAGATGCTCCGCTCCCAGTGTAACTGAGGAAACAGAGGCCTTGACGCTGGGCGCCCAGGCAGCACCTGCTCTGCAGGCACCAGAGGCCCCTGGGAGACAAGCTGCTCCCTGCTTGACAGATGGGAACAGAAGGGGACGGATGGAGATGGACAGGGATGGACTGGGACGGACTGGGATGGACTGGGACAGACTGGGATGGACTGGGACAGACTGGGATGGACTGGGAGCACAGACAGCGGGCCAGGCCAGGCCAGGGGACATGGGCACTGGGATGCGTGGGAACCCACCTGAAGGGGGCGGGGGAGGGCTGGGCTGCTGGGGCAGCTCTCACTGCCTGAAGGTGAGGTGCTGGGAATCCCTGGTAACTGCAGGAGAAAAGTGCTGTGGATAGTGGGGGGTCCTGGGAAACAACCCAGATCTGGGGTCTCAAGGGACCCCAATCCTCAGGTAAAGGTCGTTTTCATGGCCAGAGAGGGAAGCAGGAGTGTAGGCGCTGGCGGCAGAGGAGCTGGGGGTAGGGGGGCGCGGAGAGTAATGTCACAGGTCTGCTGGTCAGAAGCACAGGGGACACTGTTGGGGACACGAGTCAGAGCCCTCGCCAACACACAGGCAGGATCCTGGCAGAGAACAGCACGGCGGAGGCACCCCCATCACCACAGAGAGGCCCACTGAAGAGAGGGGTCCTGGGCTAGGGCCCCCGAATGCTGAGCCTGGGGACCCCGGAGAGGCCCCGAGGACACTGGGGAAGGGCAGGGCTTCAGGTGAGCGCACAGGGACTCATGCTAGGAGGTCAGGGAGCGCCCACAGGTGCAGCTGCTCCCAGATGTGACTCCCAGGGAGGGGACCTCAGATGTGTCCCGTGAGGGAGGAGAAGAACTGGCAACTAGAAAGGGGCGGTTTACAGCAGCTGTAAACGCAGAAGGCAACCTGGAACATTTTTTAAATGCAAGCATTTTCAAAGGAAATGTTAATACTCCATTGAAATTCATTTTAAACACCTAATTAAATAGAGAGACATACCATAACATCGCCTATAAAGGCTCGTATATAAAAATCACTTCTCCCCAACTTGATTCATTATCCAACTAAACGTTTCAGCAGAGGCGTTGGTGTCACTGGAGAAGCCTAAGAAATGGTGAAGGTTAGCCGGCTTCCTGGGGAGGAAAAAGGGAGCGTGCCGCCCGCAGGCCTGGCCTTTCGGGTGAGCGCGAAGAGCTCTTTTCTTGTGGTTTTAATTTGCATTTCTCTTCGTACTAAAAAGGTTGAACAAATATCTATGTTTTTAGTCTATATTTGTTTTTCCTCCTGTGAGATGCCTACAAGTTGTTTGCCCTTTTCTCAACTGGGCGACTTGCTTTTTCTCTCTGATCCATAGAAATCCCTTTCATTATTCCGGATATTATTTTTTCCAGTTACAGTTAGGTAAATATTTTCTGCTAGCTGGTGGCTTATTCCCTAACTCTTTTCATGGTATCTTTTAGAGTAGAATCTATCTTTTCTTTAAGGTTGGTGATTTCTGTGTCTTGTTTCAAAATACATTTTCTTAGCACATGAGCATAAAGACATTCTCTTGTGTGTGTTTCACACTCTGAATGTGCTTTTCTTTCACATTTTAAGTTGTTGCTGCTTATGGAATTGGTTTTTTCTGATGGCGTAAGGGAAGGATAGACTTGCACTTTTCCTACCTAGATCAGTCCCGTTCCCAGCATTATTTACTGCATGGCCCCTCGTCTGCGCTGAAGTCCGGTAGCACCTCGAACAGGCAGCCATGCCCACTTGTGTACGCATCAGTTTCCGAACTGTTTCTGATCGCTTTCTGCTCTAGGTCTCTGTCTCTGTATGCCTATCACAATGTATTCATTCGCAAATATTTTTGGAAATGTGGATGCTGGAAAACTTAAAATTACCTAAAACTTAAAATTGCCTGTGGCCTGAATTATATGTCCACTTCTGATGGTAGTCATAGTGACTGCCTCACCTTTCCAAACCTCACCCCGTTGATTCTTTTTCCTTCTTTAATGTGCTGACTGGGAGTTCAAGGACCATGTAGTAACAGCAGATAATCAGCTGTGTTCCATTAAATAGGAGGTAGCTGCAAGATGGCTTTATGTATTACCCTTTACCAGCGAGAGCATTTCTTTTATTTCTAAATTACTAGGAGTGTCTGTGTGTTGGAAGCTACCCATTGTCTTCACTATCAGAGACGTGTAAACAAGGAGCCCGGAACGCTGGTGAACCTTGAACCCACAGCAAAGGCCGGGGCGATACACCGATTGTCTAGTCCTGACAGTGGGGGCTTAAGCATTTCCTGACCAAATAGTCTTCTAATGTTTACTGACCTCTAAGATAGTCTGTCTGCTACCGCAATTGCCTGCCTAGGGGCTTCATGTGTATCCAAGATTGAATAAAAGGCTGGCGAGGCCTGGGAAGTCCTTTCCCTGGAGTTGGGCTTGCCCGCCTGGCCCCCAATATTTCCAAATTGTGTCTTGTCTCATCTCTTTCATTTGTGTGCGGCCCGTCCTCCAGATCCTGAACCCTGAACCACGCGGGACGTGGGGGAACATTCACATCTGTGTTTTTTTGTTTTAAATTATTGATAGATGTTGAACTATATCTAGTGCTTTTTCTGCATTAATATGATAGTTATATTTTACTAGAGGCCTGGTGCATGAATTCATGCACGGGCGGGGTCCCTTGGCCTGGCCGGTGATCAGGGCTGATCGGGGTGGCCAGCTGGCCGGGGGGAGGTCTGCGGGGGGTTGGCCCACTGTGGGAGGTTGGCTGTGAGAGCGCACTGACCACCAGGGGGCAGCTCCCACACTGAGCATCTGTCCCCTGGTGGTCAGTGTGCATCATAGCAACCGGTCGACTGGTCGTTTGGTTGCTTAGGCTTTTACTAGTACAGATATGGATTAATTTGTTTTCTAACATTGAGTCAACCTATTCTTTCTGAAATATTTGATCAAAATGCATTATCATATTAACACATTGCTGGAATTTGCTAAAATATTTTAAAGATTTTGGTATTTATGCTCATATGTGAGTTAGTGCAGCCTGAATGTTTAAATGATGTTCTGTGATAGTACACACACTCTCACACACACACACTCACACACACATGTGCACACACACACACATGTGCACACACATAGCATTCTTTTTTCCATATAGTCATTTCGTTTATGCTCACTCCCATGTTTACTTTTTGTTTTGCTTGTGATTTTTTATTATGTCTCAGACCTTCCTTCTGGGATCAGTTTCCTCTTCTTAATGCATATCCTTTTGTTTGTATTATTGAGCGATAGGTATATATATTTACACAGAAATATATATGTGTAATATGTATGTATGTGTAATATGTATAGGTAATATATAATGGGTAATATGTGCATGCATGTGTAATGTGTGATATGTTATATGTATGTGTAATGTTATATATAATGTGTGGTTTGTATGTAATATGCATATTTGTGTAATATGTGTGTGACATGTGTGTTTATACATACATATATACATACATATACATATATATATTAGATTTTGCTTGAGAATATCTTCATTTTGTTCTCACTCCTGAAAGATGGGTTCGCTAAATTTAGAACTTTGAGCTGAGATCTATTTCCTGTCGCATGGGAGATATGTAACCTACGCTCTTTGGCTCCCATCGCTACTGACGCTGTGGCAGCTGGCAGGGTCAGGGCCAGTGTTTGGTGGGTGATTTCTCTTTTTCTCCGACTACTTTGCAATTCTCTTTTTTGTCTTTGGTGTTTAGCTGTTTTATTTCAACATATTTAGGTGCACGTGTCATTGCGTTTCTTACTTTTATCAAATTAAAGTGTTATCAGCCTATTTGTCATTCTTTTGCTCAGCCTCTCACCTATTATCTGTATTTTTTCCTTGTAGGTCTTCAGTAAGACATATACATATGTGCGCACACTGTAACAGCTGACAGCTCAGTTTTGAAAATGAAGTGTATTTTAATAAACACTGCCTTTGGAATTGCTCAAAGTGCGTGTTACATGTTCGGGGGACACCTGTGTTTGATCCTGTTATTCTGTCGCCTCTGTCACTGATATGTATGCTTTAAATGTTGTCTTTCTTTCTCTCATTGGGCTTCTTCCGGTTCATTTCTGCAGCTTAGTCACCAAGTTTTTCTTCTGTTTGGCCCGGTCCGCTATGAAATGCGTCTACTGAATTTCTCATCCAAAGTAGTATGTGTGTGTATATCTAATATTTTGAAACATTGTATTTAGTTCTTTATCAAATCTACCTGTCTATTTATGATAATTTTATGTTGCTAACCCTATTTTTATTTCTTTTCTGTTCCTTTTAAACATTTCAACACTCATAATACATTTTCTACCGGATGGCCCCAGGGGCGTGTTGCTTCTGCTCGCTCTCAGCTCACATCTGTATTTGAACGTTGGTTTCTTTATTTCACTTGTGACGTTTACATGTTGTAAAGTGGTGCGCCTTATTTTTCATATGGATAGAAGTAAAAGGGCTCCCAATTATTTTAGAAGACATTTTAATAGAATACTGACACCATGACTGCAACTTCGTAGACTAGTTACGAGTATACCGTGACCCACAAGGGATATGGTTTCCATACTTGCTCAGTGAGTTTTCTTGAAATATTTACATATTTGATCTCAAGGTAAGTGCGGGCGTGAAGAAATGCGAAGGATACCATGATGAGTGCAACGAGCGGAGCTGCGTCTCATGCTCCCGAAGCAACAAGAACCAAAAGCTCATGTAAATTTTAGAAAAGAACCTTTTGGTTTCTCACCTGCTGATGTCAGCCTTTCCTTAGCAGCTGCAGCCGGGACCCAGCGCACCAGCCAGCGCCTGTTGCAGGAGACGCCAAGGAGGTCTGGGAAGCACGTGGAGCTCTGTCCTTACAGAGGAAAGTCCTCAGGGTTACGATGTGAAGCGAAATCTGGAAAACCCCAGAGACACAGATACAACTTCTCATACTGAGCCCCGGCGATCACAAACAGTGTTACAGTCGCTTAATAAAGCATGAAGCACAGGTCTGAACTAAGAAAAGCACATCTTAACTCATACTAACTAGCATTTGAAGTACTGGCACATTTTGATTTTAGCTTAAGTTATACGTGAAGTAGTCAAATCTTAGATCCTGCCTTTGGCCAAGCGGTCCGTAAAGGGTAATTTGGGTGTAGCTGCGTTTTATAAAATAAAAGCAGAGATGAGCAAGAGCAGGAGGCCTCCCAAGAGGGAGGGTAGTATTTCCCCCCAATAGCCAGGTCCGGGGCACCCCACGCTACACTGGCCAGTTGCCAGTCCTTCATTTAGCAAGGGTCAGGGCCGGAAATAAACGTTTCCCAGAAAGTGAAATTAATTTTCTTCTTTAAATTAATATTTTTTGGCCACAAGCCCTGAACATTCTTGGAACTTCCATTACAATATTTAAATATTGCACCAATAATTTTTAAACACCACAAGTTCCTTTAATAACATTTTTATTAGTCATGTAGAAACAGAGCGTGTCTCTGCTTTAGATAAAATGCGCCCGGTGGCCTGGCCAGTGTGGCTCAGTTGGTTGAATGTCGACCCATGCACCCAGAGGTCACAGTGAGATCCCCGTCAGGGCACATGCCCGGGTTGTGGGCTCGATCCCTAATAGGGGGTGTGCAGGAGGCAACCAATGGATGATTCTCTCTCATCAATGTTTCTATCTCTCCCTCCCACTCTCTATAAAATCAATAAAGATATATTTTTTTAAAAATGTGCCCTGCGTGATGCCTTTGTTAAGCAAACCACATAGAATATAAACAAAATGTAAATTAGATGTGAGTTGCTGTCTGTGTTTTTATCACTAGATCTTTCTGTGGATAGGAGAATTTTAGAGTTCAGTTTGTTCATCTGAATTTTCTCTTCTGGGTCAATTTTCCCTGCTGGCACAACACATGATTTCTAAGAGCTAATGGACAGTCGTATGGCCTTATTCACAAAGGACTCTAAAAGTTATAGAAATTTCAAACAGAGAACACAGGCACCATTGAATTTCGGAGGCAGTAGCCATCTGACTTGTTATAGTCTCCACAAATCCAGTGAAATAGAAAAAGATGCCCTGGTTGTTTTTTCACCAAAAAACCATTTAAGTAAATACAAGTCCGTTAGAAATTTGTTCTTCAAATAGCATCAACTGTGGAGATATATGTCACAGCTCTAGGAAAGAAAAGGTTGTGTTTTTCTGTTTATGTAACTTCTGGATAAAGAAGGAGGTAAAGATATTGAGGGAATAGGTAGACAGAATTTTTATTTCCCATGGATTACCTCCCTTTGGGTTGTGAAATATTAATAGAAACCTTTCAATATTAAAAGATGGCGTTAGCAAAAATAGAGGGAGGCCTTTCACAGTTTAGTTTTTAACTCCAAAACTTTTCTTAATAAAATAAAATACAGAAAAGTATTTGAGAAAATACATAAATCACACATATCTATACATCAAATCAATAATCTCGGTGGTGATGTAATCAACCTATGAGTGGGCATGGATTTTTTTTTATCCCCATGAAGTCAGGAGTGTACGGATTGAGCTACAGCAGCTGCTTGTGAGCATCCCTGATCACATCCCCCAGGAAACCAGAGTAAGGATCTCTGAGGAGAGGCAGGAGGGCAGCACTTTCCAAGTGGGAAGTGATCGCTGGTTCTTTTCCAGCTTCGGAGAGGGTCAGAGGGCCTGCTCCCGTCCCGCCTCCTCAGAGCGCGGTTACAGGCTGCTGAGTTCCAGGGGCGAGCCTCCGAGGAGAGCGAGGGGCATGCGGCCTGTCTGACCAGCCCCCGAGGTCAAGCTGTGGCAGTGATGAGGTCCAGGGTAAGGCGGTCACAAAGCCCAGCCCAGCTTCAAGGGAAGGGAGTGGGTCTCACCTCTTGTGGGGAAGTGAAAGCTCCCAGAAATGCATGCAGCTCTGTGTCGGCTCATGGTCTTCGGAAAACAGTCTGCCTCTCACTGAGCAGAGCGTTGAGGGCCGTCCCTCAGCGCTGGGAGCAGAGAACACCGGCCAGTGTGTCATAGCCTTTCTCGAATGAGGCCTGAGAGGAGATGTTATTCCCTAAATGTATTTTTAATTTCTCCTTTTGTTTTAGAAATGTATTTTCATTATGAAAAAAATTAAATCATTTCTTGAAATTTGGAAACAAAACAAAATGTAAAGGTAGCCTGGGCTTTAGTATTTTGGTGCCTTCTAGCTTCGTTCAGACGCTTAGAGATCTGAATGGTGGGGTGTGGTTTTCAATCTGCTCAGCGCCTGGTGGAGATCACACTGAGACAGGACCAGCATATCTTTCAGGGTCTGAGCCATTTCTATTACGGATCAAGTGCTCCGCCATTTAGAGACATGCAACAATGATGTGAGCTGGGAGTGAATTCCTGCAAATAATAGTAATTACCTACGGGGAAAAGTAACACGGGGATCTCAACTAATGAAAAATGTATATAGGTCTGCCGGGAGCCGGTCCATGCTTGCTGTTTCAAGGGACCTGGCATATATGGCATACGGTTCTTAATATGTTTGCTCACCTTCTTGGCACTATGTGTTTTAACCAAGGTCACCTCTCCGAGAAAGGTTGAATCCCCAGGTAGGGATTTTCCCCTGAAGTTAGGGAGGGAATAAAACCCCTCAACTAAGTTCCAGGTGGGTAATTAATCCCTTTAACTACGAACAATCATGCTTAAACTACATAATCTTTTCTCCCTGGAATGGAGATAAGAAACGCCCTAACCTTTGTAATAGAGATTGATAGGATTGAATCAACTGGTATAAATACAGTTGTAACAAGACAGAATCACTCAGAACTTAGAACAGAATCAAGAAGACAGAACCTACACGGAGCCTAGAGACAGAAGAACTTCGCTGGAGAGAGCATGCCAGAGGATCCTGGAGAGGGACTGGCCTCGGAGCCTAGAGACAGAGCCTAGCGGGAGAACATGGCAAGGGATCCTGGACTGAACCTGACTACAGAGATTGGCAGGAGAACCTGACTGGAACCTGGACACTGAACCTGACTGGAGAGCCTGGACAGAACCTGGCTGGAGAACCTAGCGAGGGAACATGGCTACAGAACCTCGCTGGAGATCCGAAGCAGAACCTCTCTGGAGATCCGGGCTAGAGATCCTGGCTAGGCTGCTGATCAACTGAACGCTGTCTCCGTGTCATTCCTTCTTCGCTGACTCCGTCCACGCCCTTGGGGACCCCTGGACCCGCTGGGGCTGGACCCCGGCATAGGTCGGCTTTTGAGTCTTGGGCAAAAGGATTGGGATACGAGGATAAGAATTGCAGGCCAAGGCCAAGGCCAAGGCCAAGGACAGGTGCCGAGGAAGAGCCTCCGTGCTTACGTGGTGCCCCAGCGGCCATAGCTCTGAGCCTCTGGAAGACCCCTCCTCCCAACCCCTCTGACAGCTGCTGTTGGGTGAAGCACCTGCCACTCTCCTGACAGATATGAATAGCAAGGTCTTTCAAAAGCACCCACAGAGCCACCATAGTGGTACCTATTAGCCCCTAAATAGGCTGTCCTTGAACTAGAGACAGCATTTTCCATAGCTCTCGCCTCACGCCTCTCCCAAGGGGTGGCTACAGAAACACTGCTTGTCTGAAGTGCATTTCTTTCTTGACGATCATAAAATTATATTCCCTCTTCTGAGATCCCTGGCACCCTGACCCTGCACTATTACTCCTTTGTCAAGAGAGAAGGGGGTCTTTGTTCTTAGCCGCTGCTCCTGCTGACAATGCCGGCCATGCCATTTACTCCCGGGAAAGAGAGAGAGGTGGTGGCTGAGCGCGGCTTTGTGTCTGTCTTGTAGAATTCTCACCTTGTCGTAACTTTACAGCCCTAATGAGAACGGCTGTTCTATGAAGATTGTCTACTTCTCACTGAAATCGGTAGCTGTTGATTTCCCTTCCTCTTCATTACATCTCCCTTCGTGTGCAGGGCTCTGGCCACGCCACGCGCTGACGCAAACCAGAGAGACTGATTATTTCCAGATGCCACGCCTCTGGTCGGTGGCTCTTTGACCTCTGGTGTATCTCGTGTGTCCCCTGTATTCGCTCTTTAGCATTCTCATGTTCGTCTCCTTCAGGTAACGATGACGCGTCCCCCAGTCTGCAGAATAGGCTGCTGGCAGAATTCTCACGGGAAACATGCTAATATCTGATGGGCATGTTTGCTTTTCTGAAAATAATGGCTCCGTTTTAATTTCGGAAACGCTGTGGCTGCGGGCCTGGCGCCGGAGGCAGCACCATGAGATGTGGGGGACATGGAGGTGCCGTCGCCGCGGAGAGGTAACCAGGAGCCTCAGCGAGGACGCCGCTGCCAGAGAGGCGGCCATAAAGGTAATGAATGCGAAAGCCTGGGGAGCGGCGGGGCCTGCACATGCCAGTCTGCGTGAGGGCAGTAACATTAACGGTTTCACTAACAGCTCCCTCCCCACGGAGACGGTCAGCAGGGGCGCTCGCATAGAAATGGGCAGCTCTGAAGGAGCGCAGCCCGCTTCTCAGTACTTTTCCAGGAGAACGAAGCCACGCTTTGCCCACAATCAGCGCTCTGACGAAGTGGGACGAGATGAGGCACAACCGCAGGCCGCTTTTTGAATTCCTCTGCTGGCCTTTGAAGCCTCCGGATATGTGATCCCAGGGAGGCCATGTGCCTGTCTGGTCAGTGCCGGGTAACAACCCTCCAGATTGAAGTCACAAAAGCTGCGTGACTTCCCTGGTGAAGCTGCAATAGTGACAATGCCACCGGTCACCACTCACCAAGCACCTTTCCTGCCCTTCAGGCTGGAGACCTGCCCCCCACCCCTGCCCTCCGGGGAGGATGAGGAAGCCAGCTCCCTCCTCTCCCACACCTGCCTCCTCCCTTTCCGCCCACTTGGCTGCCCTCTGCTCTTCAAGAGTCGAGGTGGAAAAGAGAGGCCTAGTGCCAACAAAACATTGCCTGACTGCAATGGTGTAGGCGTTGGAAGTGAATGCGCAAAGCTGACTCCTCCTCAGAAAGTTCCTCCTGAAAATGTGCAACTAACCCCCGACTGGCCGTCTCCAAGCCCCCAAGCCCCTCTCACCAGAACGGAGGTGAGGGAGCAAGGGAGAAGTCACAAGGAAGGGAGGGATTGTGCCCGCACCCCAATAACCATCCAACCAGCTTTCCCAGTTTACACAGGAGGCGCAGCCTGCTCAACAGGCCGGTATCAACAAGGAGTGGAGCTCCTGACACGGACTGCACGTCCAGTGACATGTGGGCTCCAGTGTGACAGCCTTTGGACAAACCAGAGAAAAGGGGCATCTTGAGGTCACTGAACAAGGCGTGGCTGTGAGTGCGATGGAAACTTACTGAAACAAGAAGTTAGAGAGGGACTGAGAAGAGGCACAAAATACAATGTGCAGCGTGACCTCACCTGAATTAGAGGCTGCCCCCAAGGAGAATAGAGGCCTATTCCCGCGGCGCCTGCACAGGTATTGGCAGTGCTCATCTGTCTCCGCGTCGTGGGCAGAGGTTCTGCCTGTCCTGACTTTCTGAGTTTCACAATGTCCCTGAAAGCTCCTCTATGCGGCAGTTCAGGAAAGGAGGAGGGAGTGTGTGTAAGGAGGATCTGCTTTCCTGATTCCCCCAACTTGGTAAATACGCATTTATGGCAAGTCAGTGTCAACGTTTAAAATAAGGAAGTGCAGCCGGGCCGCCTCTTTGCTAAGTCCTCCATAAACGACCTCGCTCCACCTGTGGGATCATCTTGGGTGGAGTCCTCCCTAATACCCTTCTCTTTGGTTCCTTAGTTTGTCAAAAACAAGGCAAATATATTTCCACTTTAACCTCCTACTACATCCATCATCCACTCACTACCAAACAAAGATGGCTCATGCTTTAGGCTTGCAACACACAGGGCACTCTCTTGGGCCTCACAGATAAGCCCAGACGGGCTGATCTCTCATCTGCCTTGTCCATTGCTGAAGCACCATCGCTTAGGGTTAGCTGGAGAATAGAGCCATCCAGTGATTTGCAGTGGACAATGATGCCGGTGTCAACTGATAACAAATACTCTTCACTTAAAAAAAAGAGAGAGACAAAAGAAAAAGCATATGATGGCTTCCCATTACAACAAGTACAACAAGAATGACATCTGCATTGTTTGCTATGGCCTAGAACAGTGGGCAGCAAACTGCGGCCCCTTGAGTGTGGCTCTTCCACAGAATACCACATGCGGGCACGCACGTACAGTGTGATTGAAACTTTGTGGCCACACTCAAGGGGCCAAAGAGCCACATGTGGCTCACGAGCCACAGTTTGCCGACCACTGGCCTAGAAGGTTCCACCTGCCCCCTGCCTGGCGTAGTTTTCAATGAATGAATCTGTCATATGACTCAGGCTTGAGCTCAAATGTCATATCCTCAAAGAGGGTTCCATGACAACTCTGTCTATTGCATACACACCGGTCTCTCTCTATCACACTGTCCTCTACACTCTTCATATCCATCAGTATTGAGAATTACATTGTCAATAATTTGTTCACCATTTGTTTCTGCTTTTATTGCATTTGTTTCCTTTCATGCTACCTGAGGCCAGGACGTGGGCTCTCTCCTGCTGTATGATAAATTCCTCCTACATACATAGTATTTGTCACATACCAGTTGCTTGATAAATGGTTGTCAAATGATTGGATCCATGCTATAGATACATGGGTGGAAGTAAATACGCTGTTAGCAATGCCCACAGTAGGGATGGAGTTCAGCCATGAGCTGATGATAACAATAGCTTGTTAAGACAGAAAACTGACAACAGCATTTGAAAATACTTTTAAAATGAAAAAACAATGAAATGACATCATGTTTTCTCTAGTGTGCTGAAAAAGATTAAAAATTTGCAAACTGGTGTTGTCAAGATTTTAATGGAAATCCCTTTGCTCATGTGATAGTGAAGGGAATGTAATCTGGTATAATGCCTGAAAATTTAAAAAATGTAACGAGATGTAAAAGGTTCAGCAATTGCAATTCTGGGGCAACTTGTGGAGGAAATATCACAAGTGAAAATGGATATAGACAGAGGATACTGAAAACTTTACATAGAGCTATTCCATCGATAGAGAACTGGTTGAAGCAAAGCACAGCACAGACATAAAATGGAATATTATGCAGCTGTGGAAATACTGAGACACAAGCATTAACTACGGTTATTTCTGGTGGTGGGATTTGAAGTGATTTTAAAAATCTTTCTTTGCTGTACATTCTCCAATAATTCAATCATCTATATTTAACAGTCCTATTATTTAAACTAGTAAAAGTTTTAACAAAAATCGCACTCTTGTACCTTCCAGGGCTATAGCATGTCACCCTAACTGGATCTAGTATTTCAGCAGTGGCATGGAGTGCTCAGCGTTGTGCAGAGTGGTGAAGAGATTCACGTCGTGATTTTTTTCCATGTGGACATAACTTTAACCTTGACGTAATTGAAGTTTAGGGTGTAATCTGTGTGCATGCCTTAAGGCTAATATGAATTTTGTGTCGGCCTTTCAGACGTGTGGTTCCTTTGATTGTGCTTTTGGCAGGCTCAGCAATAATTATAGATATGTCTTGTAGAAACCTCTGAGCTCGCGCCTGGATTTGTACGACTCTTCATGTTGATCCGGGTTCTTGTGAACGGCTTTGTACCATAATTAAGTGGAATAAAAGACGAGCCGCTGCCTAACACACGGCAGACATGAGGCGACCGCTTTTCAGGAACAAGCAGTCGAGATTGCATTCCGGTTTGGGGATAGCTACTTAGCCTCTAGCCTCATAGTTGGTTTCAAAACAAGAATATTTAACTTACGTGAAAAAGCCAGGGCTCCTTAGTTCACGCTTTTCTTCTTGTGAATGACCTGAGTGCTAATGTCAATGAATGAACATCAGCCCGTAAGTGTTGGCCCTGCGATACCAAAAGTCCACATTCAATAGGCGGCGGTGTACCGCCAGCATGACTTGGGATTTAAACAATGTAAACATAAAAGGGAGTGTGAGTTCCTGAGAAAATGCCTTTTTTAGTTTCCTCTCCTTGGAGGAACGTTAGCATTGTTTTGGTAGGATTCCCAAGGGCGCTTGTGGCTATGTCGTCTTACTGTGCTACGCTATGGTAGTTTACCCACACACAGTTCGCTCTTTAAGCATTGGGTGGCTTTACTGATACAGCCAGAGCCCTGCTTCTCCCTCCTGGTGTCAGTGTGTATTTTAACTGTTTTATTTAACACCGTTGGTCATAAACCTACTGGAAAAAATCACCAGGCCTCCCGTCCTTGCACCGGGCCAAGGGGAGGAAGACATGAGCCAACCACTGTAGCTGGGGTCATCTTTCCTGCAGGAAGGTCCGCAAGGGAAGAGTCAGCCCTGGGTAAGAGCACCCATTCCCCGATGTGAGATGATGCGTGGGCCCACTGGACACGCGCATTCCCGGGAGGAGTGGAGAACCGTGGAAAGAGGAATCCTGCGTTTGAGCATTTGCTCGAAGGAGCCTAATTTTAACAGGGGAAGTGGCTGCGTTACCCTGACTGCTCATTTTTCAGCGACTATGGGAAGAGGAGCTCTCGAACTGAAATGAATTCCTTTATAAACAAAGAAATTCAAGTTCCTTCCTTCCTTATGTCTAATGGTAACGTTTAAGGCCCGCATGTGTCACCCTCCATCTTCCTGTGGAAAGACGCAGCTCTGCAGGAGGCAGGAGTTAGAGGGCCCGGGTTTCAGCATGACCTTCTCTAGGCGCTAGAGAATAAATCTGCGTGGGTCTGCACAAATCTGCTTGTCTTCTGAGCCGAGGCAGTGCCTTCTGTGTTCCGGAGTTTTCTTAAAAGGATGTTTGCAGAGTGAAGAGCCTTGGAAAACAGAGGTAATGTCTTCCCTGGAGCAAAGGACTGGCTGCTCACTCCCATCGTAAAGATGGAGATGCCCTAAGTTCAGGGTCCCCCTCTCTGATGCTATTCACTGCGCGTGAAATAGTCACTGTCTCTCTTCACTCGGTTAGAATTGGGGCCTAGGGAATGGCACACAAATAAAAAAAATCCCGATATTCTGGCCACTGATTGTTCTGTGAGTAGTCGAGTCCTCTGTCTCTGACACAGGAGTCTCATGTCATCTGTCAGTATCTGTGAAACACAGCAGGATAACTTTTTAAAAAATATTTTTTATTGATTTCAGAGAGAAAGGGAGAGGGAGAAAGAGATAGAAACATCTATGTTGAGAGAGAATCATTGATGATCAGCTGCCTCCTGCACACACCACTCCCCCCAGGGAATCGAACTGTGACCTGGTTTATAGGTTGACACCCCACACTAAGCTACCCTGGCTGGGCTGCAAGCAGCATAATGCATGACCTTGAGCCTCATTTTTCTCACCTGTTAAATAAGATTATACTTTCTTTACAGGGCTGTTGTAGGAAAGAAAGAAGACAATGTGAAGCATACAGCATGCTGATTAAGAGTGTGAACCCTAGATTCTAATAGTCTGAATTTAAGTTCTAACTCAACCATTTACAAAAAAAAAAAAAAAAAAAACTTTAGGCAAGTTACTTTATGTCTCTGTGCTTCAAGTTTCTTATAAGTAATATGTGAATCAGTAAAGCTATTACCAACCTTACAGTGTTCTGAGTATTACACGTCCTGAGAATATTTCCTGGCACATACTATGCACTGCATCAGTGTTTGCTGTAAACCATTGAGCAAAGAAGCTTATACTTAGCTGGCCTACACTACATGGTGTATTGAAGACATAGAGACAGGCAGACAGACCGACAGAGCGATAAAAGACATAGATAAGTGAGAGAGGGGGGAGAGGGGGAGGGAGGGAGGGAGGGAGAGGGAAAGAGAGACAGATGCATACATACATAGAAAGGAATGTTGGCTCAGAAAAATAAAGAGATCAGTTTGGAGAACTGGATGTTTTATTTGCCCAATTGGTGACAACATTCAGATATATATATATTTCTGAACAGTCCAGGAAAAAACTCCAGCACAGACACAGAAAAGTTTGAAGCAAGTAGGGATGATAGCAAGGTGCACTTACTATGCCTTTCTTGCCCTCCCTCCATTTCAGGTTCAATGTGAAGCACACAGTAGGTGCTCACTAATGTTCTTGACTGACTGGAAAATTAGGGCCTTTAAGTAATTACCACCACGTCTGGTGAATATTTAAGTTATAATTTAATACGATTGACTTCGCTATCCATTGATTTTTCAAAGATCTTCCAACACCACTGGCTGGGAAAGAGCACTCAGTATTAAAGCCAAAAAGCAGAGCTGCAAACGGTGCTTTTCGACTTGCAAATCGCAACTGCTCTCTTCAGTCCCTGGCCTCTGAGTCTGCTGGGCACTTTCTCTGTTGCATTGATTTGCACTAAAGACGTGCTTCAGTCTTAGAGCTAGAATATTCTACTTCTCTCTATGAGGAAAGAGTGACAATCTTGGTTTTCCTGTAACCTTTTTCATTTTTTTATTCTTTGCATCTCTATTTTTTGTTCCAGTTTTATGGCATGAAATCAGGTGGTGGCCACAGTGGAGAATGCATTTTCTGGCAGCTGGGAACATTATCACGGCTAAATGCACTTCCCTAAAGAAATTTCACCATCTGGGTGTTTTTCCAAGTGCGTTGGATTTATTGAAAAAGAAACATGCGTGCGTCCTCGCGGAGAGGAGAGGGGAGGACGAAGTCTTTACAATATTGCAAATTGATGGGAGGTTTAACCGTTTAGAGCAATTTTGTGCTCTGGGAGCAAAAACATATTTTTCATGTTTGCCTTTGAATGCGTGTTCTTTGTTCATCTGTTTGAAGGTGGGGACAATCGTATGATTCTAAAGAAAATGTTTATAATAGGCAATGTCATAATCATAGATGCCATGCCGCCCGGCAGCATTAGGTTCTGCTGCCTTATCGGCTAATCCCGGCTTCATAGGCCACGGTGTATGTGAGTGCCAGCCTTGTCGGTTGGAAGAGCAATAGCAGAAGAATCCGCGCCTTCAGGGAGAAGCTGGAAAGCTGACTGCAGGAAGTTAGTGTCCGGCAAAGCGAACGTTATAAAGCAGCGCTTCTCAACCTGTGGGTCGCGACCCCTTTGGAGGTCGAACGACCCTTTCACAGGGGTCGCCTAAGACCATCGGAAAACACATATATATTTACATATTGTTTTTGTGATTAATCACTATGCTTTAATTATGTAATTAAATTTGTAACAATGAAATTGGGGGTCACCACAACATGAGGAACTGTGTTAAAGGATCGTGGCATTAGGAAGGTTGAGAACCACTGTTATAAAGCATGTATTTGGGGTAACTTCGCTGCTGTAGGCCACAGGTGAATGGACACTGTTGGTGACTGTGATCTATACATATAGAAAATTGCGTAGAATGACATCAAAAGGCTTCTCTCTGTCCTCGAAGACCTAACACAAGCTTCAGAAACAACAAAGGCCTTGTTGACTACCAGGAAATTACAATTTTCTTAAACCCATTCACCCTGAAATCCCTCTGAGCTACCATTTATCCTGCCAAGTTTGGCTCCGTCTATTCCTCAGACTTGTTGAGTGAAGCAAGTCAGCGCAATGCGTCCTCTGATGTGGTATGGCCCAGGTGAGGCCTGAGAGGCAGAGGCAGAGAGGGATGGGTGGGGGAAATAGCGGTGCTTAGCTGGGATGTATTGGCACTTGGGGCAAGATGCATTTTCTTGTGAAGCACCGAGCACTATCTAGAAGTGTTAGTCCTCTGGCCATCACTACCACCTGCCTGCAGCACCCCTCAGACTCCCTGACGACCAGCAGACACACTGTCACCTTCCCAACCCTCCCCTCCTGCCAGGTAGGGGTGCGGTCCCTGGGTGAGGGCCCTTGGGCCTCGACCCATCTTCCTGCTCAGCACCAAGAGCCACTCCTTACAGCCAAGAGCATGGCAAGACGATGGCTCTTCTCCAAAGACTAGAAATCTGAAATCAAGGCTGTGGTAGGGCCGCAATGCCCCTGACAACTCTGGGGGAACCCTTCCCCGCCTCTCCTGGCTTCTGGTGGTTGCCTGGCCATCATTCCCTCTTTGGCTGGCAGATGTCTCACTCCCTTGTCACATGGTACCACTCCTGTGTCTGTCTCTTTGCATGACTGTCTGTGTATGAGAACAACGATCATATCGTCCTAAGGTCTCACCCTAGCGTTTGACCTCAACTTAGCGAATTACATCTGCAATGACCTTATTTCCAAATTAGGTCACATTCCAACATCCTGGGGGCTAGGACATTGACATATCTTTTGGGGGAAGGGACACCGTTCAACTCATAACAGGGCCAATGCGGAGGAGAAAGCCTGGCAGTCCCAAGCTTCAGTCAGATTCGGATATAAGAATGAAAGAACAACAATAGCAGCATCGCTAAGCGACTAAGAGACTCAGTCAAATAGAAATAGGAAAACAATGACGTTGGCCAAACAGCTGCCCGTGAGGACAAGAGCTGCACTTGCAGTTGTGTAGCGCGCGCCCTGTGAGGCATGGAAGCCATAGCTGGTAGGGAGTCATTAGATCGCATCTACTTCCTTCTGCCATGTTTGAGGGAAATCTGGTGAATGATACAAGTTGGAAGTTAAAATTCGGTGAGGAGCGCCTTCGCTTTTATACGGACAGGGCATGTCTGTGTAGAAGAGACAACGAGCTGAGAACATATTTTAAAGGAGTGACTGCTGCCAATGAGACTCAGCCCACGTCACTGCGTTCCAGTTCCAGAATCGAGTCGCTTGGAAACGGTACCAAACAGGCCATTCAGCTTCTTGATTGTGTTACTTGTTTGATTCATTTTCATGGACATCTATGTCTCTGCGGCCAACATTATGAGCTGCTGGCGTGGTTGGGTTGTTTCAGCTGTTTGAAGAGGCAATTTGGATCAATGCAGAGTCAGTGCAATTGTCTGTAAGAACCTTACAAGCGTTCCAGAAAACACGGAAACCCGGTGGCAGGATGTCCGGGGTGGCGGGGACCCTGCCTCCGAGGGACTCGGGGGAGCTGCTGCAGACAGGTGTGTTCCCACAGCTCAGCCATGGGAGAGGGGAGGGTGGCAATGGCGGCAGGGGCAGGGCCCGAGCTCCAAACCTGGATAAAGCCCGTGTATTGTGATTGCTCACACGGCCTTTGTGAGTCAAACATTATCTGAATGCCATTTGCATAGCTGAGTTAATTGCTTTCAAATGTCCCTTATTTTTCTAGAAAAGAACAGAACTCAATGACATCTTTGGGGTTTGCTTTGCCTACACTTCCAGGGGGGCTTTTGCACTCCAGGCCCACAGTCATGTTTAGGTGCAATTTCCGGCCCTGGGAACGGAGGGCGCAAATAACGAGGAGACAGAGCAGCAGCAGGTTTCCCATGCGTGGAAACACCAGGCTCTCCTGGGGAAGCGCGGCTCTCGAATTCTGCAGGTTAAGCCCACACCTGCTAGAGGTGGCAGGTAAAGGTAAATGAGTGGGGTGTCTGTGACCCCTGAACCCCGCATCTAGGAGGGAGACGACAGGCAAATAATTTGGATTTCATAAGCTGAGGGGAAGGAGAAAGAGATGGCAAAGCAGGGTGGGGTTGGAACGAAGAGAAAGAAGGCACCTCAGAATTAGAGACCCAGGCTGGCTTATTGAGGAAGACACACTCTGAAACGGGCCCTGTGAGAAGCATCTGGCCTCACCACGCAGCGGGGCTAGTGGGGGTTCGGAGTGATGGGGTTTCATGAGCAGAGACCAGGTACTGTGGGCATCGCGCAGCCTGCCTGCACCCGAGAGGTCAGGGTCAGGGAGCGATCCTGAAGGCCTGGTTGCAAGTCTCTCAGACTCTGCAGAGCAGGTGGTCTCTATTGCAACTACTCAGCCCTGCCGTTGTAACGGGAAGCAGCCCAAGCCACACAAAAGCCAGGGACGGGGCTGTGTTCCAATAAGATTCATTTACAGAACAGGCGGCCGGCAGACGTCCTTCACTGCCTAGAAACTCCATAAGGAAAGGGATTTTTGTCTGTCTTATTCGCTAATTTACCCCAAATATCTAGATAGTGCCTGGCATGTAGCTCACGGGCAATAGTTTTTAATGGAGATATAATGGAGATAGGGCATATTAGTTTCGGCCTTCCAACATAATGCCTTGATATTTGTATGCAGTGTGAAACGATCAATAAGTCTAGTTGACATCTGTTATATGACAAAACAAGGGAAGAAAGAGACCGGGACGCTGGGCAGATAGAATAGGGCCAGGTCTGAGGACACTCAGCTGTCATTCGAAGACGTGATTTCACATCATAGGGAACAGAAGCCAGGGAAGGTTTTCCGTAGTGATTACTGTCTGTTTCCGGGTGGCTTCTCTGGCAGACAAGACTGATGGATTGGACAGCAAAGACATTTGAAGCAGAGAGAGGGGTTGGCCCACACCATCTATGCAAGAGAGGAGATTCTGAGCCAGGGCCTGGAGAGTTGGGCCTAAATACAGTTATGGTCTTAGAGACTCAGCCATGAACATGTAGAGCTCAGCCATGTGCTGAGGGGAGAGGGAAGAATTTAGGGAGACTCTTGGTGACGAGGGGCGTGGCTGGCCCCCTCTGTGGCTCACAGAAGCAGAATGCTCTCAGAGATGTGTCACTAATGAATTAATTCTGAAAAAGCCAAGTGTAGGTGAAACTGCCATGTCCATGTGAACGGTTGTCCAGTGGGTCATCAGAACGTCGGGTTAATGGAAAGTTCTTCTCTTGAGTCAGAAGGAAGTGAGACCGACTGTCCCATGATTACCAGCAAGTGAGTTCCTCTGCCCATAGGAGGCTCACCTGCGAGGCATTGAGAGGATGTCTGTGCAGGTAACACAGGGGCAGAAGGAAACAGAGAACCAGGGCCTCTATCAAAATCATTTCTGTCTCCCACACGTCGTCATCACACTGATTATCTATCAGATACCTAATTTCCCTTAAAGCCGCGCTTCGCTTTGTGTGTTTTTTTAAGCAGAGATAAAAATTAGCAATTGGCTGGAGTTTGTAAGAAGTTTGTATTTATGAATCAGGAACATGCTTTGACATTGGAGAGCCTGATCTGGACCAAGAATAGTTTTAAGTTCTTTACCATATGGAGGAGCAGGTCAGAGGCTGATAACAGATGTCACTGGCCACCGTCTGGTGCCTGGGAAGGAACCCTCAGGGGCCAAGAGCACATGTAGTTGCAAGTTCCACGATGATTCTATTTCTAAAACATTGTTTTCTGTCAGTGCAATTGCCAGGAGCAGCACTGATGAGAACCGCAGTGGAAGTAGGTCAGACATTAGGGAACAAATCTGTGCCGAGAGAAGTCAGGCAGAGGACACCTTAGAAGTCTACGGATGAAGTGCAAGGCCCACGGCCCTGGTTCTTCCTGAAGACCCTGGTCTGAGCCTCACCATCATTTGCTCCTTTCACTAGATTTCCACATTAAAGTGGCGTTCCTGCATATTCCACTTTCTAGAGAATAAGTTATACATTTAAATTGCCACAGGGGGCCAAGCAGATAACATCAATACGGGAGAATTGGGCCAGAAGACACAGCACAGTGGGGTAGGTCAGAGTGGACAACACATGTCTTGTGAAAGTTTGGGGGATGGGATGCTGCAGTTCAGTTCAAGTAGAATGTGGCTTTGTGTGGCTAACTCCTCAGGGTTTTAAGCAAAGCAAGACTGCTGCATGCTTGCCCTAGCCGGTTTGGCTCCATGGATAGAGCATCAGCCTGTGGACTGAAGGGTCCCAGGTTCAATTCCAGTCAAGGGCACATGCCCAAGTTGCGGGTTCCATCCCCAGTAGGGGGTGTGCAAGAGGCAGCCGATCAATGATTCTCTCTCATCATTGATGTTTCTATTTCTCTCTCCTTCTCCCTTCCTCTCTGAAATCAATAAGAATATAAAATAAAATTAAAGAAAAGACCTATGCATATAAAATTTTTTTAAAAGACAGCTGAATGGTTTATGTGAAATCTCTGAATGTTTAAGTGCTCAGAACAGTCTTGTAAGTGAGGAACTATTAGAAACCAAGGCATAAGGAGATACATAACTCACACAGCTTAGAAGTGGCAAATCCCCAAGTTGAATGCCAGTAGAATGCGTCCAGTTTCTGTGTCCTTGCCACTGTGCACCTTGCACATTTCCATCCTGAAATGGCAGCAAGTCCCCAGCCTATCTGGTCTTAGTTACTTTTCGCTAAAATAAAAGTTTAAAACTAGCTTATCCCAGCCCTGGCCAGGTAGCTCAGTTGGTTAGAACATTGTCCTGATTCAGTAAGGTTGTGGGTTCAATCCTCAGTCAGGGCACATACAAGAATCAACCCGTGAAAGCATAGATAAATGGAACAGCAAATTGATCTCTCTCTTTCATCAATGAAATGAAAACTATCTTATGTCACGTGGTTGTTGTGAGGATAGAGGTAGACAATACGCATGAGGCTGTTGAATACTGCCCAGTGTTATTCAAACATAAATTGTCATGAAAATTTTGGTATAAGGTTCTCATAATTACTAAATTTTTTTTATATGAAAACTAGAGGCCCGGTGCATAAATTCATGCACAGTTGGGGTCCAGCTGGCCCACCCCGATGGGGGCTGATCAGGCCAGGCCAGCAGCGGGGAGGGGACAAGGGGGGGGCTGCTTAGGGGTGGGGCTGGCTGCGGGGAGGGGCTGCAGCCCGATTGGGCTGGTTGGCCACCACAGTGCGTGTCATAGTGACCGGTCGTTCCAGTCATTCCGGTCGCTTGGCTTTTATATACATAGATGCCCCACAACATTTTATTTATTTTTTGCTTTCGTCCTTATTTATTTATTTATTTATTTATTTATTTATTTTTTGAGCCCCAAGCTTTATCAGGACAGCTAGTGTCAGCATAACCTTGGCGATTCTGCAGCAGAAGCACAATGGGGGGTGAGCGGTCATTCGATGCTTGTCTCATCCCCTCACTGGGCTGCCACACTGAGGCTCCTAAATATTTTAAACAAGTACTAAGTATGCAGGGAAATGGAGGGCAGCCAGCGGTGCAGTTAAGACACATGAAAAATGCAGCCATTGTCATGGCTGTTTAATTTTGCTTTGCTTAATGGGTCCCCCCCACCTTTCTGTACTTCAGTTACTAATTACCCCCACACGCCCTTTCTGCTGTCTCGGCTGCTAATGATCGCAGCCCTGCCAGGCTGCCGTCCACGGCTCCGTGGCCCCGCTCTGGAGCCGGAATGTGCCATCCTGGCGTATAAATCAGCATCGCCGTGTGGGCCCGGCTCGCGGGGGGCCTGCTGGAGGTCATTCCTGCGCAGTACCTGCCTCACCAGGCAATTTCCCTCAAATAGAAAGCGGAGGGACCCATCATTAGCAAGTGGCTAAGGAGTCGTTATTCTCGCTGCTTTCTGAGCGTAATATGTTGCCACGAGCTAAGGAGGAAGAGGGAAAAATAAGCAGCTGAATTCTGGCTCTAACCAACGTGCCGAAAGTCAACTGCATCCATCAGAGAGAGCACACGCCAGGGCGCGATGGAGATATTTGTTAATGAGCTTCCGCTGCCTCATCCAGGGGAAATCTGCCATTTAAATAGAGTCTGTTTTGTGAGGCCGAGAGGCTGACAAAGTGCCTAAATGGTTATCAGCTCATCCAGACGGGGACAGAGCAGGTGTCCCTCTGGCAGGAGCTGGACACGCTGCTGGCCTGTTATAGCCTCCCAGCAGCCGCCGACGAGACCGCTTTAAATGAGCTCATCTGCAACCCTTAGCCGTGCCCGGCGCGGCCATCCCCAGGAGCTGAGGTGAGGATTCACTCAAGAGGCTGGAAACAGACGGGTCATCTGAGCAACAGGAGTGGCGATGCCAGGCTCTGGGCTGCGTGACTGCCAGGAAGGCGCATGGCGACCATGTGGAATGTGAGCAACCATTTTATTTCTAAAACGAAATTTCATTCACTTCATTCACTTTTCTAAATAAAAAAGATAGTGACGAGCTGTTCTTGCAGCTCCGCTGATACAGCTCTACTCTGCAGTAGGCTGCAACCACAGCGGGCCCCGGGACCCCGGGGAACTATGACCTGGGTGTGCCCTCCCCTCCCCCCCCCGCCCCCAGGAAGCCAGGAGTGTGCCCACCCTCACACCTGGTCTGCTTGCCCTACTCCTGGGGTCCCTGCCCGAGGGGCTCGCACCTCTCACCTCCTCTCTTGGACACCCACCTCCGCCACCTGAACCCGGCTCGCTGGCCTGTTGAGGACTGGAGGTCAGTTGTCCCAGGAGAGGGTGACCTCTCCCAGCCAGCACACATGGGCCTTGCCCTTGACCTTAGATTCCTGAGCGAGTTCAGCCCTGGCTGCAGAACCTGCCACTCTCCGGAGTCCAACCCAGGCCTGCGAGCTAAATCAAGGCTTGTTGGCTAGACCACCAAGCTTTGGGATTTTTTCTGACAAAAGCTCCCCGGTAAGTTGTCAGCCTGGGAGCGGCAGTGCAACGACGCTTGCTTCCGCAGTGTGGCTGAATCTCAGACAAATCGCTGGTCACTTCCCATGGCCAGGGACACGACCGGAGACTGGCCAAGAACGTCTCTTTAGTGTTGAAGGGACACGAAAGAATGTGTGTTACTGATTGTGCACTGTGTGCCGAATACTACACTAGACACCAGGAAGCTCTGAAAAGGTGGACTAGGAGGTCACAGAATTCTTCAGAGGCTTGGATGTTCTAGGGACACACTTCAAATCACGGTCACATCTTGACGTGAACAGTGACTCTGAAATCAGTGCCTCAGCCCAAGGCCTGGCTTGTCTGGATTTGAGGGATCTGTTCTCCTGGGGTGCGTCCTTTCCCTCCAGGGCCACTTGGGGGTACGATGAACAATCACAGTAACAGGAAAACACAATATAGTTACGCTTATTGAATGAGGATTTTTTACATTCACTACTATTTTGTATTCGTTTCAGGGGTACAGCCTAGTTAGACAGTCACGTGCTTTACAAAGTGTTCCCCCAATATTCCCAGTACCCACCTGCCACCAGACCTAGCTATTGCAGTATTGTTGACTGGATTCCCTGTGCTGTGCTGTGCATCCCGTGACTATTCTGTAACTACCAATCTGTGCTTAATCCCTTCTCCTTTTTCACTCAACCCCCTTCTCCCTGGCAACCACTTCAATCCGTGTTGCGTTTCACGGATGCCAGGGTGCATTCATTTGTAAAAGCCGACATAACGAAGTACCACAGGCTGGTGGCTTAAACACAGACATTTGTTTTCTCACAGTCTGGAGGCCAGAAGTCCAGGACCGAGGCGTAGGCAGAGTGGGCTCCGTCTGAGGCCCCTCTCCTCTCTGTGACCTCATGCTGTCTCTCCTCTGTAAGCATCTGTGCTCAATCGCCTCTTCTTGTGAAGACACCAGTGGTAACCCGGTGACCTCATTTTAACTTAAATGCCTCCTTCAAGACTCTGTCTCCAAACACCATCACATTCTGAGAGACCGAGGGTAGAACTTCCACAGATGACTTCTAAAGGGTAGAATTCAGGCCACGACCCAGGTCAAACAGAAAAATAAAAGCAAAAACCTCACGAAGTGAGCTAAACACAGAGCCCAAAATAGGGGACGGATTGAGGTGCTCCGAACCTCCATGTGAGCACCTGCCAGCCGTGTGGCGCTGAGGGCATGGGAATCACCTGGAGTCTCGTCTTGTTGGTTCCGTTTTGGCAGATGCCCTTCAGCAGGGGGAGGAGGCCCCCTCCAGTCCCGGGTGCTGAAAGGTTCGTTTTCTCAATCATATGTGGGTGCTGGCTTTATCAAATAGCCTTTGTGCACCTGGTGAGAATTTTCTGTGATGCTCCTAGTAACGTGAATTGCATGAACTGATTTTTTAAAATAAGACTTGACTTTTTTAGAGCAGTTTTGGTTCACAGCAAAACAGAGAGGAAGGTGCAGCTATTCCCCATGCATTCCCTCTCTCCACATGTGCCCAGCCCCTCCCCCATTATTAGCATCACTCACCAGGTGGTGCATTTGCTACATCCGGTGAACATACATTGACATGTCATCATCACCCTAACGCATGGTGTGCTTACGGTTCACTTTGGGTGTGTACATGCCATGGATTTGGATAAAATGTGATTCAATATTTCCATTATTATGGCATCATGCATATTTCCACTGCTTTAAAAAACCATCTGTGATTTGCCTATTCATCCACCCTCACCCCACTGCAACCCATGGAAGCCACTGATCTTTTTATTGTCTCCATAGTTTTGTCTTTTTCAGAATGTGACCTGTGTATGTGTGTGAGTGTGTGTACCCACTGTATTAAAGATTGAGACTCATAGATTACAAGGGTATGGTTATATCATTGAATAGATATTTGGGGGAAAAACATTTATTTTTCTGATATATCACGAGTGTTTATGCATGTGCTATTAAAGGTACTATTCTGTTATCCCAAATGCCTACTATATTGGTTCAGAATTTGGGGGAGGGATATAAATTGCTACACAAAATTGACATAAAATTGGCGTGAATTTCATATTAACTGTTACTGGTGTTTTTATACAGATTCTATAGCTCAAAGAGTGCTTTCATCAATACTGTCTCTTCTCATTCCTACTGCGGTTCTTTTATTCTCATTTTACACTTGATGCATTTATGATTTCAAGAGGTTTGTTGACTGGTAAAGCGACACAACCAGTAATTGTGAGGTAGAAAAATCAAATGTTGGTCATGTTTTCAGAAAATTACGAAAATACTGTGATTGTTTTCACTCTACCATGTCCATGTCAGGAGCAAGTGTTGGGTGAGAGGGACAGTCGGCTCCCGATCCTGTCGCTCATGTGTTGACGACCCTCTGCCCTACCACTGGGGTCATTAGCCACCCAGTCCTTCTCTCCAGCCTCAGCCAACCAAGGGGGGACTCCATCTGTTCCATGAGTTGGGAAAGGAAGGAGGTGGCTCAGCCAGTCACTTCTCTCCCCCTTCTGAGCGTAGATGCTGACCACACAGGTCGGCTCCCTTCTTGTCGGCCCCCTAGGGGCTCTGTGTGGATGAGGTCAAGCTCTAGCAGGTGGGGGTATGCCTGCCCACGCCCAGCACTTCCTGTGGCCAGGTAAGTAGGTCAGTCTGCATCAGGCATTCCAATACCACTTGTCTACGGGTATCAACCACTGTCTCCATTTATTAGATTTAATAGTGAAAAAAGGTACTATTCTGTTATCCCAAATGCCTACTATATTGGTTCAGAATTTGGGGGAGGGAGGAAGAGGTGTGTTATTTTGGGAAACCCTTTTAAACCTCAAGAGATTATGTGTGACATAATCAGAATCCTCATTAATTTAGACTTTTGTGAAGAAAATGGCCTAAAGTGGCTTATAACCACTATAGCACTATCATCTAGTCGGTGATCACCAAGGGCTTTGGGAAGAATTCCTCCACTGGTTCAAAAGCAGGTCAGCCAAAGCTCACTGTGATTGAAATAATTTAAGGGGAGGAAGATTATATTTAAATGAGCCTTAAAATGAAGCGAATCCATTAAGCCAGCTAAGTCATTTAAGAAGCAGTTTTGGGGGTGAGAATCTTCTCTAATGTCATCATCTCAACTTCTGTTTCAGGTCAGAATTTAGAATTACACACAGAGAGCTCCTTGAAAGTGAAATACGCACTTTCATACCCTTGGATATTCGCAAATCAGATCATGGAAAGTGAGAAGGGAATGCTTACGGCCAACATGTCTAACTGGTGTGAATTACATGTAACAAACTGAAAGGAACACAACAGGAATCAGCGCAGAGGGTGGCCACAGAGAGCCCATTCACCGAGAGGAGAGAGATGGCAAGCGCGTGTGATGGTAACACGCAAGGCAACGATGCGCTCTTCCTTCCGGTGTACGAAGTGCTAGGGGACGTGGAGGAAGGGGTGCTGCTTCCACTCTGGGCAGAGCAGGGGGCAGGAGGTGGTGAGGGAGGGGCACGAGGTGGACGGAGCCAGGCCTTGAGGGATGGGCCGGGTGATGTGAGGTGGAGAGCGGGAGGAACCGAAGGAACAGCAGTGTGGAGAGACCTTGTCCTTAGACTCCACCAAGGCAACAGCAGCCCAGGGAGGTGCCGTCAGCACCTGATAGGACACAGGTGTGCAAGACAATGACCCAAAACAAGAACAGCCCCACTTCCATGAACCGAGGCCACGCAGGGGGTGAGAAACGAGGTTCAGACGGTGCTCTGGGGCCAGCTCCCTGGTGGCATTAAGCATCCAATGAAAGAGCTGGGCTGCATATTCTTCATGGAAGTGGGAAGCTATGGGGGTTCCGAGCAGCTTCAAAAAATCAGGGGTCTCCTTGCCCCCCAATATATCACTCTAGCATGAGAATAAATCAGCCTGGTGGTGTGGCTCAGTGGTTGAGCATTGACCTATGAACCAGGAGGTCACGGTTTGATTCCTGGTCAGGGGACAGGCCTGGGTTGTGGGCTCCATCCCCAGTGTGGGGCGTGTAGGAGGCAGCTGACCAATGCTTCTCTGTCATCACTGATGTTTCTATCTCTCACTCCCTTCCTCTCTGAAATCAATAAAAATACATTTAAAAAGGGATAAATCAGAGGTGAGCGAGGTAGAGCAAGGCTACGGCAATCACCTGCAGGTGTGGGGTCCCGTGGTCATGGGGCAGGTGGGGGGGGTGAGTTGCTGAGGAGGGAGCTGAGGAGGAATGAACAACTGAAGAGGGCGCGAGGCAGAGGAGTCAGTGAGGCAAAGAAGGGACGCTCCCCTCCCTAGAACTGTCCCAGGTGCCCTCCTCTCTTCCTTCTCAGCACATAACCTAGCGCGGGGAAGAACACCTCTGAATGTCCTCCTCAAATTAATCACACGTCACTTTTGGTCCCCAATGTGAAGAGGCCCGAGGGGCCGGAGCATCACAACAATTCCCGGAGAGCAAGGGCCCCTGCCCTCCTGGGAACCATGATGGCCGCCTGCCCTCCTGCGCGGCCTGAGAACCGGGAGACACCTCACACTTCCCGGCCCCCTCTCCCCGCCCCAGTGACTGTGCTCCCCTGGCCTTTCACAGGTGTCTCAGGGCGTCAGTTCCGTTCCAGTGGGGCTCCGGGTGGGGGGTGGGGGGGCTCTCGCTGACTCCCCGTCTGTACCCCCACCCACCTCTGCCAGGCGCAGTGTTTACCACCTGATGAAGCTGCCGGTCCATTTGTCATGACTGGGTGACAAATTAGCTCATTATTTGTTTTCCAAAGAAGGCGGACCCAGCTGCCTCCCACGGAGTCTCCTTATTCTTCTGAATAAAACGAGCACCTCAGTAGAGGACGCGCCCCCGCTGCCCCCCGAAGTGACCAGAGCAAGTTTCCTGTCCGCCCTCCGACCCAGAATCAGCTCCCGCGGCTCCTGTGGCCACGGAGTTTCAGCTCCAGGCCTCCCAGCACCGGAGACGGCACGGCCTGCGGTGACCACTGTGCCGCGGGGAACTGTTATTAATTCGAGTTCACCGTGGGCACATCTGCACTCCCTGGAGGTGAAGGAGCTGGCACAGCTCACAGATCCTGATTTATTTACCAAACAAACCTGAAAGTTCACTTCTGCATTCTCTCTTCATGGCACTGATCTGCCTCCCATCACCTGCTACTTCGCTCCTGGTTTCCAAAGATTCCTCACCAGGAAAAGGAAATCGCATTGACTGCCTTTTTAAGGAAGCACAGAGGCCGGGAGCCTGGAGTTCCCGCCGCTGCATCTGACCTTGGAGTTGACATTGGGAGCAGAGGGCAGGCGCACAAAGGCAGAGCTGCCGGATGGACCGTGGCTGCTCCGTTGGCCTCACTTTGGAAACCACGGCACAGGCACAGGCCTCGCTACCAGACAGACCCGCTCCCTCGGTCACGCACGGTGCGCAGCGCAGACACAACAGGCTGCGTCTCCTCCTTTCTGAAAGGACTCAAATACCAGCTGCAGTTCAGGAAAAATGAATAAATGCGCGCAGTGACTGGGCCCGGTGCCCAGGGGAGGGGACATCCGTCCCACCAAAGGAGGCCCTTCCGGAGCGCCAGCTTGTCTCCCTGCCTCCCTGATGGAGGAGAGCGCCTGGCACAGGACTTCATGGTCCCTGGGAACAGAACGGGTCTGGAAGAGGCACTCCTTTTAATAAAGGAGAAAAAGGCTCACCTTTGAGTGACTTTCAGGGTTTATCTAACCCCCTGTTGGAGGGGCGGCAGGGAACGAGGTGACGAACAGTGAAGAATGGCGCGGGTTGGGGGGAGGGCGCGTTTCTCCTGAGGGAGGCCATGGCACCTTACTATTTTGTTAGCTATCGGGGGGAGGGGGCACTTATTAAAAATCTTCTTGTTCTTTCCCTGGTTTTTAATACAAACCCGTGTTGTTCGAGTTACATCACGACCTCATCCCCATAGCAAGCTGCTCTTGTTGCACTAGCTGAACAGTTAGTACGTCTGAGGCTTTTAAAACAAGGTCTTTTAATTTTGCGAGCACGGTGGGCAGAATACATAACAGGGCCAGGGAAGCTCTGCTTGATCCCCAAGCTCATGAATCACACAACAGGATGGCTGTCTGTGGCCGGGCTGCCCGCAGCAGGAAAAATGCCTGTGTGTCCCCCATGGGTGGTCTGTCCAGCGCTTCGCGCCCTCAGCTGTCACGGCGGCCCAGCCGTTTCTGGACTCCGACTGGGAGAGTGTGTGGTCAGCGGCACCCACACCTCGTCGGGATGAAGAGCCGGACAATGCCATGACCCAGGCTGACATTTTAATAGCAACCAGACGTGTGGCTGGGATCTGAACCCTCACCACGCTCCCTCCAGGGCACGCCCCCGCCGGGGAGTACAGACAGACGTGCTTCGCGCTAACGCCCTCAGCCTTCCTTCGACTGGCGACCACGGCAGGTTTTAACATCTGGCGGCCTCTGACTCGGATGGAGTCTCCCGTCGGTGCTTATCTTGTCACAGGGACACATTTGGGGTTTACAAATGTTGACAGTCCTCATCGATCGGAGCCCTGGCCTCCTGGCTCCGGGTGCGTGATAGTTGTGTGACAATCCATTCACAGCAACCCGGGCAGCGGGAGGCCGTGGCATCCAGAAAGTCTCAGAAAATAAAACGTCTTTACTGGGGAATACAGATTTCTGACAAAGCAGTCGGCTCTTGTGACGCAGAAGGCGGCCTGGAGATGTGACCCCTGTGGCAGGAGCGGCTGACCCAGGATCTGGGGGGAGTCACCAGCCCCACATCAGTCACGAGGGCTCGACCCAGGACAAAGCACTTTGAAAAGCCTGATGTTGGTTTCCTGGCTCTCATTTCAGAGAACGAAGAAGGGCTGTGATGTAAGTCTATATTCCCCCCCTTAGACAAAAACACATGTAATTCAGAGTGGAAGCCGTATAGCAATTAAATTATTGTCTCCTTCTTGGATAAAAGCATGTAAGTGGAGCGAGCCAGATATAAATAAAGCTTTAAAATCATAAAAAGTAATGAAAAGTGCAAACACCTAGTCCTAGACTCTTACAGTCAACAAGAATTTGCTAAACGCCCAGTAGGTGTGAGGCACTGGCCTGGGCCTTGACCAGAAAACCTCACGTGCAGACAGGCCACAGCTCCCAGACCACAGTTGTGCTGCCGCTGCACTCGCACTAGAGGCAGCGAGTGTTGACAAAACTTGTAACTTCGATTGCCCCCCCAAATCACTGAGACTCATAGTTCCCTATTCTAGTTGGGCAGTTGGGCGAGTCAAGATAATTCATTAGGCCGAAACCGGTTTGGCTCAGTGGATGGAGCGTCGGCCTGCGGACTGAAGGGTCCCAGGTTCGATTCCGGTCAGGGGCATGTGCCTGGGTTGCGGGCACATCCCCAGTGGGAGATGTGCAGGAGGCGGCTGATCGATGTTTCTCTCTCATCGATGTTTCTGGCTCTCTATCTCTCTCCCTTCCTCTCTGTTAAAAATCAATAAAATATAAAAAAAAAAAGATAATTCATTAGTCATTTACTGTATCAATTAAACTAATATGTACTGAGCATTGTCTATGAATTATGCTCTGTTCTAGGGATTAAAAATAACATGATTAATAAAACAGATAAAACTCCCTGCCCTTCATTGGTTTCCATTTTGCTGGAAGAGTTAGAAAATAAACATAGTCGCACAATAAATGTATGAGAGGCACCGAATGATGTTAGCGGCTAAAACACTACAGGGATCAGAGACAGGAAATGTTCGGTAGTATGACATTTCCCACAGGAAATGAGAAGCACTGCGGAGGTGAGAGTGAGCCGTGCAGATAAAGGGGTAAACAGTGTGGCAGGGGCCAGGGGCGGGCGGTGCAGCTCCCTGAAGTGGGAGCAGGTGTGCTGGTTCAAGGACACGCAGGATGCTGGTGCAACTAGAAGAGTGGGGAGGAGCAGACAGGTGAAGAGCCTGCGGGTAACAGGGCTGCTCATCCACCCTCGTCCATCAGAGAATAGACGTCAGGGTCTCTTTCTGAGTGAGCAGCCACGGTGGGGTTTGCTCAGAGGACAGCTGGGACCTGACCTTTTCTTGCCATTATTCCTCTGGTTATTATGTATCTGGACTCCAAACAGGAGCAGGCTACTGCCTTAACCCTGACCCGGGGGGACAGGTGGCAGACTAGATTGGGAGCAAAATAAAAGGTACGAGGTGCCCCAATCTAGGATATATTTGAGGCAGAGTAACAGGATTTGATGGCAAATAGACATGGAGTGTGTGAGAGTGAGGAATAAAGGACTACTCATGGCTCTTTGAACAGAAGAACTGGAAGGATGTACCTGCCAGTAACTGACACGGGGAAGACATAGGGAAGAACAGGTTCGGGGCAAAGTGTCCTGAGCTCAGTTTTGGACAAGTGAAGCCTGCAATGCCTGTTCGATATACAAGTGAGATGCAGAATGCACAGCTAAACACGTGACTATGTTGTTTGAGCGAGAGGTGTAGACTAGAGACTGAAATCTGAGTATCAGCTCATGTCACATTGATGCAATTTCAAGGCTTAGGTTTGAATGGGATTATGTAAGAAGCGGCAAGAATTGGGTCTATGAGTATCTCACCTATTAGATATCAGAATAAAAAGGGCCTCAACCAAGGAGGTGGAAGGAACAATCAGTAGGATTAGAGGAAAGAAGCAGACCTTGGTGCTCTGCATGTCAGTAAAAAACAAACAGAAAAACACAAAAAAGACAGTCCAGAAAGAGGGAGTGTAGAGTGTCAGATGTTACCGTCGTGAACAGGTCAAACAAGATGAAATTGAAAAATGAACATTTCATTTAATTACATGGTTTTACAAGAGACTAGAGTTCATGCACGGGTAGGGTCCCTAGGCCTGGCTGGCAATCAGGGCCGATCTGTGGGGCGACTGGTGGGGAGATCGGGGGCCCCCACTGGCACCCACCCTGGCTGGCCTACGGACTGCAGGCTGGGGGCAGCTCCTGTGTTGAGCGTCTACCCCCTGGTGGTCAGTGCACATCATAGCGACCAGTTGTTTCACTGGTCGTTCTGCTGTTCGGTCGATTTGCATATTAGGCTTTTATTATATAAGATTGTGTTAGAATTTGCTTTCTTTATACAGCAGCTAGAAACAACTCTACATTTTTCTTTAATGTATTCCTTCTCAGGAAGCTTGCTCCTATGACCTTTCTGAGAGTACCGGGGTTCTTGTCATTCCAAATGTCAAGTTGGTTGGACCAAGGGTAGAGAGCTAGTCCAGGTGGGCTAACCTCTGGGGACTTAGAAAACCTCCTGTTTGGAGGACTTGAAACAGGAGGGGATAAATGTGAGCTGGAGAACATGTGGAGAAGGAAGGAAACAGGTTTCAGGAGTGAGAGGAGAAAGTAGATTAATTATAATGTTACATTTGAGATGAGATATACATAAAAAATCTACACGAAGATATCACACAGGCATTAGATAGGGTGCTATCAGCCATAAGAGTTGATACAATTCCAGTGAGATGTTTAAAAGAAGTAAATGGGGGGCAGGGGTGTGTGTGAAAGATCCAAGATGTAAAAAAATCTGATAATAAAACTTTAAAGTTGAAATTCTATTTGAAGGCAGTCCTAGGTGTTTAATGCTCACAGACAATGTGCAGGACAAATGTAAATATCCCTACAGTGATCCACCTTCAACTCAGGCCTTCCAGAGAACATTACAAAAAATTAAATTGTTAAACATTAAAAAAAAGAAGAAGAAGTGGGTGCCATACATGGCAATCATCAGCAAAGGCAGACAGGATTCTAAGACTGACAAAACCTTAAAATGTCACCAGATTTGAAATGCAGAAATATTAAAGAAGTGTGTTTATAATACTTAAAGAATTAAGAGGGAGTTGGATATTTGAAAGGGAAAAGGAGTCTTAAGAGCATATGTGCACCAAATGGAAGGTCTAAAAATAAAAACATAATACATAAAACTGAAAATTCAATAGTCAAGGTAAATAATAACTTAGGTCATTGAGAGAGAATTCATGAAATGAAAGGAGCTGGAAACATCAATAAGAATGAAACTCGACAGAGTCCAGTGGACTTTTCACATAAAATGGAAGCTGAAGAAGTGAAAATGATGGAAACAAAATACATTTATCAGCAGGTACTTTGATGCGGGGGTAGGAGAAATGCTTTGAACAACATAACCACCAGACTGCGCAGAGCAGTCAGCATGCCTCGACTCGCGAGAGAAGTTGCATGTTGGCCTGCAGCCTCTTGCTCTGTTGGAAGCCCCTGTGCCCCCAACTGTAATCTTTCTCAAAAGTGGTCCCTGGCCAGGCAGTGACACCAGGGTGCTATCCTGGGTGCTGATCCAGGGCTGATCGATCTTATCCCTTAGTTCTCAGAGGTGCCTCCGGTACAGTATTTCATGTTGCTGTTACAACCATCAATCTGAACCACTTAGTGCCAAATGCATCTCAGGAGGCGGTAAATTCTCTTCGGGATGTTAATGGCATCTGAAAGCGTCATCATCTCCCTTTGGGTTATTTTTTGCCAACGGCATTATAAATCGAATCTGCCCCTGCCATTGTTAAACCAGAGAAAGGGGATTTAACTGCACTTGGTAATTTTAAAAATAAGGGTTTAATGAATAAGCTGGTGGCACAAAAATAACAGAAACTCGCCACTGTTTATTCAGTGAAACTGGAAAAAAATCATTGGCTTTATCTTCCAAGTTTTACATCCTCAGTGAGAGTTTTTTGTTAAGTGTTTAAGTTATTCCATTGTTAAACCTCTAATCTCACTGGAGGGGAGGTGGGTGACAAGGGAAATGGCCTCGAAGAAGTGCACACCTCTAAGAGACCTACAGAGTGAGGGAAGACTCATTCTTACATTGTCTTCTGCGACAAGCTATGCAGATAGGGAAGACATGCTGAAGTTTCTAAAGGACGCATCTTTATGCTATGAATAGTTATTGATACTAATTTTCTGAAACCTAAGATAGCTGGTGTTTTGCTTTCAATTGAGATGTGTAAAGTCCCAAGAAAAATGTTATTCCCACCCTAATAATGACAAAAAAGCCAATAATCTACAAAATCCCAATTGTCTTGAGTCCTTCAGAGATCAGAGGCCACAGGCAATCCACTAAACTGAATTCCCCAACGTGGCAAGGCTTCCAAGGAGACACGGCCATACGAACTACTTCTTCATGGAACAAGGAAGGAGAGGTGGCCCCACAAAAGTAGGTAGAAAGGAAACAGATAGTATTTTAACAAATTCTTGCTTCCAGATGAGGACAAATATGAGAGTTTAGAGAAGGCCAGCAGGTTAGGAGTCAGTAAACGTTTTCTTTAAGGGTCAGAGAGCAAATATATTTGAGGGTGAGGGGCTATTTTCTGGTGTCAGGAGTGGGATGCGAACTCATATCTCCATGGAAGAAGTATGTTAAGATTTAAAAGCTATGTGGTCTGTGCTGCAACTACTCAGCTCTGCTCTTGTAGACAGTAGCCATGGATGATGCACAAGCAAATGAATGTGTCTTTGTTCCCAGTAATTTTATGGACAAAACCAAGTGGCAACCCCCCAGGCTGTGTTCCTGATCAAGTGCTGCCCAGTGTCTTAGATGGCATCTAATTGGCATAATCCTCTTATCTTTGTCGGCCTGAGATCCAGGAGTGATGGAGGCTGAGTAGAAGTTGGCCTTAGCAATTTGCATGAAAATCAAAAAGGCCAAGTCAAGTCCCCACCCCTTCTGAAGCCAATTACATCTTCCAATTTACATGTACACTAGCTCATAGGCCAAGTTCTGTCGCAGTGATTGGGCTGCCATCACTGAATGCCCCCAGGCTGCATTGCTTAAACAAAGGACACTCATTCCCCTGGCCTGGAAGCAGGACAGTCTGAGAGCACAATGCTGGCAGAGAGGTTCCTGGTGAGACCTCTCCTCCTGGCTGGCCGAGGTCTGCCTTCTCGCTGTGTCCTCACATGGCAGAGAGAAAGAGTTCCAGGCTCTCCTCCTCTGCTTATGAGACCACTAATCCCATTGCAGGGGCCCCACTCTCACAGCCTCCTCTACACCTCATTACCTCATCTCTCAAAGGCCTCACCTCTCAATACCATCACGCTGGGAACGAGGGCTTCCCTATATGACATTTGTGGGGGACACAGTCAGCAACGACAAGGGCAGACCGTGCCACTTAAAGCATCCACCCATCTGCCCCATGGGGAAAGCTGAACCGCCGTGAGGGAACGGAGGTCTCTGAACATTGCAGCAGGTCAGGTGCGTATGTAGCAAGAGCTCTGTCCTCCTCCAGAGTGTCTCATGGTCCCCACCTGCGTGCACCTGGGAAAAGTGAGCACCCAAGCCCCTGAAGGAGGGGGCCTGGGCTGGGCTGAAAATGAGGTGGAGAGAAGCAAACTGGCCACCATGGCACGTGTGTCCCCGTGAGGACACCAGGGCCACGGAAGAAGTGGAGCCCTGGCAAGGCCCCTGTCAGTGTCAGGTAGTGAGTCCCCATCACACCTGCAGGGTTTGGAGAAAGGACCCTCAGCACTTGGAAAGCCAGGAACATCCAGTGGACAGAATGGGACCACACGGGGGCTGGAGGAGACATCTCTGAGCTGTCCCTTCTTTATAGGTGCTACTGCTGTGGGACCACACCCAGGCACCCTGGTGACCACACCCAAGCATCCTGGTGCCGAACACCCAGGTGATCATACCCAGGCACCCTTGTGGCCACACCCACACATCCTGGTGACCACACCCACGCATCCTGGTGACCACACCCACACATCCTGGTGACCACACCCACACATCCTGGTGACCACACCCATACATCCTGGTGACCACACCCAAGCACCCTGGTGGCCAGGGGCTGCTCTCGGTCAGCAGGGCCATCAGCTGGGAATAAGATCTGGCAGACACTGAGGTCAAATGAAACCTGAGATTCCTGCTCTGTCTGCCAGCATATGTCAGTCTGAAAACCTTCAAAATTCATTAGCTGCTGCTTCCAATTTCTGCTTAAATCCCTCTCTTGGCCAGTGCTAACCCTGCAGGTCTTTCTGGTTAACATACTAGTAGCTCCAGTTTTACCCAAATGACACAGAATAATCTGCCACAAAGGAATCTAGTTCAACAGAGGGAGGTGCTCCTAGCCAACTGGCTGGGACTTAGAGTTGAGCTTTTGGAATACCCTCACCAGATAAAAGGGGGTCTGAAAGGCACTATTTGACTTTAAATTCCCAAGGCCTCGAGGGCATGATGGCTGGGCCTTTAGCATATCAAACACTGTGCCTCTGGCAGGAGGGTGAGTTGGTGGGTGGGAGGCTCCTGAACCTGGGGAATGTGCAGCCTGCTTTGGATGGAGGTTGTCTCTGGATTTTGGCCATTTTAATGGGTGTGTAGTAGCATCTCATTGTGTGAGCTTGCAATTCTTTAATGTCATATGATTTTGACCATTTTTATGTGTGCATTTGATATCTGTATATCTTTCGTGACGTGCCTTTTCAGATATTTTGCATATATTTTAATTGGGTTGTTTGTTTTCTTATTGTTAGGTTTTAAGTATTCTTTGTGTATTTAGGACACAAATCCTTCATGAGATGTGGGTTTTGTAAATATTCCCTCCCGGTCTGCAATTTGTTTCTTCATTCTCTTAACAGTGTCTTTGCAGAGTGGACATTTTCATTTTAATACAGTCCAAATTTTTAATTTTGCTTTTGTGGATTATTCTTTTGGTGTTGTATATACAACTTACCTCCAAATCTAAGGTCTTAGATTTTCTTCTATGTTTTCTTTTGTCTTTATTGTCTTGTCTAATTCAGTGTTGAACTGTTCAGTGTAAACACCCTCTTGTGACATGAAAACCAGCATGAGTTTGCTACAAGTACTCACACTAGCAGGTTGAAATATTATAAAAAAACTGGGGCACTCAATGAAAGGTACCATATATTTAAATTAGACATCATATGCCTGCAGAAATCGCCAAAAAAAAAACAACCACCACAGAATAAAGTCAGCAGAAGCAAGAACTCAAAATCAGAAGTGCCCAGGAACCGTATAAACTCTTTCAAACTTTCAAGAATCACCAGAAATTCCCGAGTGTTCGTTCCGTTTTCCCTGGATGAGGAACGGACATTTGAGCCCATTTAATCTGAATATCGAAAGACAAGCCAACGCTGGCATTTCAGTTATCAATACAAAGAGTAGCTTTATGGAGGCTTCCTAGAATTATTTCCTTGATCTTACTGAATCAGAAACTGTCGCAGAGGAACTGGGCAGGTGCGCCGAGAAGGCAGTGAAATCCAGGGAGGGCCAATAGCATGGCTTAGCCATCCTGCGTGGCACAGGGCAGGCACTACACAACTGTTTGCTAAATGGCTGCTTCCTGCATCCATTGATTTCAAAGCAATGAATCCCACAGAGCAGAGCTTTCAGGGACAACAAGAAAGAATCTGTTTTAGATACATCTTACCACCGTTCTCCGGGAAACGTACGATTTTCAATAACAGTGTAATTTTATCTACGGTAGCATTGTTATATCACAATTACCGGCGAACTCCAGCTACTTTAGAAAAATCAAATCATAATGTGTGTTAATGTTCTCTCTAAATTAAGACTCTCTCCGCTCCTTCTTCCTCGAGGAAATAGGTTTTCTCCTGACTCCGCAGCAAGAGCTCCGTCCCCCGGCACACACTAGCAAGCTTTGCTGCCCACACACCCACTTACCTGTCAAGCACCTCTCCTGCAGCTCGAGCACCACTTACGCGCAGGACATAGTCCAGCAGGAGACGCTGGGCGTCCACGGGGTCACCCCAGGCCCAGGCCCGCTTCTGGGTTGTGTTTCTGTACAAAGAACAAACACCTATTTCCAGAGTCTTTTCACAGGGCTCTCTCACATAACCTTTCCCACTTACTCTTCTACGTGAAGCGGGGAAGGCAAATGTTTTCCTGTTTTTAACGACGAGGAAACAAACGCCAAGGAGCGACTTGGGTTGAGCGAGGCCGTAGGGCTGATACGTCACAGAACAAGGTCCCGGCTCTCTACCTTTTCACTCAATTCCTCGGCTCCCAACAAACATCACGCTGCTAGGGGCTTTGAAGGAGAAATGTTGTTCGCAAGGATATTTATCCTCAACTCCAGGAAATTCACTTAGCAAGGTTCCCAAATACCCATTCTCTTCAGAGGCTGCTGTGCACATTTTTGAAAGGAATCGATAATGATTTAAGTTATGGAAAAACAATTTGTGGGACGCCACTCTAACAGGGAGCCCGGAAGGCTCAAATTCCTCAGGAATAGAAAAATATTTAATATTCATAGGCGCAGTAGAATCGTCTACAGACCAATAATTAATAGCATGGTGACAATGGGCCGTGTTTTATTAGGTGAAAACCATTTTGACTTGCTTTTAATGCCCAGATTTATATATATTGATGGGTGGCATGATTCATAATGCCATTTTACTATTAAACTACCCAAGTTTCACTTCAGATTTTAAACTAAACAATTAATTGTGCCCATGCAGTCCCTATCTGAGCACACTGACAGGAATTTGTCTTTTATGCTAATTATGCATGCAGAGTGAGTAGCAGACAGCAGCGCAGAGCTGCGTGCTTGCTGTTGAATATTTATGGGGCTTCCAGCCATGATCAGGCAGCACGTACAACAGAGCCCCGGCTCCTCTGGGCCTGTAAACACCAGGGTCAGCACCGGCTTTGTCGCCAGGCACCTGCTCCCGCTCCCTGGCAGGAGAGCGCCGTGCCCGCCACCGAGCTGCTGGCCCGCCCGAGGGCACGGGTTCACACCCCCGTCTCCCCCACGCACTTTGAGAGGGCAAGAAAATTACTGGAAAATTAGAATTAAACATCTTACCAAAAACGGCCTCCGGTAGCCAGCAAAGTTTAGATGCGAAAGTGTGAGTGTGGCTCCTTTTCATTCCCCCGGGCATCAGAGGAGCGGAGGCAGGCCCTCCGCCGGCAGGGACAGAAGCATCAAGCGGAGAAGCGCCCGCCGTGAGGCGCAGGTGGAAACAATGCTGATTATACTTGATTGGTTCTGTCCTGAGGTCCGGGCGCTCTCTTCTCCAGGTTTACGTTAGTGCACACACGTGTCCCACATTTGCAGCCAGAAGGTTCTGATTACCGAGGCCTGTGGCCCGGCATCACCCGTGAGGCAAGACGTGTTGCTCTGCATCGGTGCCCTCTCGCAGTAGCAGGACTAGGGTTCCTTAGCAAACTCACATCCGGGGAAAGCCACCCCTCGGGCAGCAGTCAGGACGTAGAAATTGTGCTGTGGCTCCTTCTAAAGCTATGAGACTAGTTTTGTGCCTGGCGTGGAGAAGGCACTCACTGTCTTACCCTGATCTGGCCATCGGCAAGAGGAACGAGGGATTCCTGTGGAGTTAATGGCTGCAGCGGCAAATCAGAGTCAGCCGCTAACAAGGGCTCCTGGGACAGGCCCGTGCCCGGCGCCTCCGCTAGCTTAGAGGGCTCTGGGGCACTGGGTGCTGAGGGCATGCCGCCACACCGACAGTGGGCTGGGAACTCCTGCACTCCAGCCTCCTCCATCGTCTCCCTAAGGTCAGCTTCACCTCCATAGACACAGTATGGTGGCCACCAGAGGGAAGGGGTGGGGAGGAGTAAAGGGTAAAGAGGGTAGAACTCATGGTGACGGACGGAGTTGACTTTGGGCGGTGGGCCCACAATGCAATCGGTACACAGATGATGTACCATCGAATTGTACACTTGAAGCCTATGTAATGTTACTGGCCAATGTCCACCCCAATACATTTAATAAGAAATGAGTAGACACTCTCTTGGTCGCACATTTGATCGTAGTCAAAAGAGATGATTTTAAATTATTAAATAATTCTCCGCTCATCAGATCCTCTGCGTATTATTAAAAATTCCTCCTCTCCCTTTTTTGACTTCACCCTCCCCATTCAGAATAAGGGTCCCTTTGAATGTTGATTTAGTACCAACTGTAATATTTGATGGCAGCTGACTTTGCTTTTTTATATTCAAAATGCCCAGCTGTAAGGGGGTGGGGGGGCAGGGAGTCAGGGCAGCATTTCACAGGCCCCCCCATGAGAACAGGCTTTGGGGGGGGCGGACGCGGGGAGGAGGAGGGGGAGACCCGCCCCTGTGGTTTTGCAAACAAGACCTCTCCTCTGGCCTGTAAACTATGGGAAGGAAATCTCGGGGAAGATTTTCCGGGTCTGGTTGGCTCGGGCTCCCCGCTCAGGGCGCCTCCTTGTTGATAACTGCAAGTGCAGATGCATGCTTTCCCCTTCCACTCGCAACATTAGCTTCTTGGCTCATGGAATTAACCTCTGTCGGGCATCTACACTATTTGCTCGCTGCTGCTATTTTAAACCCTAAATCTGTTTTGCACTTTTTTACCGTGAGGCTCTTAGATTGTTATATAAACTGCTACTCCATGAATTTCTCTTTTTAGCTCACTTGAGATAAATGTTCAATCCTCGCCCAAATGCACTGATGGAAAAACTAGACGTCTAGGCGTTCAAGAGCAGCTGAGAATTCTTTTGGGAACATTCTGAACATCAGAAACTGTATTAACCACGCTTCTGGCTTCTGACAATGCCAATAGTATGATCATGTGACAAACATACTCTCGCCTTGACCTCCTCCTCCCTAATCAACCCCCTGGAACCCTCCTCCTGGGGTGATTTTCAGGTACATGTCAATCACTCAGCGTTACCTCCTCTATCCGGGTGGCTTTCACACTCTGGGCCCTGCCCCAATCACCCCAGGGCCAGATCCCGACAGCTCAGGACGCTCCTCTGCCCAGAGCTCACTGACAGACTCGAACTAGTCAGTCCTAGGCCTGTTGGCCTTATCACCTGTCCTTCCTGAAGAAACACAGTAAAGGCCCCTGCCCAGGGTCTCCCGCCCCTTCGCCTGTGCCTAACCCAGGCGCTTTCTCACGGGCCCCCATGACATGGCCTGCCCTCTCCCCTTGGGAGCTGTGAGTAATAAACTATCTTTTCAATGGAAATTGTTTCCTCATCTGTTGACCTTACTGTACCTCAAATTTCCTGTTACTACACCATCGTCTAAAATAGCAACCTAATTGGAGACTGAGGGCTGTCTCCTTCTCTCTAGTTCCCTTGTGTCTTTCTCTATAACCAATTTTTGGCTTAAAGTATTTGAATGATTCACCTATTCACCCATTACTATGTCTGCAAAGGACATGGCACGAGAGAGAATTGTACCCAAAAGCCCCGAGATGGAATTACACATCCCTTCCCACATCACTGCAGTCCTCGTCTCCTGAGTCTTAGTCAGGACATGAAAATATGCTGACACACCTACTTGCAACGCTAAAATAAGTACGTGCACTTTGCAATTTCTTCTCTGTCTCCATTTGTTTGGTCTTTATGTACATTTTGCTGAAAGAAATCTGATGTAATTGCTGTGGTTAATCTAGAAGGAGGGGAAATGTAAATGCTGTTGACAAGATGAAAATTGGTTGCAGTGATATTTTTTGGAAGGGGTCTGCATTTTTATTTTTTATTTTTTTGGTGCCTCTAACAATGTAGATTTGATCACTGCTGAATGACTTTGATGGGAATCTAACTCTTCGAGGCTGAAGTGAGTTTACAAATTGTGCCGCGCTCAGCACGGCCAGGGGCTGAACCTGAGGGGGGGCGGTGAGGATTGAACGGAGTCTCTGAGCACAGGTGAAGCCGTGCAGTTCCTCATACATCTTTGTTATTTAACATTCACCTTGCTCAGTCGTGTAGATGCACATCTTTTTTTTTTTGTCTTATCTCTTTATTCAACATTAAACATTGGGCTGTGCAATAATATTAGGTTAAGCCGTGTGGAATTTTAAATGCAAATCTTAAGCAATATTCACACCAGGACTACACTTGGAGTCCATGGCAACCATAGGTTAGCTATGGAAGCATTCTTCAACAATCAGTGGAAGCATTCTCTGAGATCCAATTTGCCAATGAAATTAACAATAGGGCATAATGCAGCATATTATTTGTAAGTGCTACTCGTCTTTAGCTGTAAAATTTATAACTCATGCACATGCCTACATCTGTCTGCACCCGAATTCTTTCTCTCCCCTGAGCTGGGGGTCCCACGCTGACCTGCGGCATCTGCCCCAGAAGGTGAGCCTCTGGTCCGTTCCCACACGGGAGCCTTGTTTGATGTGCCAAGTACGTGTAATGATACTGTTTGTTGCTGGTCAGATCCCGGGTAGGCGGGGCATTTTGTGGGACAATCTTTAGACCAGTGGTTCTCAACCTTCTGGCCCTTTAAATACAGTTGCTCATGTTGTGACCCAACCATAAAATTATTTTCTTTGCTACTTCATAACTGTGATGTTGCTGCTGTTATGAATCGTCATGTAAATATCTGATATGCAGCTGGTCTTAGGCGACCCCTGTGAAAGGGTCGTTCGACCGCCAAAGGGGTCGCGACCCACAGGTTGAGAACCGCTGGCTTAGACGTTTGTCCAGTTCTGTTCTGGGTCCCCGCAAATGGACATGGGGCTCTGTCGGTGTCTGCATCAGCCCCCCTCCCCCTGAGCAGCTGCACCCAGAGCGCCTTCGCCTTGTATTTCAGTCACTCACGCATGTTTCTTTCATGGAGTTTTCATACATAGTTAATATACAAGAGTGACTGCAACCTTACACATATTTTTTCATCAGACGTCCCACCCAGGACAAATGTTTCCCACGTCCTCTGAGACACACCTGAGCAACAACCCGAGGGCTCTGCGTGCCCACGGGAGTCCGTGTGGCTTCCTGGGAAACTGCTCCCCCGCTCAGGTGGAGTATCCAGGTGTCGTGCATGAAGGCCTTGCAAATGGCAGGTGGGAGTGGGAGGAGGAGGCGGCGGGCGTACCCACCTGCGAGGGGAGTCAATCTGTTTACCTACGGAAACAGGCGCCCCGCCAGCGCGGTGGGACCCACTGCAGCAGATGGAGCGCCCCCACGGCTTCTTTCCTCGTCCCGAAGCCACCGCCTCCGGCAGGCACTGCACCTGTCGCTCAGCCAGTGGATCTCCTGTAAGAAACCCCTGCGCGTCCACGGGTGGAACCGCCTGCGCCCCACGCTGCTACCAGAGCCCCGCTCAGCCCGGAGACACGGTGCCTTCGGGGTGGAAGAGGACGGGTGTCACTCGGGGTCTCCTCCACCGACATCTTGCCCAGGACCCCGGGAGCCCTGGCCTCCGGGACCCCGGCCCTGTCACCAGATCTGGCAGCACCACCTCGGCCAGCACACTGTCCCCGCTGCCGCCCGCCCTGGCTCCGTGGGGTGGGGCGGGGGAGTGGTGGGGGCTGTGCCCCTTGACGCCCACGCTGCTCAGAGTCCTGCTTCTTCACTGTCCGTGTGGACAGGTCACCAAGCAGCCGTGATGGCTTCTGTTCTGGTCGATTGATGACATTGACCTTTGGTATTGGAAGAGGATGAAGGTGTAGGAGACACTAGAGCAGGGGTGGGCAAACTTTTTGACTCGAGGGCCACAATGGGTTCTTAAACTGGACCGGAGGGCCAGAACAAAAGCATGGATGGAGTGTTTGTGTGAACTAATAGAAATTCAAAGTAAACATCATTACATAAAAGGGTACGGTCTTTTTTTTTTTTTTAGTTTTATTCATTTCAAATGGGCCAGATCCGGCCGCGGGCCGTAGTTTGCCCACGGCTGGTCTAGATAGTGAGGTGAAGGGAGGCTGCGGGATCCAGCAGCCTCGGGCCCAGCAACCTCGGGCCCAACAACCACGGGCCCAGCCCGCACGTGTAAGGGCACGTGGTGTGCTCAGCTGAGCGGAGTCAGGACACGGACTCAGCGTGTTCAGTGCTACTGAGAACACCTCCCCTCAACACCCAGACGCACATAAATGCTTTTATCAATAATTTCATAGGGAATTTCACAGTGAACATTTATTATCCAAAGGAAATCATGCTTTAAAAAATGCCTTTTTCTACCTGCAGGCATTTAGTAGGCAACAATCACTAACATAAAATACTCATTTTAAAACTGTAGAAATAAATTACCTGTTTTGTCCTAAAATCTAAACTCTTTTCTTTGAAAAAAAACATCATGTCCCCTTGGAGGCCATGACCGGAGACCTGAGAGGTTCAAGGCCCCCGGCCACGCGCACACGTGCAGGCGAGGACACAGCGGTATCACAGGTGAAAGGCCCCTTGGCCCTACCTTGACCGAGGGGCTGACTCAGCAGAGCCCTGTAGCTGCCGCGCAGGTGCACCTCGGGGAGCCTGCTTATGTTAATGAGGCACGAGGGGCACTAATTGGCACCAGCAGGTGTATAAGGTGCCCCTGACCCGCCAGGTCCCGGCTGCTCTGTTCGCAGAAAGCCTGCCCCTCCCTCCTGCAGCCACTCATGCGTCCTTCCAGGTTGCTGCGCCCAGAGGGGTCCTGGCTGGGGGCCTGACCCCCACACTCCGTGGCAGAAGCGGACAGGAGAGGCTGGTGGTGACCGCGGAGATTCCTGGAGGAAGTCGGGTCCCTGGGAGGCAGAGTCCTGGGGCTCCTTCCAGCCTGAGCCCCTGGAACCCGGTGCGTCTCACCTCGTCTCCTCGCTCCGCCGAGCGCATCAAGGTTAGGTTTTGGGAAAGGAGTGAACGCTTAGGGGACCCGGATTGTATAGAACATGGGGGGGGGGGCGGTCCATGTGTGTCAGTTTCTGAACACTCAGTGTTCACTTGAAGGACCCCAAGCTCAGGGCACAGAGCATGGCGCTGTGGCTGTGGCTGTCGGCGCGGGCAGCTGTGGGGAGTGACCTGCCACAGCCTTCAGCTTGGAGAGAGCAGCGCCCAGAGCCCATGGCTTCCCGTCTTCAGCGCAGGGTTGTGCTCACACCAGGAAGGACCATCTCAAACACAGAAAGAACCTGTTCCACTCGGGGGGCGGGCTGTGTGTGTGGGGGGGCAGGAATTTCCCTTTCTCTCCTGGCTCTCCTGGCTGGTCTCATCATCCGATCCACAGGAGGAAACGACCAGACCACCGTAATGATGTGTGTCCACATGGGATTCCCTAAGGTCAGGAGGCCCGGCCCGTCAGGCTTCTATGCCATCATCTCGAGCTAAGGAGAAGGGGGTGCGGTGTGAGACCTCAGAGGAGAGGATGGAAAAGCCAGTGTTTGGTAGCGTGGACGACCAGGGGCCACGTGCCGTGACAGCTCAGGGAAGGCCTGCCTGGTGGCCTTGCAGACTCAGGACCGGGAGTAACCACAGGAAGGTCTGAAATGAAAACGGTTTTAACTGAAAGCAGTTATGGTGGGTAGTCATGACCTAGGCCGGCATCTGCCCTGACAAGGTCAGCCTTTACCTTAACTGAGCCTGCTGTCCTTCTGCATCTACGATCACATATGGTTGGAAGGTCAAAGTAACCTTCCTTTTCCTGGGCCCCTCAAAGCACAGGCACCCCTCTGGGGAGGCCACAAACCCCTCTCTGTCATTGAGTTAATTATTGACTGTTAACTACCCTGCACCCAACTATGTAAAAAAAGTGTGTCTATCATTTTACTTTTTCTCCAATCCCAGCGCTTCTCCTGCCTTGCTTTCCCCCGCCTCCCTAATCTATCACCATAGACTTCCGGTAACCCGTTTACGCCTCCTCTTTGATTGTCATGTACAAAACACGGGGCAAAACTGCCGCTCTCTGGAGCATTACCTCAGGCCTTTGAGATTCTGCTTCCCAGCATTTGTCCAATTTGGCTCAAATAACAAAAAAATTCTTCCCATGTTTGCATGTTCCTTACATTAACAGTAGATGGATGTTTGCTGGGCCATCAGTAGCATTGGGACACATAGAGGACTTTGATCAAAAAGGCCCTGCTGGTCCCTCCCTGTCTCTCTCCCTCTCTCTGCCTCCCTCCCCTCCCCACCCCCCAAATCAATCCGCCAGTGAGGATTTGAAAGAAAGCATAACAGACTGCAAATTTTGGTTTCCATTTTGCAAGTAGGCCGTTACTGATGGAATTGACTTTTGACCAAAATTCACAGGTTTTCAGAATGTATTACAAATCCCCCAAATTCGGAAGCAAATGTTTTTTGGTCGTCAGAGCAGAGAAATCAGAGCCCTTCTTTATGGCCACCAGCCAGATGTTTTCCGCTGCCGCAGATGTAACAGCCCTCCAACTAAAGCCCATCCATCTGGTGGACAGCTGCTCGGGCCTCTTCCACCTTCCAGGCTGGGCCTGGGCCTGGGCCTGAGAGCAGCCTCTGGAGGGAGAGGCAGGGGACCCTCTGGGTAGGAGAGGGCTGCAGATTAAGGTTGCTAATGGGGAGGATAATCGAAGTCTTTAGCACAATAATGGAGAGAAATGGGGTCCCTGAGGGCGGACCCAGAGTGAAAACAGCTTTGCCCATTGAGTAACCTGGCTGTGCTGCCATTTGCTTGTGTGTGTGATGGGAGGTGGGGGTGGTGCAGGTGTGTCTGTAGAAACTATGCTGTGATGTAAGCCTTCTCCATTTGTGCTTCTTAAACCCAAACCAATGTACAGTGTTAGCAACAGGGCCCATTGAGTTGGGACAGTAAGAAGCTGGGAATGTTCCATGGCAGGTGGAATGGGGACGCTGAGGCAGTGTGGGGAGCCACTACAGTGTTTGGACAGGTTCAAGCCTTGGACTGAGGAGAGGGCCCAGTCCTCTCATTGCCACGTGCAAGTTCCAGCGTGGAGGGCAGAGCCCTCTCAACACAATTATAGCCAACAGCTGTGGTTGTAAGCGTGCACCTATGGTCCGAACACGTGGCCCCACGTGCCTGAGTGATATAGTTCAGGTGCATGTAATTGAGTAGATTCGAAACCCACGAGAATGCTGTAAACATCTTGATCACGCCCCTACTTTGCCGCGTGGAATCTGCTATAAAATAAAGACAAGGCTTGTGGGCGTTGGCGCCGTCTCTCCATCCGGGAGCAGCGTCCCACCGAGACCCAGCTTTCATTCTCTTGTCTGTCTTTTCTCCATCATTCACCCCCCCACTCAGGGTCACGGAACCAGGCTGAGCTGGCGCGGCACATAAGGCGCCCCGGGGTTGAGTATGCCATGGCTGTGCCATGGCCCAGCAACTCACAGCAGACACAGAAGGCCCAGGCAGAAGCCCTGGTGCCCAGCAAGGGGCCAGACTGCCGCTGGCCCTCCCCCAGGGGACCTTCCTCTCCTGGCACATCGCAGGCGAGTGGTTTAGCCCCCCTGACCTTTTCCAAGGGGAAACTCCAGGCCTCAGCTGTATTTCAGCTCCAGGCCCCGAAAAGCAGGAAAAACAGGCGGGCAATGCGGGACCAGCTGCAATGACTGATGACCCTGTGCCATCCAATCCAGGGAGACATGGCCCTGAGGACACACCGGGAAGCTGATGAGGGGAGGGGTCTACTGCCGTCCTCCCCAAGCCCTCTCTTGGGCTCAACCTCAAAGACCCTCCAACCTAAGGCCCCAGCGTCTCCTCCCTTGCCTCTCTCCCCCTCTCCCTCCCCCACAGGCGTGCACCTCCTAAACTCTTAAGGGTCCCAGGGAGACTCGCAACCAAGGTAGCCATGGGCAGCTCGTCCCAGGCTCGCCCCCGACCCTGTCCCCAAGGCCCCCTTTTCTCTGACTCTCCAGTGAGCCGACAGCAGCCCCGCTCCCCTGTCTCTCCTGTGGCTTCTTCCATCCGAAGTCCTGGTGCTGTGTCCTCCGGACAGGATTTGGTAGCGCCCCAAACAAAGCAACGCCATGCGCCCTGAATATCTGATAAGGAACGGAAATTTAAAATGTGAAAGTGGATAATGCCTGTCAGTGACAGAGACAAATGAGTCCTCTGATGATAGTTTATTACCGGGTGAAAATGAAGTTTACGTTCCTTACTGCAGAGCTCCAGAGCCTGGGGAAAACCGCGTTTGCTTCCTGAGACCCATGCGCTCAGGGCTGGGAGGACCCGCCACCCCAGCCCCCAGCCCCCAGCTCAGGCTCCTGTGCCAGGACGTTCCCCATCGGGTACGTCCAAGTCCTGGAGCCAGGACACCTGTCCACACCCGCTAAGACCTTAGCGCCTCCAGACTCTACGCGGCCCTCCTGGGCCTGACTCCACCTGCCAGACCAGGCGGCGTCTAAAGAGCTTCAGGCTCCCTGTGGGTCTCAAGTGTGATCCGTGAGGGTGGGATCTTACACGCACCAGGAGCTCATCTGTTCAGGGCTCCCTTGCCCACAGGGCACTGCCACCGCCACCAGGGTGCTCTTTCTTCGTAAAATGCAAGTCTAGGTGTGCCGTCGCTTTAAATCTTCAGTATTTACCCATTATTGTCAAGGGAACTTCTTAGCCCCACATCTTACATGTCCTTTAAATCTTGTCTTTGGACCCCGGCCCGTCTCTTCCCCACACCTTTGAAGGCTGGACATGACCCCCAGCTAGAACTTCTACTCATCAGCACTTTCCCATGGACATCGGTAGGTGCCTGGGCCCATTCTGGGTCTGGGGTCTGAGCGCCAGACGAGCACTGTGAAGGGCACAGGGTCAGATCTGGTCTTAATTCCAGACGTCAGTCTCCAAGGTGGGTACCTCAGTGACCTTTCTAACCCTTAGCTCCTTTGAATTGTGGGTAATCATACTTCATCCAAAGAGGAGTTGTGATGAAATATGAATGGAAGTCATCTCACACCATGCCTGACACCAGAAATAATTCAGTAAACATCGGAGAGTGTTTTTGTTACACCTCACACTTCCCTTCTCCAGAAAGATCCCCTGCACCCCCTCTCCTCCCGGGGCACCCGACCCACCTGAGCTAAACCTACAGCCATTGCCCCTCAATGGCTTGGCCTCCCATCCTGTCAGGCACCGAGAGGACACTTAGCCGGAAGCACTGAGGCTATGTTCTGAGAAGTCCCTGCAGCTATTCCAGGCGGCGAGTGGGAGGCAGAGCTGGGCTGGGAGTGAGTCATGGGCCTTCCCCATTATGTGCTGTTCCTGCTGGAGATGAGGGGTGTAAATACCTGCACAACCAAATCCCAGGAAGCTGCAGGCTAATTGGGCTGCACGCATCCCTTTGCTCAGCCGGAAGGAAGGAGAGAGGCAGTCAATTAAGCTCTAATGGGCAAACCCCGCTCCCCTCCGCCCACACCTGCCAGGCCGAAGGTGCCGCCTTCAAAGCAAGGCTCCCACGGATGGCATCTCCTTGGATTCCCAGAAGCAATTTCCCGGTGAGTTCTGCTGCTCTGTTATTGAAGCTTCATTTTCAAAAATATTGTTTAATAGTGTTTTTTCGGAGAAATGCTGTTTGTGAGGCACCGTGATGGCCCCGGGGGTGGCTCAGCAGAGCCTTGGCACAGAAGCTTACTTCCTAGCGGGAGGGAGCACACAGGCACATGATTAAAGAGCCTCTGAGGAAGGGGAAGGGGGAAGGAGGGGGGAGGGGGGAGGGGGAGACAAACGGGCATGCTCAGAACCACTGAGCCTTCTTTACCTTCAGCCTGGAACGGGGGGTGGGCCAGTGCCTCCTTTCCTTCCATCCCGGGGCCTACACCATCTTTCTCTTCCTTCCCCCCAAGGGTCTGGTCACCTCCACAAGGTGTCACAATGCCAGGGGGTCAGTGAGGCGCACAGAACCCTAACGGTCCCTGGTGGATGTTGGAACCAGTACTAGTGTGGAGTAGAGGCCAGCAGACAGATCTGGCCAACACGTTACCGGTGGCCGCCGGTGCCAGGTCCTCCTCTAGGGCATCGGCATTGGACCAAACGTCACCCAGACGTGAGGGAGGAGGCAGTGAGCCCGGAGGGTGGTGCAGGGATGTTGATGGGTATTGATAGATGACCCACACCAGCTCTGTAGTGAGCACTGAGCCCGTCCTGGCTCCCATCATCACGGAAGTGAGGGTAGCTGGTGACTGGGCTCTAGTCTCCTGGGCAGGAGAGGAGAGGCACCATGACGCTGGCCATTCGCCGACGGGTGAAGAGGCCTCCCCCAGGTGTCAGGAGCATCTCCTATGCTTTGTTTATTTGGAAACTTCAGACGGTGGTGTCTTCTGTCATTCCCAGTAAAGGACTAAGGAGGGAACATGGAGTCACCTCGGTCACAACTCAGACTGCAACACAGTGGACACCTGCCTACTGGCAACGTCCCCTCTCCTCTCTCTCTCTCTCTCTCTCTCTCTCTCTCTCTCTCTCTCTCTCCCCCCCTCTCTCCCCCTCTCTCTCTTCCTCTTCCTCTCTCTCTCCCTCCCTCCCTCTCCCCCCACCCCCCCATTATAACCTCTTACATCAGCGGTTCTCAACCTGTGGGTCGCTACTCCTGTGGCGGTCGAACGACCCTTCCACAGGGGTCGCCTAAGACCATCCTGCATATCAGATATTTACATGAAGATTCATAACAGTAGCAACATTACAGTTATGAAGTAGCAACGAAAATAATTTTATGGTTGGGTCACAACATGAGGAACTGTATTTAAGTATATTTTATTGATTTTTTACAGAGAGGAAGGGAGAGTGATAGAGAGAAACATCGATCAGCTGCCTCCTGCACACTCCCTACTGGGGATGTGCCCGCAACCAAGGTACATGCCCTTGGCCGGAATCGAACCTGGGACCTCTAAGACCGCAGGCCAATGCTCTATCCACTGAGCCAAACCGGTTAGGGCAGGAACTATATTTAAAGGGCCAGAAGGTTGAGAACTGTCTTAGTGGAACCACCCTCTCCAGGCTTTCCTCAGGTGACTGAGTTGGAGGAACTAGACACCTGTCTGCTGCCTCAGTGGGAATACTGCTCTCCCTACAAGCAGGGGGAGAAGTGGGAGAGGAGGTGACGGCGCAGAGGGACAGACACGGTGCTGTCACTGGGCCAGGCTCCCACTGTGCTCTCGGGGAGCTTCCCCTTGGTGGTTACAAGAAGGCAAAACTTCCACCACAGCATCCTTTTCCCTTCTCAAGGTCGGGGGGCCCCCACTGTCCCCCTGAATGAGCAATTGAAGTCCAGGTACTGCTTTGTGCTACCCTTGTGCTCTCCCGTGTTCCGTTTCATCACTCGCCCCGATTCGTGCTCCTCAGCCCGGGCAAGGCATTCGCTGATGTTGGTAGTTGAGTCCTCATCTTCTGTGTGTGCCTCCTGCCGACCGGAGGGCCTGCCTGTGGGCACCCTGACACCCCGCTGAGAGCACAGGTGTATCCACTTCTTGCTCTCGGCTTCTCGCCACTGAAGATTTCCTAAACATCTTTGGTCAGAAGACAGTCTTTTAAAAAAAATCTTTATTGTTGAGAATATTACAGATGCCCGCCTTTTCTCCCATTGCCCCCTCTACCACCTACTGTCTGTGTCCATAGGTAAGATCTTTGGTAAATCTCTTCCCGCCCCCTCTCTCCCCTTCCCTGTGAGATCGGTCAGTCTATCCCATGCTTCCCTGCCTCTGATTCCATTTCATTCACCAGTTTATTTTGTTCTCTAGATTTCTTGTTTGTTTTGATTTTTAGATTCAATTGTTGAGATATATGTATTTATGCCATTTTATTCATATTTTTATCTCCTCTTCCTCAAGAATGCCCTTCAGCATTTCATGTAATACTGGTTTGGTGGCGATGGACTCCTTTAGCTTTTTCTTGTTTGTGAAACTCTTTGAGCTTCAATTCTAAATGAGAGCTTTGCTGAGTGGAGTAATCTTGGTTGTAGGTTCTTGCTATTCATCACTTCGGAGAACAATCTTTAAGTGTCAAATCCTAATCGATGGACAACGTTGCTCCAGTCTCTGCCTCCATCACCAGGTGGCCTCCGTCTCCTGTCCCCTTCTCTCTCCCACGAGGACACTGGCCATGGGTCTCAGGCCATCCCTCCTCCAGGACGATCTCATCCCAAGACTTCCATCTTCACATCTGCAAGGACCTCCCTCCCAAGTCAGGTCACATAGGCGTCGGGTGAGCATGTCTTCTGAAAGCCTACTCCTCAGCCGGCTCTCCCGGGGTAAGTAGGTGATGGTCGGTCGTGTGAGATGAGAACTTGGTGTGTACCTGAGTACATTCCTCGAGCTTCACCTCTCAGCTGTGTTCTCTGTTCTCTTTGGCACGATGTGTTGTGACTGCCAGAAGGAACTTTGCACCCTTTTTGGGTTAAAGTCTTTGCTTTAAGTTCAAGAGTATAAATGTATGCACAGGCGTGTAGATTCAAATGTATGTTTGAATGTGTGTGAAGATACATGCACATGTGTGCCTGCATGTCCATGAGCTTGTGTGTGTGCATATTAATGTGTGCATTTGCTCACACTCACCCCTGTCAGGCAGGTATATACAGATCACGGTTCTTTCTGTGCAGATCAGTTCGGCATTCTCCAGGAAGCAGAGGCTGTGAAAACAGCTCAGGGTGTTGCTGTTTAATCACCTCATTTCAAGGTATGTGGACGCCACACTTGCAACCTGCAGTGCATAGAAACCAGGGTAATGGCTGTGGTGGAGGAGGAAGTTTCTGAAGTTTAGCAATTCAGAGCGTTTGCTTTTCATGCTACTTGAATTGCCTGGTAGCATCATTAACACCGCCTTTCCTGCTCACACTGCACCTGCCTTATGCTTCTATTCATTTTAAGCTAAAGTTACCAGAATTTCATGTTGTTATGGGTACCCAGCTACCTCAGTGAAAACTGAGGAAACAGGTAGTAAGGAGACTTTCGAATTATTAAAATAATTTGGTCCCTGACAATTTGTATACCTTCTTGATTTTTAAGTGAGTGTTAATTAGTACATTTGCATATCCAGAAAGTCGGGTGTCTGTAATAGCTCTCATAAGATTGCTTGCATAGTAATTGGCCATGCCTTTGTCTTTCTCTTCCCATTAAACACTAAGTTTTTAAGGTAGGAGACTGAATATCATTGTATTGTCAATGACTCCTACGATCTCTGGTACAAAGTAGATACTTAATGAGTGAATGAATTTGAGATTGATTAAAGGAGGTGTGATAATATGGACACAGCATCCTGGTTAGCCTTAGGTAGGTTACTCACCTGTTTCCAATGGTGTAAGTGAAGATGAAGGCCACTTAGACACAAGTGGTAGAGGGATAGGATGATCCGAAGGTAAAAGATCTGTCACATGGCCTCTCTTCTCTTTATGAAGTGACAGTGAGGTGTTTGGTAAAAGTGAGGCAGGGAATAGTGAGATATGTAGCTGGAAGCAACAGGGATTCAGAACAAAAATCGATGGAGAACGTTTTCTAACACATTTTCTCTCACAGTATCCATGACTCGGGTGGCTTATTTTGTTCACTGTTATTTTGTACCAGTTTCAGGTGTGCACCACAGGGATTAAGCTATCACATGCTTTACGTAGTGATCCCCCCAGATGTTTTAAGTGCCCACCTGCCACCATCCCTAGTTATTGCAACGGTATTGACTGTACTTCCCTATATTGTACTTCACGTTCCTCTGACTGTTTTGTGACCACCAATCTCTACTTCTCAAGCCCTTCACCTTTTTCACCAGCCCCCCAACCCTCTCCCTTCTGGCAACCATTAGCTGAATGTAAACTATAATCGAAAACTAAAATTTAAAATAAGGAAAGTTGTGTATGTTGGCTGGGTGGTTAGAAAAAGTGGATGTTGCATTAAACAAGGATTGGAGATTTGCCCAATGGGTCTGGGAGTTGAGGTCACTGTGTTCAGTGATTCAGTGAAGCAACAGTGATTCAGGGCATCAGAAGTCTCGACAACCAGGAAAGAAGGGTCACATGGAGAGAGTGGGTCATGGGGAGCTGCTCAACAGCCTTCAGCCTTGGGCAAAGGGAGCTAGGAGATCGCAGTGCCTACACCTTTGAAGCAGATTTTACAGGTGGGGAGTGGGGGGGAGACCTGCTATGCTTACATAGAAACATTTTAAGGCAATCGGGAACATGTGATTGTGGTTAGAGGAGACCAGAACGAGACTGTGTATAGAGTTCTGTTTCTAGCCATTTGATGAACAGATTCAGGAAGGTCCCTCCTGCTGTGTCACACATCCATGGACATGACAGAGTGTCACAGACCCATGGACATGATGGAGAGTCACAGGTCCGTGGACATGACGGAGAGTCGCACACCCATGGACATGACGGAGAGTCGCATACCCATGGACATGACGGAGAGTCACACACCCATGGACATGACGGAGAGTCGCACACCCATGGACATGACGGAGAGTCGCACACCCATGGACATGACGGAGAGTCGCATACCCATGGACATGACGGAGAGTTGCATACCCATGGACATGACGGAGAGTCGCACACCCATGGACATGACGGAGAGTCGCACACCCATGGACATGACGGAGAGTCACACACGTATGGACATGACGGAGAGTCACAGACCCGTGGACATGACGGAGAGTCACACACCCATGAACATGACTGAGAGTCACAGACCCATGGACATGATGGAGATGCAGACCAGCAGGGATTTGCCAGGACCCGGACACTTACAGAAAAGGGAAATCATGGAGGCAGGAGCACAACAGCAGAACTTGAGATTTGGCTGGAAAAGGTGAGCATTCCAGGTCCACGTCATGTTGCCCGCATGAATACAGTCTCCGAATGGAAAAGAGAAAAAGGACATATTATAAAATGTCAGGAATTCTTAAAGTAAAAGGTGTCTGCATTTACCTTTAGAAATAGAAGCAATGACCTTATTGCTCTCTCGCTATCAGGCACTTCCTATATTTTTGGTGTCTAACGAGCTTTATTTTATGAAATGGTGATGTAAGGGATAGTGTTTACTTAGACTTCCTTGACAAAGTACATAATGGAAGCGTTGTATCATAGCATATTTATAATTTTATAGGTTCCCGAAACTGGAAAATCTGGGGACCAAAAATCTATACTTTATACTTTTGATCATACACTTCTTATAACTGACTCTATGAATTTAAATATCTGTCTTCCCCAAGAGGTGCGGACCCGCTTGCGGATGCAGATGGCGAGCAGCTCACGCCAGGCCTTCCTGGGTGCTTCTCACCAGGAAGCCAAAGCCAGGCATTTCCAAAGGGATGGAGGCGGCCCCATTTTTTCCTGGTGACCCACTCGGGTAGCAGGCAGGAGAGGGAGAATCGAATGCCCAGCGTGTGATGCCCGCCGGCCTGCTGCTCACAGGGTCCAGCCGACCGTCTCAGGGCAGAGCCGCCCCTTACGGTTCATCACCGCCGCCTTGTCTAGTCTTCACAGCTGCTTACTACCGGCGATGAGGATGAGCCATAGCCCCTCTTTAGGGTAAGTTATTTCCAGCCTTTTGCCACTAGGAGGTGCTCCACTGTGGACAGAGGCGCACACTGATCATCCACTTGGGAAATACCTTTCAGAGAAGTAATTCATCTTGAAATTGAAAATCTTATGTTAACATTTTTTCATGTGTGTCAATAGGGCCTGTGCGTTCCTGAACTCACCGGGAAGTAGGTACATATTACTCGTTCTCCGTTGGCAGAGATTCCAGCCGCAGCCAGGAAGCTGACAGGCCTGTTCCCGCCCCACTTCAGGGGCTGGGACGTCCCTTAACCAGTGGCCTCACCGTCTGGATTGCAAATGGGTCCAGGTAGGAAGTGAAACCGTGGCTGGTGGTGCAGAGAAGCCAGCTGTTTACATGCTTCTTCCATGACTGCTCGCCCTGAGCAGAAAGTGCCTTTCAGGATCGATTTTTGGAGGTTTATTACGTATGTCTGGTTCTCAATTCCAACAGTAGAATGAAGATCTAAATAAAACGTTAGGTTCTACATTAAAAAAATGAAATAGTCAGGTCTTTCAAGGCCAATGACTCGAAAGTCATAGGTTTTGTGACAAGTTGGCTCCTCAGGGCTGGCTCAGGACCCTGACCTCCTCTCACTTCGCACACGTTTGGGAAATACTTGTGGCACATTTACAAGCGTAAGGGGAGAATGGAAGGACCGGGCGTTGCTCTGAGCAGCAAGAGGCAGGAAGTGGAGAGAGCCCCTAAAATTATGAAAATCAGACAAGTTTTCAAAGGCACAGAATCAAGGCCACTCGGAGTCGGGGCCGACGTGCTGTTCAGCGATGGCACAACCGAGCGATGGACGCTCAACGACCCCGAGTCGCGTAGGAATCGTTAAACCTTATGCTGTAGGGCATTTGAAAGCAACGAAAGGTGTAAAATCTTCATGTTTCCTTCCCAAGGAGTGAGCGTCGGTGGCTACTCGGAAAGTATTCCTGTATCAAAGAGTCTATTTCTACCAACTCCATGTCAGTGAAGTGTGGACGGGAACTTTCGGTCCTGAAAATTCAGGCTCTAAGATAGATGCGTGTGGAGAGCTGCTCAGCCTGTTGGAGCAAAAGCACCTTTAGTGGAAGAAAAGGGTGAAGTTTCTAGTGGAGGTTAAAGGGTTTCCTGGCATCTGTACTCGTCCCTGGGCCTGTGGTTGTGTGGCTGCGTTGCATCCTTACACGTCCTGCCTCCCATCCGAAACCAGCGATGTCCCCAGGGGGGACGGTCCTGGCTCCTTCATCGGGAGGAGTATGGGAACCTAGTCCAGCAGAGGAGACTGGGTACCGGCAGGTGGGCATTCAGGCTCAGGGCTGGCCCGCTGTGGTCTTGGACTTGCCAGTGGTTCCCCTACACCAGTGGTCAGCAAATTGCGGCTCTTTGGCCCCTTGAGTGTGGCTCTTCCTAAGCCTTAGGAGTACCCTAATTAAGTTAATAACAATGTACCTACCTATATAGTTTAAGTTTAAAAAATTTGGCTCTCAAAAGAAATTTCAATCATTGTACTGTTGATATTTGGCTCTGCTGACTAATGAGTTTGCTGACCACTGCCCTACACCTCAGACCTGCGGCTCCTGCACTCAGCACAGAGCAGGCTTGCTCACCTCTGGGAGGGGCGATCTTGAGGAAGGTCACCAGCTGGTGCTATTCGGGGCTGGTGCCCATCCTGCAGGGTCATGGCCGGCGCCCGCAGCTGGAGAGAAGCTGACTGCATGGAAGACACGGGGCGGCCCCCAGCTGCTGTGCACGCAGGTCAGGCCTCCGTGTCCCTCCCATCACTTCCCAGGCAACCGTGGTCTTTGCTGTATTCCCTCCCCACTGTTTCGTGAATGCGATTTTCTTCTCCGCTTTGATCCCCAGTCGCTGTTTAATATTTCACGGGGAACCGCTGCCTCGCCTCCCCTCTCCCCACAATGGGTATGGGACCCTCACCGGGGTGGGGAGACTTTGGGTGAGGGGTACCCCATAAAGGGCACAGTTATTACAATGGCAGTGAGCGCGGGGATCTGTTCCCCCTGAGACGGTAATAGATCCTCAAATTGTGCAAAGTAGCAGATGGGCCCAAACTCTCGCCTTGATCTGGAATTAGCAGATCCCACTTTCTGATGATGCTAATCTGAGGAGTACTTAGCACAGAACATATGTGTTTGGGTTCCGCATATTTCTTATTTACAAGCAAAGCTAAATTTGGTTTCCCGTTTCCACGTCCAGAGGCCATTTTTGCAACTTGCTGGGGCCTTGAGGAGGCACCGCTCCCTCTCAGACGCGAGGACCAGGCCCACGCTGTTCATTAGCACATCGGAGTCAGCACGTTTGTGAAAACCATTCCTCCAAGAATCGGTCTCCTGCCCGAACCATCACTCTTATTCTTCCACCCAGACCCCAAACGCTATTCCTCAGACACCCCCACAGCCTGGGAACAGCCGCCTCACGTCTGTGGGGTGTGCAATGGCTTAGGAAGCGTGTTCTTCTAGCTTTGAAGCCGGTGTTTCCCAGAGCGCTTTCAGGTTTACACTGAGATTGAGAGGAAGGTAGCGAGGTTTCACACGCACCTCCTCTCCCGCACGTGCACAGCCTCCCCGTATCAGTGCCATTTACTAGGCTAGCGCTTTGTTTTCCCAAGGATAAGCCTGCACGAACACCTCGGAATCACTCCAAATCCATAGCTCACCGTGGGGCTCACTCTTAGTATTGCACCGTCTACGGGTTTGTACAAAAGTCAGATAACATACCCCGCGTTGTAATATTATACAGAGGGCTTTATTGCTTTAAAAAATCCTCTGTGTTCCGCCTACTCATCCTTCCCCCAAACCTGCCAACCACCGACCTTTCGTATTGTGACCATAGTTCCGTCTTTTCCGGAATGTCGTCGAGCTGGAGTCACAGTGTGCACCTTGTTCAGATGGCTGTCTTCATTAGAATATGCACGTCAGTTTTCCCCATGTCTTGGCATGGCTTGTTAGCTCATTTCTTTTTAGCACTAAATATTATTCCATTGTTTGGATCAGTGGCCTTTTAAATACAGTTCCTCATGTTGTGACCCAACCATAAAATTATTTTCGTTGCTACTTCATAACTGTAATGTTGCTACTGTTATGAATCATCATGTAAATATCTGATATGCAGGATGGTCCTAGGCGACCCCTGTGAAAGGATCGTTCGACCGCCAAAGGGGTCGCGACCCACAGGTTGAGAAACGCTGGTCGGATGGACCACAGTTTATTCATCCATGTTTGCTTCCTACTAAGACACCATGGTTGTTTCCAAGATTTGGGGTCATGAATAAACCTGCTACACACACACATGGGCAGGTGCTTGCATGGCCCCATTTTACTGTGTCCTTTTCCCCATCCCACCAGCAGTGAATGAGAGCTACTGCTGCTCCACACCCTGGCCAGCATCTGGTGTCAGTGGTCCAGGTTTTGGCCATTCCAATAGTGTAGTGGCATCTCATTGCTGTTTTCATTTGCATTTCCCTGATGATGTAAGATGTGGAGCATCTATTCATTTGCTTATGTGCCACCCATACATCTTCTTTAGTGAGGAGTCTCTTAAGGTCATTGGTCCACTGTGCAAGGAGCTGTTCGTTTTCTTGAGTTTCAAGACTTCTTTGCATATTTTGGATGATGGTCCTTATCAGATGTATCTTTTGCAAATGTTGACCCCCTGTTTGTGGCTTGGCTTCTTATTATCTAGATGTTGTCTTCTACAGAGCAGAAGTTTTAATTTTAATGAAGTCCATTTTATCAATTGTTTCTTTCATGAATTGTGGTTTTGGTGTCGTGTCTAAAAAGGCCTCACTGTGCCCAAGGTCATGTAGGTCCATGATCCATTTTGAATTAATTTTTGTGAAGGTTATAAGGTCTGTGTTTAGAGTTTGGGGTTTTTTTGTGTGTTTTTGTGTGTGTTTTTGGGTTTGTTTGTTTTTTGCATATGGTGTGTCAGAATTATTTGTTGAAAAGACTCTTTGCTTCATTGTATTGCCTTCGCTCCTTTGTCAAAATCAGTTGACTGTGTGTGTGGATCTGTTTGGGAGCTCTCTATTCTGTTTCACTGATCTGCTTGTCTATTCTTTTGCCAATGCTACCCTGACTTGGTTACTTGCTGTGGCTTTGTAGTTTGTCTTGAAGTCGGTAGTGTCAGTCCTGTAACATCATTAGTTCTTGAATCCTGTGTTGGCTCATTTGGGTCTTCTGCCTCCCCATATGAACATGAGAATCAGTTTGTCAATATCCGCAAAGTAACTTCCTGGGTTTTTGATTGGAATTGCATTGAATCTGTAGGTCAAATTGGAAATTATTGATATTTTGACATTATTGAGTCTTCCTATCCATGAACATGGAATGTCTCTCCATTTATTTAGTTCTTCGACTTTATCAGAGTTTTGTAGTTTTTTCTCATATAGGTCTTGTGCATATATTTTTAGACTTGTGCCTAAATATTTTCATTTTTGGAGGGTGCAAATGTAAAATGTTCTAGTGTTTTTAAATTACAATTCCACTTGTTCATTGCTGGTATATAGAAAAACAATAGACTTTTTTTTATATCAACCTTGTATCAAGAACCTTACTATAAATGTTTAATTCCATAGGCCCTCCAGGTCTATCCATGTTGTTGCAAATGACAAGGGCTCATTCTTTTTTATGACTGAGTAATATTCCATCATGTATATTATATCTTGTTTACTCATTTATCTACAGACACCTAGGTTGTTTCCACATCTTGGCTATTATAAATAATATTGTGATGAACATGAGAATGCATATATATTTTTGAATTAGTGATTTTTCTTTTTTTTAAAATAAATACCCAGAAGTGGAATTGCCAGATTTGAGGGTCAAAAGGTATAAGCTTTCAGTTACAAAATAAGTAAGTCATGGGGTCATAATATACAGCATGGTGACTGCATACTATATAGCACATTTGAAAGTTGCTAATATGGTAAATCTCAAAAGTCCTCATCACCAGAATAAATTGTAATTATGTATGGTGTCCGATGTTAACTACATTTATTGTGATCATTTTGCAATGCAAAATGTTGAATCATGTTGTACATCTAAAACTAATTGCTAGATCATATGGCAGTTCTATTTTTAATTTTTAAGGAAATTCCATATTGTTTAACATAGAGTGATAAAGTTCTTTAGTGGGTTTTTTTTGTTTTGTTTTTCTACAGACAAAAAAGGCAAACTTAGAAAAATAAAGACTTGGATATTACTTTAATTTTGGGAATTTGTCATGTAATAGGGGTTTTATGAATGTCTGCCAAACATTATGTTAAAGACTTTTGCTATATCTCTTACTTTGTGTTAAAGAAACTTTCTGAAATCAAAGTTAAAAAGCGTACTCTCATCAGCTATTAATAAAGATAAATGAACTAATCTGGCTCCACCCAATTGAGCATGTTCACGGGAAGATCAATCAGGTAGTCTTTGACAATGTGGCAGAAGTTAATGTCCACAAACAGAAACGGTAATTTTATCATTCTTTCCTGTGGCAAACCAATATGGTTATAATTTCCACGAACCATCGTCGCTTATGTGTATCCCTGAGAAATATGCATTATGTATACATTATTGTTTTATATATTTATAACTTGTAACGCACCATGTGCATTCTTCTGGAACTATTTTATGTTGTATTTGAGTCATCTGTGTTGATGGCTTATTTGTTTTCATTGCTCTAACACATTCCATGGCAAGAATACATCTTTTTAATGCATCCTCCTGTGGTTGAATCTTTCTGTTTCTAAATTGCTGTGGCTTTCTCCCTGGGTCCTCACTCATACACCTCTGAGCAGAGTGACTCAATTACAGGGTGTGCTTTTCCTAAACTTGACCAGGTAAACCGTATTGTTCTTCAAAATACTCACACAAGTATATATTCTCACAAGCAACGAGTCATGGTTCCATCAGTACTCCACAACTACTGTTGAGTTTTTAATTTTTTCAAATAGGAGTGCAAAATATTTTATGACTACGGTTTGACTTTTATTTCCCTGATTACCAGAAGTTTGCACATCTTTTCATGTGTTTGTGAATTCAGTCTTTTAAGCCCTTGTCCTATGAATTTCATTACCGCTTCTGCACATGTCCAACAACCATTGTGTTCCTGATATTGTAATTGTACAAGTTGATATTTACATACTTGATGGCCGTTCTGCTTATCAGTAACACTTAAAATAAGACAGATTCATTTGAAGTTAATTATATACTAATTAGCCAGGAAATCAGTAATTTTGTAATTCTCCATATACTAGTAGATACTTACTGTAGATCTTTATTTTTTTTCCTGTGTTTAGAGGGAATTAATTATGTTACCGTTTCTTGTTAAAGAAAAAATATTGAGAAACACCTATGGATGCCGTATTCTTCCATGATCTTCAGGGATACAGAGGGCACTACCATCTTGGGACATACAAACAGTTCAACCAAAATTGGAAATCTAAATGACTTAAACACACATGAAAATTTTTGAAAAATACACTTCTGACTGCAGATCATGTTCCACAAAATCTAGAGCTCTCATCCTGGCCGGCAGGTCTTCCTTCCCATCCTCACTTCCGCCCAAGTTCCCCTTCCTTGCCGAGGCCAGTTTCTCTGAGAGGCAAAACCCCCTCCAGGATCTTCTCAAGGACTGATAACCCAACCCCAAAGTGTCCATATTATTTTCATTTTCTTCATAATACATTTCTATCTACACTAGAGGCCCAGTGCACAGATTCGTGCACATTGAAAGGAAATTAATTAGAAGAAATATTTTAGAGGCCAGGGAGGGACTGCAGGAGGGCTCCAGGGTGTGTCTGGCCCATCTCACCCAGTCCTGATCGGCTGACCCCAGTAGCAAGCTAACCTACCGGTCAGAGCATCTGCCCCCTTGGTCAGTGTGTATCATAGTGACTGGTTGAACGGTTGAACGAATGGACACTTAGCATATTAGGCTTTTATTATATAGGATTTCTATCATCGGATACTGTCCCTTTTAAACTCTTTATGGTGTGTTTCACTGTATGAGAACATAGGTCCCACGCATGCCTGGTGCCTGGAAGGCCTGGGGGGCCAGTGTGCAGTATATGTGCTTCAGAGGGTTAGTAGTTCAAGGACCTACAAGAGGGCATGCACTTATTGCATTAAAATGTTAAATCCTGGCCCTCCTGGTGTTGCTCAGGGGTTGAATGTTGACCTATGAACCAGGAGGTCATGGTTTGATTCCTGGTCAGGGCACATGCCTGGGTTGTGGGCTTGATCCTCAGTGAGGGGTGTGCAGGAGGCAGCCAATCAATGATTGTCATCATTGATGTTTCTATCTCTCCCTCTCCCTTCCTCTCTGAAATCAATAAAATACACACACACACACAGATAGATAGATGGATACAGATATATATCTATATAGACATATAGATATACAGATATATCGATATATAGATATAGATATTCCAGTCCTAAGCTAGGAAAGTGTACTAGTGATAATCGCCTGTGGTGGTGGCTTTTATGACCAATGCAATGCAATTCAGTTCACTTTGTATATGTGGCGCCACACATTGGCTTTACGTTGAAGAATGACTCCACGGGACTAATCAAAAGGCGTTTGAATGGCAGACACAGGACTGTGATCTTTGCATGCGGAGGAGAAACGTGCTGGAAGGGAAGCTGCTGGCACCTCGTACAGTGGACTAGAAGCTTCCATGGCCCCCTTATCTGGCAGTGAGGCATCAGCAGTAGCTGGGCAGGTGGCCTGCAGGAATGGCAGCTCAAAGTCACCATTTTTATTTATTTATTTTTTACAAAAAACACCCAATTAATCTAGTTCACTCAAGAATGTGGCTGCCACAGACATTCTGGAAGCAAAACAGTCTTCAAAGCAGCTTTCTCTTCCTTTGCCAAAGAAACCATTCGACACGGAGACCCAGACCATGGTCAGTGGTGTGGGTCTTTGAAGATATATTTCAATTCAAAAAGTAAATGAAGCGGGAAGGCTCATTAGCTGTTCATTCTTGACTTGGATGTTTTTTAGACTATGAAAGTGGCCTTTCGTGTGAAATGGTTCACATTAACGCATGAATAATGTGGATGTAATACGCTGTAGAATCAAACTGCATTTTTTAATCTGATTCTATAGTTTTTTAAAAAACACACTCATAAATCAGACGATGCGCTGCCTCTTATCTTTGCAAACACTTGATCCCAGATGTGACTAATTAGCAGCATGAGCAAGTTTGCTCGGGGAATGTTTGTGTTGCCCGGGAAGATGCATCATGAGCGAAGGAGCTACGAAGGACACGTGTCTGGGAAACGCCACGGATCGGGTGGTTAGCATCGCTTCCTGAATGTCAGATAAAGGCCTTCTGTGGAGATGATTATCCTTTTGGCGAGTATTATGACTTTGTTATTCTTAGCATTAACATTCGAGCATTTGCGTGGTGTTTATACTTTAATATATGTAGGGATACAGAATGTGTACTTAGTGTCACCAATAACACCATCATTTATTGATGAAACTAAACCTCTAAGGAGCTAAGTAACTCAGGAAGGTCATAACTTCTGACTCTAACACCTGAGACATTCTGCTCCAGGTGTCTGAAGGCCCTGGCCTGCATATATATTGTTGTCACTCTAAACTCTTGAGAAATTGGAATCTTTCAATATTTCTTAAAGTGCTATAAAAAAATGGCATAAAATAATAGGGCTTAAGCACGCCCAACTTCGCCAAGGTGACCTGAGTTGAGGACAGTCCCTTCCATCTCTAATTAAAGGATCATTCAGACCACATGGACGTTCCCGAGGTCAGAGCATCCATTCATGTTTCTGAAGCCCTCGTTCCTTGCATCCCATTTTGTAGTGTGAGTCTTCAGTGATAATACTGACCTAGGGCAGAGCCCATCTGAAGGGGGAACAGGTAGACCTGTAGTCTTCTATTGTGGGCTTGTTAGGGTGTTTTCCTGCCTCTATCCCAGGATCCTACTCAGCCCACGAATTGTAGCTGATAGAATATTTGAATGGATGAATAGGTAAAATATTCAGTGCACACATTACACCAAAGTATTGTTGACCAACCCTAGACCAAGAACAAGCTGAGGTGTGTAGCTGAGGCGAGCCTTGCTTCTAATGAACAGCTGGTGGGTATTTTGGGTTATACTCAGAAATGACTAAGAAGGAAATCCCACCGTGCCTCAAAGCCCCTCCCCCAGGACATGTATGTACCACGTAGTATTTGTCTTATATCTTTAGATAAAGTTCAAAGCCACTTTCATTTTCCACACTAAGAATTTAGTTAAATTCTGAACAAGTTTGCTGGGTAACCTAGTCTAAACTTTCAAACTACCAAACTAAAGACGTTCAGTGTGTTGTTTTAGTCAACTGTGCTTTGGAAAAGAAAAATAAAGCCACCACATGGAGACAATTACAGTAAAATTGAGGGAGACAGATATTATATTATTTAAATGCGCAGTTTAAAACTACACATTGAAAGTTATGGCCCATTAATGTAAATTATCTTGTGGTGGAAATATCTAATTATCTCTCCCAGATAACAAATATGAGTGTAAATGTTTCAACCTAATCAGAACCTGCAGGGAGAGAAGCTGCTCAATTAGGAACCCGGACTCTGCCCCAGCGTCGAATTATCTGTGAAATCCACCTGCAGAGTCTCAGGTGTGCCATTTCTGGTCCTCTTTTCTAGAACAAGAAAAGAAAAAGGTATCCAATGTCTTGTGTTGAAGTATTTTTATAAGAGCAATTATTTGATGTGATGAGTGATGGGGTGTGTTGTGTTTTTGTCCAACTCGAAACTATCACTGTTCCCAGGAAAATGCACCCCCCCCAAAGTGAATAATGTATGTAAATTAATTTCAAGGATTGTTTTTCACCCACTGATTTCATGTCCACATTGTCAACCTCTTATAGTTAAAGGCAAATAGAATGTTGCGAGCCTCCATCAAAAATACTATATAGACTGAAACAGATAATATTGTAATGCCAGTACTAATCTGGACACCTTTAGAACGGGCGACTTGCCCGTGTTTCATGGATAGGTGTTTCAGACTTGGTGCTGATATGTTTCTACATTAACATGTTTCAGGCCTGCAGTACCAAACCTGAGTACCAAGAAGGCTGAAGTCCTAGGTATTCAGCCATGATCGCAAAAGCACGACTTAGTTAAGAAAATCATTGACTATTCCCCAGTAAGGATCCTGAAAATAAAGACTTCTGATATAATGGCCGTAGGAAAACTTCCTGTGCACGTGAAAAAAAATGAAGTATTTGGTTAACTCCCCCAATTTAGGATGCATGCTCATGTTTAATTGAAAAACACAACATTAGCATGTGTTTTATAACCCTGTCCAATGTTAACGCGAAGACTCTGACAGGTGCGGGACCTTAAATTAGTTGATCTCCTTTAGAAGCAAGACACATGGTTCTTCTAGGACGGCCATAAGGATAGGAGTTCCTTGTGAGGATTCTCAAGAGAAAACAGTGCTGTCATCTGCACAGTTGGACCAAACAGGACAGTCACACAGCCTGGTGTCCTGAAAACTAAATATCATTGAAGAACTAGGCGGTGGTCAAGACCCAGCAGTGTAGTAACTACATCATCGTCACTCCTGTCTCCAATTTCTGCCTCTGAGGTTACTTAACTGCGACCCCTCTTCTCCTCCCACACCATCTACCACTCACCAGATGGTTCTCCCTGCACAATGCTGACCCGGCAGGTCCAACAGGTGACTCACCGCAGGGGTCTCCCTGGGGGCGGAGGGCACCCCAGGTTGTCTTGAGGTCAGAAACCCATCTCGTGTCCACTTGTCTATCACAACCAGGTTCCAAGCATGTGGAGCTCTGGGTCATAATTCCTCAGAAGAGGGCTGTGCAAAATCTTTTCCAAATATTTCTGAAATTTGAAGGCATGCGTGTTTCTGGTATACTTGGTCTTTCCCAAAAGATTGCAGCAACTTTAAAGGACTTCACAGCTCACGATGAGTAGAATCAGTGTTTCTGGTCTTTTATCATGCCATCGACCCACATGGGTCCCATCATACTAAGACAACGTTAAAATGCACCTGGAAGTACCATGTTTTTGGATAGCTCTGTCTTTACATATCTGCTCCCTTTGCCTGGAATGGCTCCCATCAATGCTCCGACTTGGTTAGTTACTGCTCATCTTCAAGTTTCAGCTCCAGGACCAGGGCAGGTTCATATTGTTTTCTACCTGTTGAACATCTCTTCCTCCTTTTCATGATAATTTTCTTTGGAGAACCACTGTTCTCACTCCAGCTGCATTGACGAGATGCAGCTTACCCTGTGCTTGGCGCCAAGATTGATCATGTTTATCAGGCAGGACTTTTCATTCTCTTGGCCATGTGTTTGGATCAAGAGTAGACATATGACCCAAGCAAGACCTCTCAATCATCTGGGGCCATTTTATAGAATTATTAGGGGAAACATTTTGTTTGTTTTTATAAAGTTGATTAACTGGTAAAGTATAGGTCTGGAATTTTCAATGGCCCATGTATGAAAAAGTCATCAGAGACATAACTGTGGAGGTGAGAGAGAGAAGAAGAGAGATCTGGGAACATGATTGGAGTTCCTGGATCAAACTATAACTGAATGCAAAATGCTCCCGAAATTATCCTTTATGTTTAACAATAAATTTTTTCCTCCTTTTTTTTTTTTTTTTTGGCTCATTTGAGAATGATCTGAACTTTCTACTACCTGCAATATAAAGAGACCAAATTAATACAGGTTGTTTAGGCTGGATGCCTTCTTATACCCTGATCATGCTGTATCACACATGTTTTCTCATCTCTTCCTGCAGGAGACTGTGAGCTCCTGGAAGGCTGGCCCTGTCTTATGTTCGTGCACCAGTGCCTGATGCGTTGGATGGTATATCGCTGGCATTCATCATTATTTGGTGGACAGATGGAAGAAAGATGAATAAACTTTCGAGCTGTTGGATTAATAATGGTATTTTCTGAATTGCTAAATGTGTCCACTTTAGTCCCCAAAACATCAAATTTTCATTATGATTAGCACAATTTTGTTTCTTCATCAAACCTCAGATTTTCCTCTCTTCATTGTTTCACCACAAAGAATATCCAACAAATTTAGCACTGTGTTTTCTCAGGAGAATATAAGTATCATTTTTAAATCTTCAGTCCATAGATCCCATTTCATTGGTTCAACAACAGTGAACACTTTAATAGAGAGAGAAATGAGGCTGATGAGGGAAGCAGGGCCTGGACCGTGGAGGTCTCCATTTCTATGCTAAGCAGCTTGGGTTTTATTGTGCAGGCAATTTGGAGCCATCGAGGAGTAACCAGGCAAGATTCACATTTTAGAAAACGCATTGTGGAGGGTTCAGGATGTGGGGAAGGAACCCAGATCCCTGACCTGGAGGAGACAGAGGCCGGCTGGGCGTGCCTGTTCTACCCTCAGCAGTGAGAGTGAGACGGGACGCGAGAGGTAGACGCAGGTAGGAGATGAGAAGAGAGACCCAAGATGATCTCAGATTTCTGGCTTGGATGATAGCCATTCATTAAGATAAATGAAAAAAAAAGTAAAATAACAAATCTGAGAAAGAAATTAATTTGATTCTGGACATGTCCATTAAAAAAAAAGGAATTTGCAAAAAAAAAAAAAAAAAAAAGTCTTGTGAGCACCCAACTAGCATAGCTCAGTGATTGAGCACCGAACTATGAACCAGGAGGTCACGGTTTGATTCCCGATCGAGGCACATGCCCCAGTGCGGGCTCGATCCCCAGTGGGGGGGCGTGTAGGAGGCAGCTGATCCATGATTCTCTCTCATCACTGACGTTTCTATCTCTCCTTCTCTTCCTCTCTGAAATCAATAAAAATATATTTTTTAAAAAGTCTTGTGGGCTTCACTTGTCTGCCCTTCTCTGGCAGTAGGTCTTGAGCAGCTGAGCTGGGCACCTGGCTGTTCTGCTTGGCCCCACCCTCCAAGCCAGCCTGCAGGGGCCACCTCCGCTGACCCAGGCTCACAACACTCCTCTGAGCAGGATGTCCAGGGAGGGCTTCTGGAAGTTTCTCTTCTGCCCCAGCTTCAGGGACCCTCTTATTTGGCATGTGACTTGCTACAATCAAGCCTGGCAAACTGCTTCCCACTTGAAGGTGTTCTTGCATGGGCTTGAAAAAAGAAAGACTGTTGAAACGTGTTTTATTTGTGACAATCAAATGCCCTTCATTTCCGGCATGTCTCCATCACTGTGACATTTTCCCTCTGCGTTTGGTCCGAGCCGTCAGCCCCGGGGTGGGAATGCGGGGGACAGGCAGACCGAGGCCCCGCTCCACGGGGCAGGCGCAGGGCCACAGGAATCCGAATCCCATTTGATCACTTCTATCTGATTTCTTCGCGTTTCGCCAATAGATGTCCCTGCAGCAAATGGAAGAATGTTGAAAGGAGTCCAGGGGTGTAATTAAGTGAGACAATACAGATGCCAGGATTTAAGCACCGCCAGTTTTATGTAATTTAATTAATACTGTGGCGAGGAAAACTGCTTGCCTGGCAGTATTTCGGGAGGAAAGAGCTGCTGTCTGCAGGGCATCCTGACAGAACGCAGAGGCGTAGAGGCAGCCCCATGGAGGGCTCTATCTGAGCACAAAGAGCAGCCACGCCCGGAGCCCTGCGTGTTATTTCACGGCCGACACTTAGGACCCCTGTCATGTAGTTACCTATAGAAATTCCACAGCGCGCTGAAGGCCCTGCAGGTGCACCCGTCTCCTCTGCCACCTTCCCAAGGCGCCTGGGGCCCCAGCCCGTCTCCGCGGGGCTCGTTGGCTGTCGGAGGGGCTCCCTCACAGCTGAGGAGGGCGGGAGGGGATTCTGAAGTGAAGGAACGGGTCTCCTTCCTAAATAAGATACAGATGTGTTGGTCTCATTACCAGCTTTTACTTCCCTTTATTCGGCCAGGACACTTTGATAAATATATACTCCATTTTCCTCAGAGAAGCAGGGGATAATGCCTTCGATGCAGACGCAAAATCAATTTTGGTAATAACTCCGGGTAGAGCTCCCAGCTCCCGAAATGAAAACCAGGCGACATGAAAAGAGAAAGTCTGTGATCAGCAAAACAGGCGCACGAGGCCCGAGGTTTCAGGTGGCTTCTCGTTTAGAGCTTATGGATTCCGAATGAGGGAAAACGATTCGAAATTTCAAAGGCTTTGGCATTTTAAATTTGTCTTTATTTAAAATGTTCCCTTTTTCTCTCTCTACTTCATGGTTCTTTCTGAAACTTTCATCCACAGCACAGTCAACGCTGCTGTGGAAATGAAACGCAGGAGGAGAGCCAAACCGGGAGAAGCCAAAGCCGCGAGGCAGCGGCGGCCACAGGCCATCGGCCTCGGCGACGGGGCTCCCTCTGGCCCAGCCCCGGGGCTGCTTCCTGTTGACTCTGTTTCCATTCCCTGTGATCGCAGAATCCGCACAGTCTTCGTTGGACACACTCCCAACAGAAGCAGGAGGACGTGTTGGGGAAAGTGGTGTTTGGTAGCTCAGTATGTGTATGTGATGCAATCCGGGTGGAATGACATGGAAGTGTGTTCCCTTGGTTTTAATTAAGCATATTTAAGATCTACACTTCAGCTCGGCGGGCGTGGCTCAGTGCTTGAGCATCAACCTGTGAACCAGGAGGTCACGGTTCAATTCCCGGTCAAGCACAGGCCCGGGTTGTGGGCTTGGTCCCCAATGTGGGGCGTGCAGGAGGCAGCTGATCAGTGATTCTCTCTCATCGTTGATGTGTCTATCTCTCTCTCCCTCTCCCTTCCTCTCTGAAATCAATAAAAATATTAAAAATAATAAAGAAATAAAATCTACCCTTCAGTCACGCTTACTGTTCCTGACCTTTCGGAAAATGTCATCGCTGGAGAGGGGCAGTGACCAAGACGTGAACGGGACACTGTTCCTGCGGGTGGCTCTTTGGTTTATCTGTGGCCGAGGGACACACTCCCCAAACCTGGTGGCTTCAAACAACAGCCATTCATTTGTCCAGGACTCTGTGCAGCAGGCACCAGGGGCGGGGGGTGGGGGGGGCGCTCAGGTGGCTCCCTCCCGGGCGTCACTGTGGAGGCGAAGCTGCAGCAGGGCCCTCTCTCCCCACGGACCATTGTGGGCCAATGGACGGGGGGGCCAGACCCCAGGAGAGGGGGCCAGCGGGAGCTGAGGCAGAAGCTGCAGGTGAAGGTCCCACGGGGACAGGCCGGCAGCAGTCTTCCTCTGGGTTCTCTTGGCCAAATCCAAGGGCATGGAAACAGCCTGTTTCTCAACCAGAAGAGGAGCAAGAACACGCAGCCGTCTGTCACCTACCAGAAACCATCCTCCACCACAAACCCTTGTATTGTCTGACACGCAACATGCGTGTGCCCCTGCCAAGATGCCGTCACTTCCATCCCCGTCGTGGCATCTGACTCTAAGGCAAAGACCAGGATCTCCTCACCTGAGTCAGACGCAGGAGCCAGTAGGCTGTCTCTATGGGCTCCTCCGGTAAGGAGGCCCAGGACTTACAGAGACCAGTCCCAGACCCGGCACAGCGCTCACGGGGAGCCAGGGACAGAGAGGCCGCGATGGAGGCTCCAGGCCATGTCCACCGCCATTCCATCCTGAAACCCAGCTTCCCTTGCTCACTGAGGAGGACTGAGGTGTTTCATTTTTAAGTAGGAATCAAAGGAAATATTCCAACTTTGGTCTTGCAAGATTGAAAAATAAAAATATTCATGTGACATTTGTGCATGCGCGCATGTGTGTGTGTGCGTGTGTGTGTGTGGTTTCCTCCAAGACCACAAAATAAAGCCACCCTAGTGGCCTCCGTTGCCATTACTGGTTTCCGGGTCAAAGCTGTGTTGGAAGAGACCGGTGCTTATTAAGGCCTCAGCTCCTCGTCTGGAGAGCAGACGTCTCCAGAAAGCCTGAATTGGCCAAGAAGGTGCCGTTCCGCCCGAATTCTCATGCACACGTGACCGGTGGTCACTGTCAATTTTGCAAAGAACAGCCATTTCTCGACATGACTTCCGGCTTCCCCGGTAGTAGATGCTTTGCTAGTTCACAAAGGAAAGGCCGTCCCCTCCCACCGGCGGCGCAGCACGCGGGCCTTGGGAATATGGATGAGGGGATGACGAAGATTGATTTGTCTTTAGAGGATTGAAATGTGAGCAGCTGCCGGAGCAGCACTAAAAAGAATTAGACTCATCAAGCATAGTGATTCATAATGATAGCTTCGCTTGCTCTTGGAATATTAAGGGAATCAACCATCCTCCTAATTGCCGAAAAGGACGTCCCCCCGCCCCCTCCCCACACAACATCTCTCTTTCAGTTTCTCAATATATCGATTTTTATATAGACAGATAGATCCCGACATGGCCTTCTCACTGGTGCAAGCATAAATGTAGCCAAGAAAAATTAAGATGAGCTAATATCTTGGATTAATGCTGGTTTCTATGCCTGAACCCGGAGCATAAATATCCCTTTAAAAGTAATACTGTCTGCAAATAAGATCAACTCCAATTTCAAGGCACTTTGTTAATGAAAAGTATTGATTTTTAGAGCATCGGGGCCAAACCACGGCCCATGTGTAATGCCTGACGTCCTTTCTGAAGAGAATCCGCACTGCCTTTCCCTTCTCCTTCGCCTCCTCCTCCCCGGCCTCAGGCCCCCACTTCTGTCTCTCTACCTTCTCTTCCTTGTGGATCTCATTCATTACTACAAAGTCGGCTGTCACTTCCAGGCAGATCTGTCACTTCCAATTCATTATCTTGATCTGTCGATACCTCCCTTCCTGGTGTCCTTGCCCAGCTCACCTGGCCCTTCGACCCCTACCTCTTCCCGAGTGTTTCTTTCGGGGTTCCCGCCCCACCTCTCCATTCACACAGTTATCCATCCCCCTCTGTCCTTCCTCTCCTGGGGAAAGTGAGGTGGAGACCAGGCCACCCGCCTGGCTCCTTCCTGCTCCCCTGACTCATGTGCTCTTTCTTCTTGCACAGCAGAGCGCGCCAGCTGTGAGCATGGGGACCGGCCCTGCTCCATCACAGGCGCAGGATCCAACAACTGGCCCTGGTACTGTGAGAGGGTGTGTGAGGCGGGCAAGACGGGGGAGGTGGAGGGAAGAGAAGAGGACATTGCTCAGCCAGTGAGACCCATCAGATCCACTGTTGGGGTGACATCTAGCCCCACAAGATCACACGTGCTGCTGTAGACTTCGGGTTGTTATTCAGTGAAATAGGAATCATGTAATACCAGGTGACTCCTCACGTCTTCCTGAAAATCTTTTTAAATCGAGTGTTCTTACTTAACTTCCACGTGTGTATATTTAGCTCCCCTCCCGAGAGGGTCTAGATACGTTGGGCCAAGAAAATAGGACTGACGCAGAAGGCACTCTGTTTAATCAGCTGCTACTCTGGTTGACGTAATCAACCAGTAGGCCCTCTTAATTGATTTGCAATCATAACCGGAATGAAACTATTACCAATATTACTACATGGGTCATAGAGACAACCCAACAAAGGAATGAAATAAACACTGTAACAACCCATGAGTTGAATGCGTGGGCTGAAGCCAGGCACTTCTTCATCGTCATCATAGAAAACCGGCTCGTGTTGACAAGCGACCCCATGTCTCCCTGGAGGTCCCCCCACAGGGAGCTGCCTCTGGCCACGTGTGATTCAACCTCACACCTGGAGTAGGACGTGCTCTCTAAGGAAGGACCTGGGGCCACAGTCATTTTCATTTGCAGGTGAAACGGAGGCACCAGGCTGGACAATTAGCACTGTCCGGCGTGCAGGGCAGCTGATGCCCAGAAAACACAGACCACCTGCAATGGATCACTCACAGGAAGACATCGGGGCCCGGGGGAGACCGGGAGCCCATCGTCCTAGGCCGCAGCTCCCGCCGCGCCCCCAGGACAGGAAGCCTCTTCGAGGTGGTGTGGGCGGGAACCCACTTTCCACGTGGGCTTCCTCCTCTCACGCGGGATGTGGCGCGGGCAGTTTCACAGCATGAGTTAGGGGACGTGGTCTGTAGGGCAGAAGCCTGACGACGTGACTTACGGTTGATAAACCTTGGCTGAGTGAGAAAGGGAACCAGGTGCAAGTGACTAAAAGCAGAGCCTGTTCCGAGGGGAGGGAAGACCGGAGTGGCCCAGAGGTGGTAACCGAATCCCGTCACTGCGGTTTCTGAACCTGAAAGCCACCCCGACCCCATGTCTGCACAGGTGGACCCTGAACTGTGGGTGCACCCGGCCGTCTGGAACACCTCACTCATGTGCTCACCGTGCTGAGGAACCGGGAGTGGTTTCCCACGTCTCTTCCTTGGGAAGACGTGACTGTGGAGTGGTGATGCGATGGACACGCGTGACTTGGCCCCTTCCCCTGGGTCTCCTTTCCTTTAACAGCCTGTGGGGCGGGACGTCCCCTGTATGGCGGGTGATGGCGGTCCCCTCCACGCCACCCTGCAGACACCTCCCGGGCTCAGGGACTGGCGGAACGTCAGGTAAATCTCACAGACGTACGGCTGGTGGGCCCCCCGAGGCCCGGGGGCGATCACTTCCACTTGAACCCCCCTACAGCATGTTTGGGGAGCGAGACATGTTCGATGCATAAGTCTGGGCGCTGAAAGTTCAATCTTGTTGTCTTGACTCCGGAGTTATTTCAGGCCATAAGCCGCTGCCAATGTTTCCGGCACAACGAATGACGGGAGGCGGGCAGGCCTACAGGAAGTGCACACGTGGGAAAAAATGATGTTTTCCACCGTGTTTATTATGCTTTCACTTTGGGGGTTAATCAGCCTTACAACTGAAGAGCATGCAGAGACCTCAGCAAGGTCAGGGGTCATGAAGGCGTCGCTGGAACCGTGCATGCTGGAGCCTTTCCAGGCAGCACAGGCTGTGGTTGCGTTCTGGCTGTTTATTGTTGTGTTGTTGTCCTTGCCTGACCCTCTCCTGAAAACCACCCAGAGCTGGAGAGCTCACTGCTCCCCGAGCAGCTCCTTCCCCTTCCGACAGCTCTGCCTCTGCTTCAGAAAACCCTTTGACTGAAACCAAGTCTTCCCCTCTCACACCCACTCCCAGCCAGACCGGAAGCAGCTCTGAATGAGACCGAGAAACATTCCTGAAAACCCCAATACACTCTGCTGGTAAGAGAGTCAGGCAACGGCTGAGGCACAGAACTGGCAGACTTGCCATTTGACTGAGAGCATCGTCCACGAGGAACGTTCACACACACCTCCCGACAGGGTGCTGTAGTTATTGAAACGGACGGTTGTCAGACAGGAAGGTCTGGGCGTCCGCGCTCATTTAGCAAACTCACAGAACCGGGAATGCAGCCGGCCGTCTCGGCGCTCTCACACACAGGGCTGGTTAGCTGGTCCCCGCAGAAATGACTCTCCTTGATGGACAGATTAGAATAATGTAGTTCCGAACCTTAAAGTTCACCTGAGAAAATGGTCTTCATCCCAACTTCCTCTTTAAATATCTGTCTTTTCTCTCTCCCTGGCTCTCATCACTTTATTTTCCTGCTCCCAAGTCAAAGGGGCAAAATAAGTCTCTACAAAGACATCCTCAAGGGTCCCCCCTAAATACCGATTCCCACCACCACTGCCTGGAAGGGGCCCCGAGAGGGGCAGGGGCTGGCAGGTCTTCTCATTCCAGCTGGGAGTCGCATCAGTCCTGCGAGATTCCGGGTAAGTGCTGTCCCCTGACTGGGCCTCTGCTGGGTCCCGAACTCGGGGAAAGTGGGTGGAGATGACCTCCCGTGACCCTCCCGGGGACCTGCGATGCTCGAGATGCAGCCCTTTTACGTGGTCTACAGAGCGCCGTTGGAGGTTTGCAGTGGGAAAGGCGGGGAGCAGAGGTTGGTATATAAGGTTACATTAAACCAGCGCGGGCCCTGGGCCAGCAGCAACAGCAGCACGCGGCAGCTCATGAGAGAAATTCGCAGTCGCAGAGCCATCTAGACCTCCTGAATCAGAAGGCATGGGTGCAGCCAGGCGCACAGGAGCGTCTGCTGCAGTGAGAAGCCCTGCCCGGCCGGCGTGGCTCAGGGGCTGAGCATCGACCTGTGAACCAGGAGGTCACAGTTCGATTCCCTGCCCAGGGCACATGCCTGGGTTGCAGGCTCTACCCCCCAGTAGGGGGCGTACAGAAGGCAGCCGATCCATGATTCTCTCTCATCATTGATATTTCTATCACTCCCTTCCTTCCTCTCTGAAATGAATAATAATAATAATAAAGTGAGAACCCCTGCTCTGGCCACGGGACAATCGCAAAAAGCTTTGCAAGTTCAGAGTCTGGACTACCGTGTCCCCAAAAGGCAGGCACCGTGAAACCCACAAAGGCGCAGGATTCTCCCACAGACAGGGCTGCAATGAGGAGTGGGAACCTCTGCCGTTTGCAGAATTGTGAATTTAAACTCTCTCTTAATTGTATGATAACAAAGCTGCTGCCTGGGGAATAATGAGATGCAGTTCGCTTCCCTCAGGGGCGATATTTCATCCAGGCTTGATGGAGCAATTTGAAAAGATCATTAAAGACACAAGCTGCACGGCAGAGGGTGGCGAAAGTGTGATTCTCGTCGGAGCTGAAACCTCCGAACATCACGTGTTTCTGAATGTGTGTTTCTGGTCCATGGAAACGCTTGGCTGATAGTTGAGTTTCAGCTACTGTTTCAGATACACATGGGCGGGTACCGCCACACACACACCTCTTTCAGGATTTTGAAAGTCTCTATGTTTTTTTAATATTAAAAAACAACATCCTCTGATTTGACTATCTTCCCAAATGAAGAGAGTTTTTTTCTTTACTCAATTGGACACATGCGAGTAGCAGTAGCAGAAGAAAAAAGAGGCAGAGACAAGGAGGAGGAAGGGGAGAAGGAGGAGGAAGGGGGAGGAGGGGAAAGGGGGGAGGAGGAGGAAGGGGGAGGAGGGGAAAGGGGGGAGGAAGAAGAAGGGGAGGAGGAGGAGGAAGGGGAGGAGGAGGAGGAAGAGGAGGAAGGGGAGGAAGAGGAAGGGGGAGGAGGAGGAAAGGGGAGGATGGGAAAGGGGGGAGGAAGAAGAAGGGGAGGAGGAGGAGGAGGAGGAGGAGGAAGGGGAGGAAGAGGAAGGGGGAGGAGGAGGAAGCAGGGAGGAGGAGGAAGGGGGGAGGAGGAGGAAGGGGGAGGAAGAGGAAGGGGGGAGGAGGAGGAAGGGGGAGGAGGGGAAAGGGGGGAGGAAGAAGAAGGGGAGGAGGAGGAGGAAGGGGAGGAGGAGGAGGAGGAGGAAGGGGAGGAAGAGGAAGGGGGAGGAGGAGGAAAGGGGAGGAGGGGAAAGGGGGGAGGAAGAAGAAGGGGAGGAGGAGGAGGAGGAGGAGGAGGAGGAAGGGGAGGAAGAGGAAGGGGGAGGAGGAGGAAGGGGAGGAGGAGGAGAACCAGCAAAGAAGGAAGCAGTCTCAGAAGATGAGTGCAAAGGAGGTAAAATCCCCTGAAACCCCAGAACTCAGAGAAAAGCGCTGTTTCCGGTGCTCCCTTCGTGGACATGGAGGGCGGGATGGCTACGTTCGTGTCACCTGAGTGACAGCAGGTGCACATCAGAGTCGTCTACACAGGCTGTTCTCGGATCTGCTTCTGCTTCTCAGACCGCGTCAGGGACGGCCCGAGTGGATGACTGCACATCCACACCACTTCCTACCACTACGCGTGTTCCATTGTCTACGTGGGCTGCGGTAGGCCATTGACTACGTTTTGTGGTTCTGTTCTTGGCTGTTGAAAACAAGGCTGCTCCCACCGTGTCCGGGTTCTCGGCCGACCCCCGGCACTGCCTGGGGAATGTCACTAGAAATCTGGCCGCTAGGGCCAGTGATAGTTACTTTCACATTTCCTGCCTGACGCTGACCCCTGTTAGAGAGGGATGCTGACGAGCACCCCGAAGGGACAGGAGAAGGGCCGCCCTCCACACCCTCAGCTACGCTTGCTGTGTCAATGCTCTAAACTGGGCCCCGACCAGCCTGCCAGGCCTTCTCCCCCCTCCGACCCACCGGGTCTGACAAACTCAGTAAAATGAGGAAATTAACGCTCTTTCTGTCTCCCAACATGGAGACTGAGCTGGGCAGACTGGAGGAGCAGCGTTAATGAGGGCGGTTCTGGGAGGCTGGGGCGCTGGGCTTGAGGCCGCAGAGTGCGATAAGTAGAACCAGTAGAACCGCCTGCTGAGAACGCCACGCAGAGGAGCGGCTGTGACGCGCCCTCGGTCACGGGAGCTGGCCCACGCTCCTGTCCTGCGCTGGGACAGACAGTGGACGAACCCACTGCCCACGTCTCAGCTTCTCCATGTGGAGGAGGTGACCCCTCAGAGGAATGACAGGCCGTCCGTTGTAGGAGCAGCAAGAAGGTGTTTGAGCGCAAAGCCTGGCATGCGATGAAGTGACCTTTAACGCCGGCCTCCTAGACGGACCCACGTCAAAGCCAAGCAGTGAGGCTGGGAAGCGGCTGCCCTGAAGGGCTGGGTGCGGGGGGCTGTGCTGAAAGGTGCCAGGTGTACAGTGACCTGAAAGGCATGCAGCCCGCATGAACCTGCCTCCTCTCGCCCAAGGCCCCCTGGGCTTTGAGGTCGGTGGGCTCCGCGTGCGCTGATGGTCCCAGCGAAGGCAGAGACAAGGCTCCCTCATGCCCAGTGTCCAGAGTTGGTGCATCAAGATGAAAACTGAGCCCAGCCACGTGGCTCAGTGGGTGAGTGTTGACCTATGAACCAGGAGGTCACGGTTCTATTTCCGGTCAGGGCACATGCCCGGGTTGTGGGCTCGATCCCCTGTGTAGGGGGCATGCAGGAGGCAGCCGATCCATGTTTCTCTCTCTCTCCCTGTCCCTTCCTCTCTGAAATCAACAAAAAATATTTTTAAGAAAAGATGAAAATCGAGACTTCAAAAATGAAAACCAAATGGTCAGCATGTCTCTCGTAAGGCATGTTCTTGGCAGGACCTAGTTTCCCCTTACATGAGAGGACATGTTGTAGTTTACACACATTGTCATGTAGATATGTTGTTGTCCGTATCTGTGTCTGTGAGTGGTGATGTATTGTACATTATCTCCCAACACAACCTGAGGCAGGACAGGGCTGGCCCCATCCACTCCAGTGCACAGAGCAGGCGCGGGAAGCTGGGGGAGGAAGAAGTTCCCTGGCTCAAGTTCATGCCTCCTTCCACCGAACCCCAGGACCCTCCTTGGTTTCAACGCCCACATCTGTGAGAGCTTTCCACAGAGCTTCTCAAGGCCAGACAGGGAACGTGTAATCTACACTCTCTCTTCCGATCTCATCTAATACGTTCTTTACAGACCCAGGTATTAGCAGGCGACCACGTGGAAGCGGGTAAGTAGATGAATTGCTTTTGTACCGCATTACCTGATGGATCGGGAGGGATTAACACGTCATCATCCGTCTTCCCCTGCCCCCAAACCCCAGCGTTATTTTTACCATTTTGTTTAAGCCGAGCTGATATGCTTACATGACTTAGGCTCTTTGGCAATGCAATCCATTTGCTTTATCCATTATCCATTCAGAATGATTGATGCGGTACAAATACACAATAAAAACTAGTAATTACCAAGGAGACAGATCCCCTGCCCAGTCCAGGCTAACTGCGAGTGGAGTGCAGGGCACACTGTGGAAGGACCTGACACACACATTGTTTGATTAACTTGTTAGAGGCCCCAGGTCGTTCCCAGGATGGAAGTGCGATCTGATTGGCTGAGTTGGCGCAGGGCCCGCCCCGTGGCCATCTGTGCTCCTGCTGTGCCAGTATTGACTTCCCCTGCCCCCTGGTGCTCATTGAATAAGTAATGTGTGCGGGAGGGGGGTATCTTCGGGAGGCCTTAGGCAGAAGGACTGTGCAGTGTATCAGTGGGAAAGTGTGGCCAGTTCCCTTTGCTTCTTCTGGAATGAAGATGATGCAAAGAAATCGATGGCTATTACACCGCTGAGGACATGGGCATTTTTTAAAGATTTCTCAGAAGTCATTTTCAGACCTGAAAGTGGAGGGAGATGGGGAGCTGCCTCGACCTTCCAGAGCTTTCCCTTAAAATTCCCCAAAGACGAATGAGTCACGCAAATGAAAAAAATGTTGTTCTCAGATAGAGTGGAAGTGGAGAAGAGCGAATGTTTACACGTGGGTGCTGTGATGTATTACTGACGAGGAAACAATTGGAGGCAAACTCGCCATTTTCAGACACATTGCATACCGAAAGGAAGCCAGGTACGGAGAGCGATTTTAAGGGTCTGGGACACTTAGACACGGGGTTCCAGCTCCGTGTCCCCAAGCCACGTCCCAGCAGGAAGCATATGAAGCCAAGTGACATGTACCAGCCTTATCATCATGCAACGCCCTTGCTGCCTGTCCTCTTTAGACCTGAAGGTTCCCCGGATCCTAAAGCTGCCAGCTAACAGCTCCCCAACCAGAAGAAATGCTCCTAGCTAGGGTGCGGTCTGTACCCCATTTGTGTTTCTTAGGTCCATTCTGCACACACAGGTGCTGTAGGGGGACCCTTGTCATTTCACGTCTTTAGAGACTGTCCTTAATTTCTAAGAAAAAAAATTGGAAAACGCCCATGTTTTTCTGAGCCCAAGTTCAGCCCTGGTAAACTGCTCTGCCCCAGAGAGATAAAAGAGGGGGCCCAGGGGCCCTCAGCACCCACAGGGGAACGGAACAGGCCTGCCTGGCTGCTGTCCCTCGTGACTTCCCTCTTTGCTAATTTTCATTTAGACACTCCTTTACTTCAGAAAATTGCTCCCAATTTCTAAAATTCTCGAGAAAACGCTCCTAAGGTAGAAAGAAATATCTTCCTTCCGAAGGGCAATTTACTTTCAAGTATTTTACAGTTTGGTAGGCCTGCCACTCAATCTGAAATTTGTCTTCTCCGTGAATGTTAATTGGGAGTCTTGGCAAAGACTGGGTATTTTGGGAAGCGTGTGCACACTTTTCAAGCAGAAGGAAGTCACCTGCATCTATAAATACAGCTTCTGTTGCTGCCACCAACCCAGTCGCAGAGAGGAGAACAATCCCTTCCTTCTCCTGACAGATTTCCAGGACCTGAGCCTCGCTTTATGATGCTGTAATGAGTCACAATTGCCATCCTGTGCCCAGGCCTGGGGTCTCCACGGCACCTGAAAATGAAGGCACCATAGCAACAACCCTCCAAAAGCAAGGAGAGGTTGACTTGGAGTTCTCAGTGAAAAAGGGCTCAGGTCTCTCTCTCTCTCTCTCTCTCTCTCTCTCTCTCTCTCTCTCTCTCCCTCCCCCCTCTTTCTTTCTCTCTCTGAGTGAAAGCTGCACAGGCGGACTGGGTTGAAGACAGAAAGCGGTGAGTGGTGGAGACCAGACCAGGATCCCATGCCACCTCCTGGGCCAGAGCTAAAATGTAAGGAATGAAGTAGTGTGTTCACCAAGGCATTAGCCCCCGGCCTTGGATTTGCAAAGGCACTAAAAGGAGAAGTGACTGTTTTATTGCCATTGATCCCATGAGCTGCTGAGTCGCAGAGTTACTGTCAGATTTATGATTCGGGGTGAATGCCCTGGTGGCTACCCTGAGAGCTCTCTCCACTAATTTAGCATTTATGACCTGTCACGAATAAACTTTGCCCGTCTTTTAATGCTTCGCCCAGAAATATAACTTCTCATTTAAACATGTATTCATCTCACTACAAGGTAAGATCGCGGACACGGTCAGGATAAATACGAAGTGTCGGTAACATGCTGGGGGTCTGTCTCCTGGGAAACAGGCAACATCAATGCTGTTTTCCAAGTCAGGTGTGTCTGCAATTAGGGAGGCTGCTGGGTTTGCTTTTAAAGTTCCTACCGCTTCTGCTTGGTAATCTGATCTTTTAGTCCACCAGCATTTAGTGGTTCTCAACCTTCCTAATGCTGCGACCCTTTAGTACAGTTCCTCATGTTGTGGTGACCCCCAACCATAAAATTATTTTCATTACTACTTCATAACTGTAATTTTGCTACTGTTATGAATCGTCATGTGAATATCTGATATGCTATATGTGTTTTCCGATGGTCGTGACCCACAGGTTGAGAACCGCTAATTTTAGACTCTCATAAAGCACATATTCCCACATGGTACGAGTGGGAGCACCGGATGAAACCCACAGGAAGTGATGTCACAGCTTCCCCTGTCAGGGCCGACGTAACTGCAGAAACACAGCACGTGCTCACTCTGAGTGAATGGAGACACTGCGCTGCTACTAAGACACTGTAACTGTGATGGGCCCTGGGTCCGCTTCCGGCTCCCGGCTACTGTAAATCCCGCTGCGGTGAGCATAGGGCGCGTTATTTTTGGGGATCAGTGTTCCGGTTCCTTCAGACACACTCCCAGAGGTGAGACCGCCGGGTCCCAAGGCGCACACTCGGTGGCGGGCAGAGTCCACAGTCGGTTTGATGACTCTGAAGAGAACACAGCTTTGTAGGACAGCCACGCTTTCGAAGGCACTGTTTACAGAGCCAGTGGTTAACGCCTGGGGCCTACCGTTCCAGAACTAGTTAATGTCACTGCCTGATGAAAGCTAATAACAAGACAAACAGCACTGTCTCAGAAGGAGAAGGAAGTGAAAAAAGAGGGATAAGGAAATGGCCTCAGTTATCCAGAGTGAACTTGAGTGTTGACGGCAAGTCCTACTATCCCCAGACAAAGTGCAGTTTCAGATTCAACAAATAGATTTGGTAAGTTCCTACTGTGCGCCAGGCCCGGGCCTGGGTTATAGGAATAAGGCCGGAGAAAGACACGGGTTTCCTGGCGGAGCAGAGAGCCTACCAGGAAGGACGGATCACGTGATAACAGTCACGTGCGGGTCCCACGATAGCCTCGCTGGGACGGGGCTGCAATGGGGGGACCCTTCATTTGCTCGGCGGCCAGCATCACAGACGCAGAGACCCACAGGGAGGTGGGGTGACTTTGGAGAGAAAATGACTTGATGGGATAACAAGCCCTAGAACAGCGGTTCTCAACCTGGGGGTCGCGACCCCTTGGCGGTCGAAGGGCCTTTTCACAGGGGTCCCCTAAGACCATCCTGCATATCAGATATTTACATGAAGATTCATAACAGTAGCAACATTACAGGTATGAAGTAGCAACGAACATAATTTTATGGTTGGGTCACAACATGAGGAACTGTATTAAAGGGCCAGAAGGTTGAGAACCACTGCCCTAGAATGAAGTCTCACAGAGCTTATGGGTTCCTGCGCTGGACCGATAGTTTCAGAACTAGCTAAGCACCGAAGGGGAAGCAGAGACCTGAGGTGGCGGCTCATACATGGGAGGGGATAGAGCATTTCCACCCACGGGAGCTGGACCCGGGCTGCCCAGCACAGGGAGCTCGCGCGCTGGGGACCGGAGGGCTGGAGCCGGGGCAGCGGGGAAGACATGGTGCTCAGTGCTCAGTGCTCAGCCGGGAAGAGGGGCGTCGGTTTGGAGGCGAATGGTCCAGGGGCCTTCACACTGCACCTTCCAAAACTCCCCCGAGTTTCAGGTCTCAAACGGAAAAGTTTGTGAGTCACACCTTCAAAGGAGAAGCATGAATTTCTCGAGGGAATTTCTCAGATTCATGAAGAAGGAAGGACGTTGTAATGCCTCCTACCACCCACACAGAATGACGGCGGGTCGTGGGCGAGCTGAGGGGCTGGTAGGCTTCCTGATAGCCTGCAATCACTGAAACAGGATGGCTCTGCCCACCTGGTGCCAATTACCCTGCACTTCAGATGCAGTTGGATGCAATAAGTCAAGGAATCTTTAAAAAAAAAAAAAAAAAAAAAAAGACGTACAGTGTGGTGGAACCGTACTTCTTGAAAACGATTAACACAATTAGCAGCGGCTCCGTGCTCTGCACTAGCCCCTGGGCAGCGGGGTAGCTGTGACTTACCTGTCACAGAGGCCTTCCTCTCACACATCAGCATAAGAAAATCCCGGAACCTGCGGAGTATCTCCTAAAAAAACAAGAAATGTAACTACTTCTGTGTATCTTCTGTGTCACTGTCAAAACTTCTGTAAAACTGGGAGCTTCTAGAAGTGCGAACCAATCTGCCCGACGCTTTCTGTAGACGTTAACACTGAAGGGTAGCTTTTTTTGAGAATAGATGATTGAATTAAGTGCTAATAACAAAGCCGAAGTACAGAGACTCGGCTGAGCTGCACTGGCAAATACTCACAAGTGTAAATGAGGTGAGCAGGCCCGTGGGAAGCTGGGAAATGGCCTAATTCGTAGCCAGTGACGTCAACAGTCAGTCTCTGACTTCAGCAACAGAAGCACAGCCGCACCTGTGCCATGAGGTGGCCACGGCTCAGCTGACGTTCAGCACAGCCACCTGCTCCACTCAGCAGGCCACTCGGGGGTGTTTTCACAGAGGTTGTGTCCATCGCTTAAGGCCAGTGGAGCCTGAGAGGGGCCTCAAAACCAGAAGTCCATTCCCACGATGGAGGAACTCATTGAAAATGGGAGTTCTGGGAGTTCACTTCAAAATGGCACTCACTTTTTCCCCATATGTCTTTCTGTAGAATACATACAGGGTTTGGGTGTTTGTTTATTTGTTTTTTGTTTGTTTTTTAAAGCAAACACCAAGGCCCTGGTTGAGTAGCTCAGTTGGTTAGAGTAGCATCTGGTTATGCCAAGGTCGCGGGTTTGATCCCCAGTCAAGGCAGATACAACAATCAACCAATGAATGCGTAAATAATGGAACAACAAGTCTCTCTCTCTTTTTCCTCTCTCTCTCTCTCTCTCTCTCTCTCTCTCTCTCTTCCTCTCTCTAAAAATCAATCAATTAATAACATTTTTTAAAAAGCAAAGATTAAACATTTCAAATAGGCAAGTATGCCAATAATGGACCAGAAACATGGTGTAATATCTAGTTATTATAAAGGAGACAGGTTCCAATTGGGAAATAAACAGTAAATAGAAATCCCATTCCCTCCTGCCCCCTCTCTTCCTGGGGTTAGTAGCTTTGGGCACCAGTCCCAAGAATTACTCCGCAAAGAAAGTGGTCTCTCTCTACGCAGGGTGTCCAGGGTCTGAGAGGAAGGGCAGCGTTTGAGGCGGCAAGGTGCTCCAGGTCTGAAGTGAATCCTTCTCAGATCAGTGAGTAAGAGATTCCTTGGAAAATTCCATCCAGAGGAACGGCGCTTGCAAGCCAAAGTTGGATTTCTTGCAGCAACTATAAAAAACAACAACAACAACAACAACAACAAAAAACACACACACACACACACAAAAAAAAAACACACCAAAACATCACCTGAAGGGGAACTCAGAGAACGAATTCATCAATAATTTAAAATAAGGTGATAAATACCCTCAAAGACGTAAGGGAAGACAGTTTATTATAAAGCAGAAATAAGAGGCCATGTCAGAAAATAACTGGTACGAAAAACACAGTAAGCCAGGCAGGGAACGTGGAGGGGACGGGCAGATAGAAGGAGCTGAGAGGGAGCCGGAGGCTGGAGACCCGATGCAGAAACTGCCCCGGGAAGCTTAGGGCAGAAGAGGAACATGGAGAGAAGCTATGACGCGGGGGGATAGAAGCAGATCTGCCACGTCAAGGTAGGAGGAGTTTGAGAAGGAGAGAAAAGCAGAGGGTGACAACATAGATGAGGAAACAAGGACTGAAGCTTTTCCCAGAGTTAAAAGTGAAATTTCAGATTTCAAGACTTCGCAAACAGGGTAGACAATGAAGACTCACATTTAGGCATCACATTAAAATTTAAGAGTAACAGGATTTTTAAAAATCTAAAGCCATTTTGAGGAAAATTAGATGATAGATGATAATAAATAGATAGACAATAGATAAAGATGCTAGATGATTAATAGATGTATGAAGAGATAGTTATGTACACACATATACATACATGCATGCATACTGTATACACACACATGTACACACACACACACAAAAGACCGGAAACCTATTTGACTTTGAATCGCCAAAGGACACACTAAATGCAGGAAGACCATAGAGCAGTCTTTTCAGAAAGCTTCAGGAGGAACACAAAGAAGGTGACTCCTGGCCAGTGAAGGCGAGCCCTGCAATCAGTGAAGGTCGCGCTCAAATCTCTTCTTCTGCCTCCGGAAACCTCGCAGACGTCACGGTCTGTCCCAGCTCCAGCGCGGGGCCCTGTTCTCATCCGCATCACAAGTCCCCGCCAGGCAGCTGCCAAGGCCCCTGGCTGACTCTTGCATCCAGCCCGCCCCTTCCAATCCGTCCTCTAAATCAGCGGTTCTCAACCTGTGGGCCGCGACCCCTTTGGGGGTCGAACGACCCTTTCACTGGGGTCGCCTAAGACCATCAGAAAACACACACATAATTACATATTGTTTTTGTGATTAACCACTATGCTTTATGTTCAATTTGTAACAATGAAACTGGGGGTCACCACCACATGAGGAACTGTATTAAAGGGCCGCGGCATTAGGAAGGCTGAGAACTGCTGCTCTAGATGGTTCTCAGGTTGTCCTTCTCTCAGTTTCAATTGTCTTCCTTCTTAGCCTTCGGCACCCCAATGAGCCCCCCACCCCCTAACTCTACGGGGCCTCCCGAACGCTGTCAGCAGCCATGTAGCTCTGCGGCTCCTATTCTTCTGGTGGGTTCCTATATACTTCTGGGCTCAGCCGGCACCATTCACCTTGTATTATCATACTTGACTCCCAACCGGACCGGATCCCCAGAGGCAGTTACGGCTCCTTCATCCTGGGCTTCCGCAGGTGAGCGGGTCCCCTCCGGCCCCGGGCCCAGCTGCTGCCCAGCACCTGTGGGGAAGCGCTTCTGAGCAGCACCCCGTCCAAGACAGACACCGGGACTTCCCACGGAGGCATCCATCTCCATTAGGCCCTGTGCAGAGATAAGAGCGTTTCCGTCATAAACAAGGCCGGTGCCGCCAGAACAGCGAGATCTGCCGGGTGGCCACTCATCTGCATGCAGGGGACGGGGACACGCGAAGGAGGCGCCGTAAATCACCGGGAGCTCGCCGGCGGGCCCGCGGGACACCAGCTCGGTGTTATTCATCAGCGCTCCCTCAGGCCGGTGTTTGCCCACGGCTGGAGCCGAGGCGCACTGGTGTCCCTGTAAATAATAAGACAGCCCGATTAGGCCGAGTCATTAATTAAGTGTCTTTGCTGTGAATAAACAGTGAAAGCTTTCAGTCTGAGGGCCCGCGGCGCCGTGATAAATAGGCAGCTGTTGACATCTTCATCAGTTAACCGCGCTCCCTCCCGGGGACACCAGCCTCGTGTCACAGGGAAGGTGGCCGAACGTTATGCCAGGTGCAAGTTGACAAGTCATGGCCATCGGGGAAAGCCAAGGAGGGCGTGGCTCACACCCTGAACCGGGACCTTAGCTGCCCTCTGCCCCGTCAGAGGCCGCGGCTTGTGTGCGGCACACACATGTGGGCGGGAATAACCTGGCGCTTTTACTTTCAGGAGAATGTACACGTCTGTTTGAAAACAACTCACTGGGGGTCCAATGGCAGACTATCCCCAAACGGCTCCATGTTTTCTGACTCTTCCTTATAGTCCAGCAAATGTCCTCAAAGTGACCGAGGGAACTCGCGTGTGTCACGTGCATGCCGTTGGACGAAGAGTCGGCTGTACGCCACGCACCGTGTTTCTTTCTGCTCTTCCCCATGAGGAGGTGCTTTGTGAGCCGTGGAGTGCAGGCAGAGCAAGGGGGTTGGTTCTCTTCCACTGGAATCGCCCCCACGAAGCTGTGCTTTCTAAAAAGGGAGAGAGCGCAGTGTTGGCGGCCCTCGCTCGCCTTCGAGGGCCCAGCGCTTCTCAAATGCTCCCAGCGATCACCTGCACCCCACGATGGCCAAGAAGTTACAAACAGGAGCCAGCCCAGCGGGTCCCTTAACAGGGAGGATCCCTTAACAACATCTTGAGGGGACGGCTCACTGGCGGGGACTGGCGTGCCTCTGCCTCAGGCCCAGCACCGAAATCCCGCAGTGTCTGCACGTCGGTGTGACAAAGTGGGCAGAGGAACAGGGGAGCGCAAAGACCACCCGCTGTTACTTAGGGCGGAACAGATGGAGAGAGAGGCCAGGAGAGAATAACCAGCCGCCTTGGCCTCCACGGGTTGCCCCCCACATGGCGGAGCAGGAAGGCCGGGGCAGGAGGACGCACCTCCCTGCCTCTCCCGCACCGGCCTCTGCGGTGGGCCTGCCCAGGCCAAGTTCCTCCTGCCGGCGAGGAGCCCATCACAGGGACAGGCTGGGTGCAACCGGCCAGCCTTGCTGGGAACTGTGCGCTTCCATCTGTCCTTGCCCCCACTGAGCCCCACGTTCCTTGAGGACAAACACCACATCCCATTGACCCTGTGTCCCCAACAGAGCCTTCCTGGGGCCTCGGCCATCAGGATGCTCAGGGCACGCTGGGTGAATGCACAGAGGCGGGATGAGTGTGCAGCGTTCTGTGTGTGTGTGGGGGGGGGCGGGAGGGGGGACGGGTCTCTGAGCAGAGAGTGGCCCTGGGGACAGTGGGAGGGAATTTTCTCGGGATCACCCGAAGCTGCCTGCCAGGCTCGCCCACGCGCTGTGACTGGAACCCTGGGCTGCAGGAAGTGGAAGGACCGCAGCCTTTGTGCGCTGCTGTCCCCCTGGGGAGCCGGGGAGGGCCTGGCTGTGTGAAGAGCGCGGGGCGCGAATGAGGCCCCAGCAGGAGCAGGAGCAGGAGCAGGAGCAGGAGCTCAGCGGGTCCTGTGGACAATGCACCCCAGCACCCGCTTCTGCTCTCGCGGGGTCCACTGTGCAGCCAGGGAGAGACCGTGACGCACAGCAGCCCACGGGTTCGTCCAGAGCTGGCCCGGGGCAGGCGGAGCCGCGGGACACTGTGGACTGGGGCGGCCTGAGAAGGGCGTGGGGTGTGGGTTGGATATTTAAAGATTCTGTGGAAAAGGTGAGGTTGGGAGCGGATCCTTTTTCTAAGTGAAGAAACTCAGGCGCAGAGGGGTCACCGATATCCCTTAATTTCAGGAGCAGGATGGGACTCGCCTGTTGGATTAAAGGACACACACTGGGAGGGTCACAGAGCAGCCCCACATGCTCACGTTTGTTTGTGCTCAGGTTTCGCCCTCCCCTTCCCTCCAGTGGTGGTTCCCAGGCGCGGTAGGTCCTGCTCTTCCCCCACTGAGAGTCCCCATGCCCTGCTTCACGCGGCCTCGCACACGAACCGCCTGCTGTACGGTCAGGTCTGCAGTGTTTCATCTGCGGGGGCTCCCACCACAGGGGGGAGGTTGGGAGGGAGCAGTGTCACGGCCAAGGCAGCTGATGAACCTTCTTTCCAAGAGGCTCCCTTTCTCCCGTAGAATCTATGGACACAGAAGGAGAGCCGGGCGGCCGGACCCTGTAGCTCGGTTCCCATTCCACGTCTCCAAACGCAGGGGCCTCGCTGCTACTTGACCCAACCCTCCCTCCCACCCCCGGCATCTGTTGCTCTCGTGTACGAAAAGCTGTGTTCGAAGTCAGAGCTCCGGGCTTCGGAGGAAGAAGACATTCGTCAAGGGAATTGGACTCGGAAGAGGGAAAGCAGGTTTCCTAGAGCCGTGGAGGCGCATGCGAGGAGCTAAGAGGGAGACTTTGGACTGAAGGCCCGGGCGAGGACTATGAGGCATGACTTTAAAATACAGATCATTTTGATTGAAATTTGTAGGGGAAAAATCAATGTAATCAACCACTCTGGTAAATGGGTGAATTGAGAGAATGGACTTAGCCCTACAGTGTTCATTTTTTAAATGGAAAAAAGAAAGAGAAAGCAAGCTTTCACTGAGCACACTGGTGAGATGCTTTCTAACAGGCAATATATCTAAGTGAACAGCCCAGACTCTCTCTCCAATTTTATCTGGAGCTGTTCCCACACAAACAACTTTATTAACTCTAAGTGAAAGTTGATGAATCACCCCCACACGCCAGGAGGTTGCAAGAGGAGGGGAGAGTCTAAGAGGTTCGCAGGAATAAGAATTCGGAAATGAGGACTTAATCTCTTCCCCCAAACAGAGCAATTATATTAAAAATTCCCCCTTCTCTAGAAAAGCAAGATGAAATTCCGACTCATTTCAACATTTCCTCCGCTGATTAGTGTGTCTGGGTTGTCGTGCCTTCTCTCTGGGTCACGCCCGTGTCCTGCATCCGACCTCTACCATCCTCATTCCTTTTTCATGTGGAATAAGCTTCCGTTCACCTTTGAGCGCCCAGTTTCCGACGGCTCCACTGCGCCATGAACACGGGGGATAAGCAGCTGCCTCTCAGGTGAACTGACCTGGGTGGGAGGAATATGACGCAATTCTGGGGACACAGCCACTGCCGTTGAAAATGCCAAATCCCCCGACTGCAATGCACTAGCTCATGGACCCCAGCAACTAAGCCATCAGTTAAACGTTATCTTCACGTTGAGCTCCTGTTTTCCTTCATGTGCTGGCACTGACTAGAGATTTTTGTAAAGGCCCCATGCAGTTCACTCATCACCCTTCCCCTGTCACCGTCCTGAACGGCCAGGTAATTCCACTTCCTTTAAAGTCATCAGAAGGGCCCGGCCAGCATGGCTCAGCGGTTGAGCGTCAGCCTATGAACCAGGAGGTCACAGTTTGATTCCCGGTCAGGGCACAGGCCCAGGTTGCAGGCTCGATCCTCAGTGTGGGGCGTGCAGGAGGCAGCCAATCCATGATTCTCTCATCACTGATGTTTCTATGTCTCTCTCTCTCTCCCTTCCTTTTTGAAACCAATAAGAAATATCTGGAAAAAAAATAAAGTCATCAGAAGAAATGAAATGTCTTTTTGCAGCTAACGCTCCTGCAGCTGTGCGCTGGGCACGGTCCTGCGTGTTACCAGCCAGGGGCCCTAGGGCGGAAGACAGGAAGGGCATTTATTTCTCCAGCTCCTCGGAGCGGAGCGGAGGGCAGCCGCGGTCTGGCTCTGTCCCTCCTCTGAAGGGCGCTCCCTCCCTCCGGGCTCCAGCGGCCACTCCCTCCCTTGGCTCCTCGTCCCCAGGTGACCAGGGTTCTGCCACTGTGACTGGTCCGGGGACCACACCGTCCCTGCGACTTCCCAACTCTCTCTCTGACCTTCCAAATAGTCCTTTTGTGAAACATTTTTCAGATACCAAATCTGACTGTGCTATCCGCTCCCTGTGGGGACCCAGGTCCATTCAACCACTTACCGTGTGACTGTGTCACTTACCGTCCGTAGACCTCAGGTGCCTCATGAGTAGACTAGGAATGGCATTATCTATCTCTCAAAATTGTTGTAAAACAAGAGATAATTCTTTCTAAAACCAGGACGCTTAAACTCCATATAATCAAAATATAACAAATACGGCATCATAAAAGTACTTTTTTGTATAGATAAAATGGAAAAAACAAAAGATAAATGGGAGGACATGTTTGCCATACAGACCGCAGACACCCTTTTGAAAACACACACTGAGCCTTCACGAGTCCATGGTAAAAGCTAGAAAATGAATGCGATAGGAAAATGGCACCATGAGGGGGAGAAAATACAAATAGGCTTAACATTTCCAAAAGATGCTTAACCACAGGAAAATGCAAATTAAAACCACAATGATATATGTTTTTTGTAACCTATTGAAATGAAAAAGATCAAAAAGAAGAATTACACATTCCGCTGGTGAGGATGTCGGGAAGCCTGAACTCTCATGCATCATTGACAGGAATAGAAACTGGTGCAACCTCTTTGGAGTGAGACTTAACAGTGTCTAATAAAATAGGAAATGCACACGCGCTCTGGGCCCGCTGCACCACACGGTGAGCAAAGTGGCGGGCTCTTCACTACAGCACCCCTGCAGCCGGAAGGGGGACCCTTCCGTTTCCACCAGCGGGATGGTGCGGTGCTGGCCTCAGAGCCCAGCGGGGGCCCAGGCCCCTCCTGCAAGTCTCTGGATTGGGCTCACAGGAGGAGTGGGAGGAAGCAGAGCACAGGGGCGGGGCTTACTGAGCTGGAAGGTGGGGGGGGGGATGGGGGGCACGTGTCCGGCAGGTGCTCCTTCACCTCCCCTGCACCTGCGCATTACCTGGTGGGTGTGGCAGCAGCTAGGTGTGCAGGGGGTGGGGGGTGGGGCGGGCAGGTGCAGGTCAGCTCCATGGGGGAGGGCTCCCGCTCTCCCTGCAGGGCCCCTGCATGCTCAATAACAGACATGGCGAAAGAAAGAGATGGCTCCCCTTCATGCTCGCGGGTTCCAGTTGGTCCTTGGTCCCCTTCCTTCATGTCCAACCGCTGACCCCACCGACATCCGACAGCACACCAGGTGGGGGTCTGCGGACTCACACAGCTGCCCAGAGGGCCCCAGACCACATAAGGTCTAATCCTCCCAATTCATTCTTAGGGGCCCTTCTCCCTGTCAAATCTCAACTGATACCAAATGTTAAATAAATCACGAGGGTTGCATAGACATTAAAAGTAATGAAGTGGTTCTGCATGTGAGCATGAAGCAACATCCAAATAATACGAAGAAGATCCGAGGTTCAGAAATCTGTACGTCATATGCCACGCTTTATATAAAAATAAAAGTGGGAAAGGCATGTGTGCCCTCCACACTGCTCCCTACTGTGTACACTCAACTCACGTCCGGAGACAAGAAAACCACAACTCATTCCACACACGCCACCAAAGCGCACAGACGTGAGGGTAACACGGATGCAATCCCTCGCGGACAGTGTGGTGTTTCTGCGATGATTAGCTTCAGCGAATGAGACGTGAAGCTTCCTACAGGGAGGCTGCCTTCATTAAACAGCAATCGGTCAGAGCGTCTGAGGACAGCAGGAGCCCCCGGCTGCCTGCTTCTCTCCCATCATCATGAGCCTCACAGTCATGGGTATTCCAGGCCTGTCTGGGCCCCTCTTCTCCCGACCAGCGAATAAATGGTTCTGCAAATGCATTAGAAACGGCACAGACATGGATCACTGCACGCAGCCCCACGGCACAGCCACCTCGAGGGGAAAGGGGGGAGTTCGATATAAATCAGGGCAACATGAAGCCCGGTCAAGGCCGGCCGTGAAGAATGGCTAATTTGCTTGAAGCCACAGGGAATACTAGGTGAGCAAAGGACATGTCCTTCTCCCGGTCGAAGGTCAGAGTGGCCTCCTTGGTGGAGGTTTAGGCTAAGGAATCTGGGTTCCAGATGTAGTGAGGCCGCAACGCACGTTTCCATCGTCTGCACAGAGACTGCTCATGTCACAGCCAGGCCTTCCCGTGTCCCCGGGTCTTGCCAGCGACACAGCATTGACCTGGGAGCTCAGGTGACACGACCACATGACCCGCTGCTCACAAACCCATCAGGACCCAGGTAGCTGCTCTCTGGTGTCCTCTCTGCAAAGCCAACATCGCAGGATCCAAACACGAGCCCTTTTGTCTTCGTGCAGAACCTGCCGCACCCACAGTCCTGGAGCTGCCCTCGCGGGTCCTCACTAGTGGAACCTGGGACGTGCGTGATGTTCTCACCAAAACCGCCTCTTCAGGTGCTGGGAGGAGGGGCTCTACTGAGCCTCCGTACGTCCTGCGAGTCCCATCGGTGCCCCGAGAGCAGCTCCCAGAACAGCTAGCATCTCCTGCCATGTGGGGGGCAGCAGGGGGCCCGCAGAGCCAGCCCCAGGCAACAAGAGGTCCGAGGCCGCCAAGAGAGGGCTCCTGTTTAGGGAACTTAGTCTCCTGGGGCTTCCTGCTTGCGGCGGCCATGCCCATTCTGGCCGATGACCTGTTCCCACGTGTGACTGACAGACAAGCACCTCCCAGTCCTCACCCCACTTTCTGGGCATGTGTCTGTTCTCCTCCCTGCCCAGTCCTTTCCCCATCGCTCTGTGGGGAACAGACGGTGGCTCCATGGGGAGTGTAGCCACCGCTCCCTGGTGACGCTGCCGAATGGCGAGCCTGTCACAGCTGGCCTTCCCTGCGCTCCTTTCCTGTTATCACTAACCAGTTCATTACAGCAGCATCCGTGGGGGGCGACGAGCAGTTTTCCTCCCATAATTCACTTGGCTTAAATCCGAAGTTGTTGTGCAGCCCAAGGAGCCCAGAGCATTGCTGGAGCCGCAGCGCCATTTGCATTTGCTGCTTGAATCAGGCTCCCTGTTCCCAGCAGGAGAACTGACTTCAAAGAGCCTGGCAGTGAGCAGGAGTAATGAATGCCCGCCCGCCCGGATCTGCCCAGAGATGCTCCCCTGCAATTACCTGCGAACGCGCATGGCCCACCCCTGCTGAAGCCTCAGAGGCCGTAATTAGAGAGCCGGCATTAGCTCATGAGGGGGGTGCGTACTGGTGACGGGAGTTCCAGACTCTGGGATTTCAGCGTGAACGGTACCGCGCTGTCGGGGGAGCATGTCCTGGCATAAGGCACGGCCACTGGGATTTAAGGGAGAAACAAGCCAGTTTTCCAGGAGCAGGAACAGCTCTGGAACACGGGTCGCGGGGAACAGCGCAGGTGCTGGTGGAACGGCGCCAGCAGCAGAAAGAGGGCTTCCCGCCGCCCTCCGGGGCCAGAGGGCACTTGCCCGCGGCCTAGCGTCCGTCACCCGGCCTGGCGCAGGCTCCGCAACCTCACCTGTAGAACAGAGACAATAACGCCTATGATGTCTGTCTCCCTCCGATGACTAACTGAGGTACAAAGTGGAAGTTTCTTAGGTCCTAAGCCTCCCAGGCAGCTCCCCTTGCTCTCCATTCCCCGACTTCTCCATGGCGTGCAGGTGCTGCAAAATGCTTGCCTGCAGGTAAAACAAAAGGAAAAGGGAAGCATCTCCTTTCAAATTCGTGGCAAAGGCAGGCCTCCTACCACCGTACAGGTTTGGCTTTTCTTTAAAGATCCAGACGCACCGAGCAGGGAAGCAGGCGTGGGAATTCCTGACGCCCCAACGTGAGATTCTGTGCAGGTCGGGGTCTGCGAGGGCATCTGCCACGTGTGCCCCTGCGACAGGCGTGCACGTCTCACTGTACCGTCAGTGATCAGCGGGGAAATAGTAAATGATGGCTCCGGGCTGAGCAGGGACTGGGACCGGGGATCAGTTTTATTACCTTGGGAGCTGTATACACACACGTTAATATTTTTCAGGTCCTTTCCTAAAACTGTCCAGCAGCTTGAAATATATAAGATCAGCAAGAACTGGGGCACAGGAGCTTTGGGGCGACAGAACCAACCACACCTCTCTGAGCCGCCATGCTGGCCATCCGTCTGCGTGAGAAGCGTGAACGTGGGTGAGGAGCTGTTCGCACAGCAAGACTCGGGCTGGCAAGCCTCATCCCAGACGGAAGGTGATTGAATGCCTTGGGCGTGAAATAAACCAAGCAGCGAGCATCAGAGAATGCTGAATGGTCTGTGGTGACTCCAGGAAATGCAAACCGTGCCCCAAACACGGGTCCCCCCTCCTCTGGGCACTGCGGGTGTCGAGGTGTCCGGAGAGCCAGCTCCCACGCTGCCTGCGTCGCCACCGCACGGACCTGCCCCGACTTGCTGGGCCCCTCTGGTCGCTCTCCTCCTGCTTTCTAAGTCATTTCCCACGTGTCCACGCTCCACAGCCGGCACGGCACTCCGTGTTGATCAGGGATGTGTCCACGGGGGGCACAACGCCTTGAATTTCCAAAGTCGGCACTTCGTGGCCAGAACAGAGGTTTCTGAAGAGCAGCCCTTTGGACAGGGAGGTCCTCACTGCCCTGTGTCCCGGGATGGAGGTCCTGCGAGTCCCCCGATCACGGGGTGGGAATGGGATCCGGGGCCACGCAGCAGGTGCCTGACCGCCGCCTCAGAGGCAGGCTGTGCGAACCCCGAGAGCCGGGGGGGCGGGGTTGTCGCGGTGAGGACAGCAGGCGAGTGCGGGTCAGGCTTGGACTCTCAGGATTGGAATCTCAAGACCACCGCCTACCGTGTGCGCGTGGGTAGGACAGGGTGCCTGGTCCTGCAGGGCTTCACAGTCTTACTCGAACGGGAGGGCTGCACTGTCTGCCTAGTAGGAGGGCTCTAGGGTGAAGGGAGGTGACGTAGTAAAGCAGCGAACGCTGTGCCTAGAATAGAATTCTCAGTAAATGCTTAACAATCATCATTCAAATACACGAAGACAACCTTACCTATTTTCAATAATAGCTTGGAATCCAAGTGTGTCTATCTACCTATATCTATCTATCTATCTATCTATCTATCTATCTATCTATATATATATATATACCTACGTATATCTATTTCCATATCTATAGCTATCTCTCTATGTCTCTGTATCTCTATCTCTATCTCTAGCTCTAGCTCTATCTCTAGCTCTAGCTCTATCACTATCTCTATCTGTATCTATATCTACCTATATCTCTATCTCTATGTCTATCTCTATCTATATTATATCTATAATATACTAGTATATCTATATCTATCTATACCTATATCTATAATCTATATATCTCTATCTCTATCACTATCCCTATCTATACCTGTATCTCTATGTACCTACATCTCTATCTATCTCTATCTATGCCTATGTCTATCTCTATCTATATTATATCTATAATATACTAGTATATCTATATCTATCTATACCTATATCTATAATCTATATATCTCTATCTCTATCACTATCCCTATCTATACTTGTATCTCTATCTACCTACATCTCTATCTCTATCTATGCCTATGTCTATCTTTATCTATATTATATCTATAATCTCTATCTATACCTATAATCTCTCTATATATCTGTTTCCATTCCCATCTATACCCGTATCCATATCTATGGGACACCCCTATCTTTGCGAGTAGGAAGTGTTTGCCGGTTTCATTCTCCAGGGGGAACCTGAGGCACCAAGAGCGACCTTGCGCGTCACAGAAGGAAGTTTCTTTAAAGTTTGCTGCTCAGGTCTGGCTGGAGGGTGAGGGGAGGCCCGTTGGCTCCGCTCCAGCCGAGTGGGCGCGCTGGGCTGCGGCCTAGCTGAAGGCTGTGGGCCCATGTGGTGACGCACAACTCCCCGTCCTCGGGTCCAGGGACCCAGACCCAGGCCACCAGCTCCCGAGGGACAGCGATGCTCAGGTGCTGCCGGGCTGTGAGGACAGAGCCTTCACCTGCAGCGCCGCTACCTGCTGCGCGGCCAGCGCTGGTGGGCAACGCGGAGACGCCCCTCGCGGGGGAGTCACTTGGAGACGCTCCACCTCTGACTTCACAAATACAAGTGGCTGCAGGGAGTCGCAGGAGGGACTCTGCGCCCACGTGCTCCCGGCCTCCTCCTGCTGCGCCCCCTCCCCCTCCCCTCCCCCCCTGCAGCCGGCGGTGTCTGCAGAAACCTCCCTTGAAGGTGAGAACCAGCCTGTGTCCCTGGGCTTGGATCCATGACCATCTCTGAGCTGCAGCAAAGCCGCCCTGCGGGGGGGGGGGGGGGGGAGCGGCCTCGCCAAGAAAGGGTGTGAGTGTGTGTGTGTGTGTGTGTGAGTGTGTGTGTGTGTGTGTGAGTGTGTGTGTGAGTGTGTGTGTGAGTGTGTGTGTGTGTGTGTGTGTGAGTGTGTGTGTGTAGGTGTGAGTGTGTAGGTGTGAGTGTGTATGTGTATGAGTGTGTGTGTAAGCGTGTGTGTATGTGTGTGTGTGAGTGTGTGAGTGTGTGTGTATGAGTATGTGTGAGATTGTGTGTGTATGTGTGTGTGAGTGAGTGTGTGTGTGTGTATGTGTATGAGTGTGTGTGTGTGTGAGTGTGAGTTTGTGTGTGAGTGTGTGTGTGTGAGTGTGTGTGTATGAGTATGTGTGAGATTGTGTGTGTATGTGTGTGTGTGAGTGTGTGTGTGTGTATGTGTATGAGTGTGTGTGTGAGTGTGTGTGAGTGTGTGTGTGTGTGAGTGTGAGTGTGTGCATGTGCGTGTGTGTGTGAGTGTGTGTGTGTAGGTATGAGTGTGTATGTGTATGAGTGTGTGTGAGCGTGTGTGTATGTGAGTGTGTGTGTGTATGAGTATGTGTGAGATTGTGTGTGTATGTGTGAGTGTGCGTGTGTGAGTGTGTGTGTGTGTATGTGTATGAGTGTGTGTGTGTGAGTGTGTGAGTGTGTGTGTGAGTGTGTGTGAGTGTGTGAGTGTGTGCATGTGCGTGTGTGTGTGTGAGTGTGTGTGTAGGTATGAGTGTGTATGTGTATGAGTGTGTGTGTGAGCGTGTGTGTATGTGTGTGTGTGTATGAGTATGTGTGAGATTGTGTGTGTGTGAGTGTGTGAGTGTGTGAGTGTGAGTGTGTGTGTGTGTGAGTGTGTGCCTCCCCCTCCAGGATGCCAGTTCCCAGGCCCTGGAGGCCGGCAGAGCTCCGTGTCCCCGGAGACAAGCACCCTATTCTGGAGCGGGCTTTGGAGCATCTCCCAACGCGCAGGCCTTTGGCACCAGGCCCCGCTCTCGGGTCCAGCCAGCGGCCTCTGTCCCTGTCCCAGGCCCGCGGGGCACCGTGGGCAGGAAGCTCCCCTGGCCCGGCCCCCATCAAAGCCGCCTTTCTCCCGTCAGCGCCGACTGTGTCCTCTGGCGCCTGCAGGAGCGCCCCTGCCCGCCCCGCCCTGCGGGCCCTGCCTCTGCCCCAGGGCTGCTCTTTGGCTCACAGAGAGGAGGGACAGACCCCTGGCTGGGACCCCCTAGCTGGGGGGTGGGGGGTGGGGAAGGCGGCCGTGGCCAAAAGCATCTACACCAAACCCAAGGGGGACACTGGGGTTTTGGGGAGAAAGAGACCTCACCTCGCACACTCCCAAAAGCCATGGTTATAAACTCCCCGTGGTTTGTGCAAATTCCCTGCATAAATGAACTGGGAAAACCGGGCTGACGTGGCGGCCTCTCACCTCCAGAGCATCGCTGGTCTGGTACCTCTGTCCCCACCCAGGACGGTGCGACCCGCCTCCCTTCTGAGTCCCCGGAGCCGGGCGCTCCCCGCAGGGAGGGGCGTTAAGAGACACCTTGGAGCCCGGCCACTAGGCAGGCCCCGGGGTGTCCCCGACAAACGGCTTGGGCAGGCACAGGCCTGGCTTCTGTATTTCCTCTCTCCTGGTGAAGGGAACGAGGGAGAAGGGGCTGTGAAATCCCTACGAAGGGGCAGGCGGGCGGCTTTCCGCGTGGGAGGCGGGCTGTGCAGAGCACACCGCTCGGCGCACAGGAGGGCAGATGCTCCCACGCCCTTTGCTGGCTCCTGCTTGTCCAGGAGGCCCCTCCTGGTTGCCAAGTGGCTCAAGGCCCCGAGGGAGACCCTCCCCGCCAGCAGCTCTCTGGGCCTGATGGTCTGATGGTTGCTGGTCCCTCCCACTGCACGCACCCAGCTGGTCCCATTTCCTTAAGGAAAACAAGGCCCCATCCTGAGCTGATCTCCTTCACTAAGGGAGTGAGAGGCTGCCTCTTCCACTCAGCTCGCTCCTCACAGCGTCCCTGACACAGTCCAAACCCGGGCACAGGTCCTCCAGGGGTGACACCCTCCAGGGGGTGTCAGCAGCCCCACAGTGCGGGACCCTCCCACACTCAGGCAGCCCCGCTGTGTCTGGCTCTCAGCACATGGTGGGTCTCCCCTGTATGGTGACGGACATTTCCATGGGTATGTCACAGGCGGCCAGACAACTGGCTGCCAGACACCATTTTACACCATTCAAAGCAGAACCGTCAAACAGAAAAACAGAAACAAAGTAGAATCAGAAAGGAGGGAAATGCATAGAAATGCAGATTACCCACCAATTGTGGAGATGGCTTTCAAGTGCTAATTAATGCAAGAAAAGTCAAAATATTCCTACTTGACATGGACTCCATTACGATATTATCTTGGTGACATTTCATAAAACTTCAAAGGAGCAAAACTGAGAATTTCATTTTTCAGGAGCAAATGCCAAACAACATGCCGTCTGAGATTAAAATACATTTCACTGAAAAAGGTCTGTGACAAAGAAACTGGGCATCAGAAAATAATGTGACAATTTAAATAGAATCGACCAAATCAATCTCAAATTTTAGACATTCCAGTATTTTCCAGAGGTCTATTTTTATGCTAGAATTTGCACCAATTAAGCATATTATAAATTTGAACCACTTTTGCTGTGAAATGTATAGTAAGTTCTATCAAATACACATAATATGTTGTTCAATTACATCATAATATGAATGGCCTGTCAGAAATCTGGTATTTTAATGTTAAATTTTGTATGATACTAGAGGCCTGGTGCACGAAATTCATGCATTCGGGGGAGGGGGGTCCCTCAGCCTGGCCTGTGCCCTCTCACAGTCCAGGAGCCCTTGGGGGATGTCGGGCATCCTTAGTGCTGCCGCGGAGGGAGAGACGCCTGCCGCTGCTGTGCTCACCACTGGCTGAGCGGTGCTCCCCCTGTGGGGGTGCGCTGACCACCAGGAGACAGCTCCTGCATTGAGCATCTGCCCCCTGGTGGTCAGTGCATGTCATAGCAACCAGTCTTTCCGCCATTCGGTTGATTTGCATATTAGCCTTTTATTATATAGGTTAACTTCATGTGTCCTCAGTATGTGAATTTCTGAGCCAATATTAGATGCCCTTGAAACAAATTATTTCCATTTTTAATGTTTTGTGAGCCTTTAGAAGACTCAACTCATAATTAAATTAAAACATTCATGATTTTAAAGATTTATTGAAAAAATTACAATTAAGCTAGATCTGAGTGTTTAAATATATTGTTTTAAAATTATTCTTAGAAAGGGAATGCAAAATATGCTTCATTTTCATTTCCTTACAGGCCCTCTGAAGAACTTACCAATTAAGAATGACCCAGGCAAGATGGCTAAATGTAAGGGCACCATGGGTAATTCTCTGCTAATGAAGGTCACAGAGGTCAGAGATTCCCAAAGGAAAGCTACTTGTGACCCTCCCCTCAGCCAGGGCTGTGGTGGGAGGATGGACCGCTCTCCTCACTATGCAGACATTTTATATTTGGAGATAAAAGATATTCCTTAATCCTGTTTTAGTTTCCAGTTTTATTTATGCTCGATGATATTATACGTTCCTATAAATCTTTGCAAAATACGTGTTAGGAAGAGCTGGAAACTGGGGCTGAGTTGGAGAGGTTGAGATCTAGAAATGGCTGCAGTTTGGGGAGCACTAAGATGGGGTCTAACGTTAAACTTCAGGCGCTTCTCCGAGAAAGCGGAATCAACTGATTTCTCCAAAAGGCCAACGTCCAGCCTGCGTTGCACGGGAAATGCGAGGGCTGATGGGAGCAGAGGGCCTTCCCCAGGCCGCAGCCTTCTGCTCGCGGCCCCTCTCCCCTGCCCGCTGCCCCCGAGGGGCAGCCCTGGTGGGGAAAAAGCTGAGGGGCCCGCTCTGTCTTTGGGACGCTCCTGTTTTCCTGTCCAGGGTATTTTTGTGTTATTTTTAATATAAATATTTTTATTGATTTCAGAGAGGAAGGGGGAGGGAGAGAGAGAAACATCAGTGACAAGAGAGAACCATTGATTGGCTGCCTCCTGCCCACTCCTCCCCACACCCGGCCCCCCACACACACTGGGAATCGAGCCCGCAACCAGGTCATGTGCCCTGACAACCGTGACCTCCTGGTTCACAGGTCGACGCTCACCCCTGAGCCACGCCGGCCGGGCTGGTTATTTTTTTAATGCCACCGTAGACTATCGCAAACACCCTCTTAGAGCTTTAACGCAAACAGTGGGCCAGAAAATGTTCAAAATCTGACGGGCTCTCCCACTGATTGCCACACCATCGCGTCAGGCGCTGTCAGGATTGACGCAGGGATTCCCCGCTCCTCCCAGCGCACCCCGAGGTGCTGGCTCTGGGCGGGTCTGCAGCTTCCCGGCGGCGCCTCGGAAAGACGCGGGGCAGGTACCGCTCTGTGCCACAAGCGCCCACCTCCTGTCACCGCCGGATGACAGTGTGACCCGACGGCAGAATCCCGGGCCAACCTTCCCATTTGGATCTTTACATCGAAAACAATTAATTCCTTATTGTTTGAATTTGACTCTTATGCTAATTCTCAATCATTACTGGGACTGAAAATGTAATTCAGAGTCACTTTCCAGTATATCCTGGAGTGCCATCTCAAATAGGAGCGATTGGCTTTATAACAATTTAATACACTTTCTGAGCACCCATCAGAAAAGAGCCTTGACTTGAAATAAAATTGCTTTTCTTATCAGAAGCTTCCTGTGACGCCTGCACATAATACGGCCGCGTCTGCTTCCCCTGCAATGAACTACCCAGCTCCCCTTCGCATAGTCTGTGTATCAAGAGCACAGCCCTGTCAGGCCGGCGTGGCTCAGTGGTTGAGCGTCGACCTATGACCCAGGAGGTCAGGGTTCGATTCTTGGTCAGGGCACATGCCCAGGTGTAGGCTCGATCACCAGTGTGGGGCGTGCAGGAGGCAGCAGATCAGTGATTCTCTCTCATCACTGATGTTTCTCTCTCCCTCTCCCTTCCTCTCTGAAATCAATAGAAACATATTTTTTAAGAAGCACAGCCTGCCTTGACTGGTGTGGCTCAGTGGATAGAGCGTCGGCCTGCGGACTGAAGGGCCCCAGGTTCTATTCCAGTCAAGGGCATGTACCTTGGTTGCAGGCACATCCCCAGTAAGGGGTGTGCAGGAGGCAGCTGATCGATGTTTCTCTCTCACAATGTTTCTAGCTCTCTAACCTTCTCCCTTCCTCTCTGTAAAAATCAATAAAATATATTTTTTTAAAAAAAATAAAGAAGCACAGCCTTCCTCGCCACGGAATCCCTCAAATCTCAGGGATCTAAATGGAGCCGCTCCGTCTCTACAAGCGTGGACCTGGGCTAGATGCCCTACTTCTGACCTTTGAGTGAACACCTCTCTACAGCCGCGCACTTACCTCTTCACACTCCACAATGCCCTCTGTCTCACCCGCTTTGGGAAGCATTGAACGAGTGAGACATGAGAACATCCTACCCGCACGCAGAAAGCTCTCCTTCACCTCCCAGTTGTCAGTTACTCAGTGTCATCACGAGCCCACGTGCGCACAGTCACGTGGGAAGAGGTGGACGCTCCTCTGTGGTTCATCTCAGAACGACCGCCATGGCGCGGGATCCTGGCGAAGAGAACTCTGGCAGGTTGAGCCAGCATGACAACGGTGAAGGACTCATTTCTCTGCTGCCTTTACACGTCCACAAGCCTTTTCCTTCCCTTCTTCTTCCTTCGGGATAAGAACATGAAAGTGCGAAAGCTGGAAAAGTCTAACGAACCCCCGCTTCAGCGTTGGACAGACACTCGATGGCTGGGAAACTATTGTTCTGATTTTTTAAAGGCTGGCGTGTTCCTTTGGCTGCAGTGACTGCCCTTCTGTCTTCCTCTGTCATGTCCCCTGTCACACAGGGTGCCATGGCTCTTCCCCAGCACACGGAACACACACACACACACACATGCACACACACACCCTACATCACTCAAGAGAGGCACAGAGCGATGGACTGCAGCTCATCACATCATAGCTGTGTGGCCTTGGTCACGTGGTTCAACCTCTCTCACTTGCATCTCCATTCAATTCACCTAATGTCCTGCATACATGAGAGTATAAATGGATTCTGAGGAGAGAATCACACAATGTCGGAAGTGAAAATACCTTTTAGTCTGCAGCCAGAGTTGGGCCTGGTATATAAGTCCACTTACATAATCCCATGTACATTCATTCATTTATTCAGATTCTGCTCAATCTCCAGTAGACTATTTATTCATTTAAATGTAATTAAATGGTTACTCTGGCCCAATGTGTGAGACTATAAAGGATAAGACAAAGCTACTATCCTCAGGAAAGTTACCGTCTAGTGATAGGAGCATGTGAGTGGACAGGCCTTTCAGTACAGGCGGCTACGATGTGTTGGAAAGTCTGTGTCATTTTAATCTTGATATCGACTTTCACGAACAGAAGAAAGTGTTTCACCATGACTCCACTGTTAGAACTCCATGGCAAATGCTCAACACAATTATGCATCATTAACAAAACCAACTTTTTCTGCCTTTAAGAAAAAAATAAAACTGCAAGGTTAATATAGGGAAGTTATCTTCCAATAATAATATAGTGGGCAACAGAGTTCAGGATTATTTCTAATTTTGTACAAGAGGATTAAAAATTAAACTGAGCACTTGAGCCCTTCCTGGTAATTAAATGTCCTCAGGCAGCTGGTCTCATTCCTGCGGCCGACCAGCATCGGGGCCTTGGAGAGCTCTGATTGTGGGAGGTCCTTCTTCCCCGCGGACCCGAAATCAATTCTCCATCACCCCCACCACTGCCAGCCCTGCCCCCTGGAGCCTCTGGTGGCTCTGCTCCATCTTCCAGATGGCGGCCCTCGCGGGAGGTCCCACAGCTGGCAGCCCCGGCGCAGTCCTCTCTCCTTCAGGCCCACGTCAGGGGCCACAGCTATTCCTGCTGTACGAGAACTCGCTCTCCGCCTCTCAGGTCTGCAGCAGACTCACCAGTATGGATCCCCCTCCCCCACTGCCCCCAGGCTCTGCAGGACCCTCTGCAGCTCACCCCGTGCTCGGCTCCTTCCCCTCAGAGGTCCCCCCTGCACCGACCCTCACCACAGGCCACACACTCACTCTCCTGGGAGTCGGCTCTGTTGGGCTTGGGGGCTCTAACGCGCAGTGCCTGCAGGAAGCCGGGGCGCTGGGATCCAGTTCCAGCTCAGCAGCGCATGTTTGGGTGTAGACCCCGAGTTCTCTGAGTCCGTCTCCGCATCTGTAAAGTGGGTGCAGCGCTGCCTCGGAGGGCGACTGTGAGGCAGGCAGACGCCCGTGTGAGGGCCGAGGCGGAGGCCGCTGTTACACTGGAAGGTGGCCTGGACGGTGGTGGAGTCGTGGTAGTGACTGTTATTTTCCCAAATAGTCAGATTCCAAAGAAACACACATATTGGTTCTTTGGTTTTAAGCTTTAGACACACACTTTTCACCCACTTCACTTCCCAGCTTTTTCTCTGATTTAGTACCAGGTCTGGACGATGAGGCGGAACAACTATGTCACCTTAAATTGTCCCAAACATGGCACTTGCTTCATGAGTTTATATCGTGGGTAGGACTGGATATTCAGGTCTCCCCAGAGCCCCCTGTTGAGTCCTAATCCCCAATGTGACGGCATGAGGAGGGGGTCTTTGGGAGAGAACTAGTCATGGGGGTGGGGCCCTCGGGAATGGGATGCGTGCCCCCAGAGGAGGGGCCTCATAGATCCTCGCGCTGGTTTCCTGAGCTTGGACCTCCAGCCTCCCAAACGGGGAGACGGCCCTGGCCCGTGTGGCCCATCTGGATGGTCCCTGTGCGAAGGTCACCAGTTCCATTCCTGGTCTGGGCACAGGCCCAACTGCAGATTCGGTCCCCGGTCTGAGTGCATATGGGGGGCAACTCATTGATGCTTCTCGCACTGATGTTTCTCTCTCTCCGCTCCTTTCCTGTGTCTCTAAAATCAATAAAAACATTTAAGAACAAAAGAACTGAGATGAATTTCTGTTTACAAGCCACCGAGTCTCTGGCAGCCTGCAGGCACTCCTAGCCTACATTCAAATCTGTATCCATGACACCAAAGCGTAAACAGAAGAGGCTAGCCAGGACTCAAGTCCATTCATGTTCCAGTCTGATTTTTTTTAAATGTGTTTCCCCCATGACTGAGTCTGACTGTTTCACCGGATGTTGTCTTTGCTTCTGTTGTAGCCTATTCTGCCCATTTTGAATGAGTCAGAGATTGGAAAGCAGTTCTGGGCAGAAAAGGGGCGGTTGACAGAGGGTTAAGGAATCCATCAAAAATGCACATCCCAGCGTGGACGAGAACTTGGGGTTCTCACTCCCCATTCTCATGTCCAATGAGCATGTCTGTGCGGAGTGAACGATGTTCCGTTTCCAGGGAGAGGGGAGTTTCTGAGAGGCACTGCTCTCTGGGGTCGATGAAGGGCTAGGTTGGCGAGTGGACACTGACCATTTTCTCTCACAGAAGAAATGAGACAGAGCTGCCTGCTGTGAGAGCAACCTGGAGATGAGAGCCAGTTCTCAACAGAGAAGTGGCAAACCAAGAGGAAAAGAGGCAGGATTTAAAGGAGAGGAGAGTGAATGGGGAACAAAAGAGAACAGCCATCTGGACTCCACGCTGAGCAGGCCAGCAGGCCCTGGGCCGACTGCGAGAGCACAGGCAGGAGGACCGGGGCCTTGGGAGCCTTTTCCCCAAGTTTGTGTTTCCGTGATACAATCAATTGTGAGGAAGTTGAGAAGGGGAACTCAACCAAGGCTCTCCTGAAGCAGAAAACCAAGAACATCTGAGCGTGCGGTTCGCATTTCGGCCTAAGGAAAAGAGGTAACGTCCTCACACGTTTACACGTAGGCAAGTAGCTCTCAGACACCAATGAAACAAGAAAAGGACACAAAAGGCGCCAGGCTTCAGAACCAGACTTCATATGAGCACTAAAGGGTGTGTAAATCAGACGTGACACGCTTTCGCCCATGTCTCCTCGATTTTAGAAGGCTCTGCAACACGATATCTTTACTTTGCAGGCATCAGAGACACGAAATAGGCTATTAACGGGAGCCCCGGGGAATTTGCATGATTTTAAATCCTCCTTTCAACTTCCAACCAAACACAAAATAGCTTGTCACCAACTCTTCTCTTTCTAAATTTATCCATCCCTGCGACTTGATGTGTTCGACAAATTCTTCTTAACAATTCATCTTTTTGCTGACACACAACCCGTTGTAACTTCAAATTCATCAGTAACCAGGGCTTTGAGTCGGGAGTTAGAGAGAAACTGCCCCAGGTTCGGCAGGAGGACACCTCCTCGAGTTTCCTAGCTGAGCCCCTACGTGAGAGTCACAACATACCAAGGTTTGACGGCTCTCAAAATTTAGAAGTGAAGGTTAGAAAGAAAATGCTAGTTCTTGGGCCCTTTAGCACTTCTGGGGAAATCACAGACCCTCACGTCACCTTCCCACATCATTAATGAAGGTTTCATTCTGATCCGAAACAGTACCATGGTGTTTGTGTAAACTGGCCAGGCGGTCCAAGGTTACCCACCACGTTCAAGGCTGAGTCAGGTGGCAGGTCCTGGGGAGCTGTGCTCCTGCCCTCGTGTTGGATGAGAGCTGTTTTCTGCTACCTGGAGTTGGACAGGAGGTTCACACACAAGTAATTCACAGATGCTCATTGGAAGGTCACTGTAGCCAAGACATGAAACAAGGCCCTCCCGCAGGCAGAGAGAGGGGAAGGGTAGTCCTGGTGCTGGGGGAAGGTTGGGTTTGTGAGAAGATGTAAGGCAGGTGATCAAATGATAGTAGCGTATAGTGGGGAGTCTTGACAAGCTACCGAATTGCTTTTACAATTTAAAAATCTCTACATGTTTTGGGGAAGGCACAGGGGCCATCGGCCTCTCAGGATGCCTTTCAGAGGAAATGCTCACCGATGGGTTTGCACGTGAAAACCTGGCTCCCGATTAGAACAGGGGAAGGAGGGGAAGGGCAGAGGCCGAGACGGGGAAAAGGGAGGTGGGGGCCCAACTTTGTTCTCTGCATCTGGAGCTTAGAGCTTATGCCCTGGCGTTGGAGAGACAAACCAAATTCAGGGGATCCGGGGTCTTCCCGCAGTCCTGAGAGAGTGGCGGGCTCCGGGCTCGCACCCCATTGTTGGATTCTGAATTCAATTCCTCTCGTCGCAGGAAGACATTTAGCTCCTAGTAACAGTTTCATAAAAGGGAGGAATCCTAGAAAATAGAAGGTTTCCTGGTCGGGCACAATACCAATAAATAAAAATAACAGCTTAGACTCAGAAGCTCAGACCGAAAGGCACAGAGAATGATTCGCCTTGTGTCCTGCAAACTTCTTGAGCTGCAAATAAAAAAAAATGTATTTCATGGTGATTGTCCCCAGATGTAGACAAACAATCGTGGCGAATCTGGAGGCTGAAGCAGGTGCATATGTGGGTTAGCTCACCGTCCACGGATTTGACTAAGGTCGTGGAGTGACATTCCTGACTGTGGTGAGAAGACAGCAATGACGAGCTACCCACGTGGACAACTTCAGAGTTCCTGCTTTTCCACAGCGAGTCCTTCACAAGACGGGCTGGGCGAGGAGTCCTGGCTCCCCCAGAGGACAGCTGGGGCCAGGCAGCCACCTCTGCCACCTCCTCCGCCACCTCCCGCCATCCAGGGCCCATCACCACCTCACCAGGGACCCTCCCCGCCGCCTGCCACCTGGTCCCCTGCTCCTGCCTGGGCCTCTGCCTGCAGCTGCCCCTCAGAGGCCCTGCGCTCCATCCTGAGGGCAGCTCCTAGCACTCCCTCCACAGCGCAGGGCAGGAAGCAACGTCGTTTTAAGAAAATGCCGTTTAACTTTGAGACACGTAAATGAATCAGGAAGAGGAGGTAGGATTCTGAAGGCAAAGAGATGGTGAAAGAGGTGTTTTCAATGTCCGGGTTTGAGGGGGGGAGCGCGGCTGGATCGGGGCTTTAATACGATGATGACGATGATGAAGATAATGTCAATGAAGACGATGAAGACGATAAAACCATCTCCCCCGTCTCTCCCTCCCCTACTCATCTGCAAACTAAGAACGAATATTTTCCACTCCAGAAATTAGGGGGGAACACAGAAATCAAGAAAATGTAGTTCTGTAAAAGGAAAAGAAAATCTAGCCAAAGCTTTTCCCGCCACAAGGGGGCGCTCCTGGATCCGGGAGCAGAGCAGGGACTGCAAGGGCCTTGCAGAGGGAGGCCCTGGGGTCCCGTCTGAGAAGGCGCCTAGGTAGCACCCGGCCCTGTGGTCACAGACTGAGACGGGCCCAGGTGCACCCAGGCTGGGAGGGTCCCTGGCTGCTGGTGTGCGGGGGAGTCGGGGTGCCCTGGCCCCCAGAGCTGGAGCCCGGGCCCCTTTCCTCCGCGAGCTCCCAGGGGAGTGACTCTCCCAGGTCCCTGCTACCCAAGTCCAGCCCAGACCACTTCCCGGGGGTGCCAAGGAGGAGCCCCAGGTCCCCCAAGATTGAGAATGGGAGCTGCTGCGGGTGCTGGGGCCGGGGCAGGGTCAGGAGCCTCGGAGAGCCTGGCCAGGAGCCGGATGCCATCCTCACCCTCTGCCACTGGGAAGTGGTGGTGGCGGGGGGGGGGGGGGGGTTGCAAGGCGCCCCGCCAGGAAAGGGCTGGGGGTGGGGAAGGGCGGAGAAATCGTTTTCCTGTGAGTCAAGGGACAGCAGCTGTCACCACAAGGGGGGGTGGTGGGAATGGGTCCAGCCCCGCTAGGGCCCTGTCAGCTGAGTCAAAACAAGCGGTCAGACCCAGGAGGCCGGCCCTTCAAAACACAGCAACCCCGGCGGCATCAGAGCGATAGCCGCTCCCTGGCTGCCTCCTTCTGCTTATTTATGGCTCATCACTCAGCTTCGTGCTATTTTCATAAGGTGTCAGCTGCCACGGCTCCATATTTGGGTGACAAAAGTGCCCGAGGGCTACTACAGTTACCAGGCACCCCACCCCAGCCGGGTGGCAGCCACAATAGCTACCACCTCCCAGAGGAAGGAAGAGAAGGGCCTCCTCCTCCATGCAGCCCTCAGGAGACGCCCACAGACGGAGACCCAGGTCCTTAATGAGTTACGCGCAGGGGAGGAGCTCCTTTCCTTATATCGCAAGTCCCAGCTCTGCCCCACCCGCCCCACTGTGTGCGAGCCCCTGACAGGGTCAGCGGGGGCGGAAGACGGGACACGGGACGGACAGTGTCTCGTTCCTCCCTGTGCGTCCCCTTCTCTCCCATGTGACAGCGTGACCAGGAGGCCCGCTTTCGGACCCGGCCATTCCCGTCCTGTCAATGGCAGGCACCTCCATTTCCCCTGCAGACACCTTTACTAGCAGACACCTTTACTAGCAAGGTCCTCGCCTGGCGGCCCTGTACAGCGGCCCCTGAACAACACGAGTGGGTCTGTTTGTGCCACGTGGCCCAGCACTGAGGTGCAGCAGGTAGGAGCGAAGAGGAGGCCAGAACAGGCGCAGGGAAACCGCGGGAGCCAGATGGGCCTGCGTGGAGTGGCTCGGGAGAGCTGAGGACGTGGCCCTGTGTCCCGCGGGAGCACGGGTCCACGGGGCGTGTTTCAGGGGCAGAATAGTCAGGGTGTCCTCCCAGCACTGAGTTCCCTGTCGCACGTTCCGTTGAGAGCGCTGATCTCCGCCCACGTCGCCCACGTTGATGATACGCTGGAGGCTGACAAGCTTCGGAAGCCCCCAGTGTCCGTTTTTCCACCCAACGGCTCGCAGCCTGGGTCTTCGGTTTTATGTCTGGACCACTGCCCAGTGCCCTTCCCGGCCTGGGGCAGCTTCAGGGCCCCGGGATTTATCTGAGGCCTCCGCCCCCCAGAAGTTTCCGAGCCCGGTGCCAGCACTCTCCACGGACACCTGTCCTCACCGCCCTCGGCCCGAAATGCATCTCCCGCGGCCACTTAAAAGCCATCCCAAGATAACTCGGGTCAGAATGTCACCGCCGCCTGGAATAGAGTGCGTCCCATGACGGAGCCGCAGGCGGCCGGCGCCCGGCCTCGTTTCCAGCGGTTGCATCAGCCGGAAACACACCCCTACCCCCCACCCCTGTGCTGTGCGGGGCGGCAGGTCTCAGCAGTCGGCTGCCTCTTTCTAAATTTCTGAAACCGCGTTAGATTTTGGCAGATCCTGAAGCGTGAATGCACCGAACAAAAGCTCACGGGAGTTTACGATCCCGCTGCTCCCCTGAAGCTCATAGTAACAGCTCTCACTGTGGGTCACATTCACTGTGGGTCACATTCACTGCGGGGCAGTCTCCCCATCACCTCAGTGACTGTGCATCGGAGCTCTCGGGCGGGGGCCCTGCACGATGGAGACATCGCGGACAGTCAGACGGCCAGGAAGTAGACCAGCAGGTAGAGCTGGACACTGAGCCTAGACCAGCGGTTCTCCACCTTCCTAACGGCGCGACCTTTCAATGCAGTTCCTCATGTTGTGACCCCCAATTTCATTGTTACAAATTGAACATCATTAAAGCATAGTGATTAATCACAAAAACAATATGTAATTATATATGTTTTCCGATGGTCTTAGGTGACCCCTATGAAAGGGTCATTCGACCCCCAAAGGGGTCGCAACCCACAGGTTGAGAACCGCTGGCCTAGACAGACTGCACAGAAGCTCCCACCATCCACTGCTCACACCATCCACTGCTCACACCCATCCATACCTCACACTACCCACCACTCACACCATCCACCCCTCACTCATTCACGGCTCACACCATCCATGCTCACACTCATCCACAGCTCACATCATCTATGGCTCACACCATCCATAGCTCACACTCATGCATAGCTCACACCATCCATGGCTCACACCATCCACTGCTCACACTATCCATACCTCACACCATCCACCTCTCACACCATCCACTGCTCACACTATCTATACCTCACACCATCCTCTGCTCATACCATCCACCATTCATCCATTCACAGCCCACACCATCCATGGCTCACACTCATCCACAGCTCACACCCTTCTATACCTCACACCCATCCATGGCTCCTATCATCCACGGCTCACACCATCCATAGTAACGTCCTCCCTCCCGTCTCCTGGCCCACTCAACCTAGCGAAGGTGCCATATGTCATGTTGTAGGAGTGAAAGCACAGCCCTATTTCTTTGATAAAAGAAATAGATTTCAAGAGAAAAAATAAAACAAAGTCCTTTCTAATTCTTGTCAAAAGCACTGTAGCTCAGGAGCCTACACACTCCTTGTTCAGCTTTGGGATTGGTATTATTGCTGTTGTCCTTTTGATTTGTTTCATTAGTAGTGAGGGTGTTTGAGAACTATATGGGTTAAAAGTTGCTGAGCCCTAACCCGTTTGGCTCAGTGGATAGAGTGTCGGCCTGCAGATTGAAGGGTCCCAGGTTTGATTCTGGCCAAGGGCACATGCCTGGTTGTGGGCTCAATCCCCAGTAGGGGGCATGCAGGAGGCAGCTGATCAATGATTCTCTCTCATCATTGATGTTTCTATCTCTCTCTCCCTCTCTCTTCCTCTCTGAAATCAATAAAAAATATATATATATTTTTAAAAAGTTGCTGAAATGATGTCCATGATATTGATGGAAGATTCTAACCAAGAAGGGAAGGACAGCTGGGGAGGGTGTTGCTGCTGGAGCATGAGGTGTCTGCCCTCCACCTTCTGTGCCCAGACATCCCGTCGGGCCAAGAACCCCAACTGCAGTCTGCCAGGCTAGAGGCTGTGGCTAAGGCCACTGGTGGGAATCTGACTGCCGGGCAGAGGCAGAAGGCGTTTTCCGAGCCCCGGGGCTCTCGGGCCCCTGCTCCGTGCTGCTGGGACAAGGGCTCCTGTGTGTGTTTCCCGGGGCCTGGCATGTGAGCAGGCTGCGCAGGAGGGGGTGGGTCCGGGGCCCCATGCACGCCTCATGGAGGAGGAAGCACAGTTCTATGTGCGGGTCACAGGCCACCAGGGGGAGCCAGGCCTCCGAGTGTCCTGCGTCGCCTGACCTGGAGGGAGAAGTGCACTGTCTCACCGCTGCAAGCACAGGGTCACACACTGATGGGCAGCAAAGCCTCCCCGCGCCCCCCCAGCGCGGTGGACAGAGATGGACCCTCCAACCGGCGCCTCAGCACAGGCCCCACGGGGCCAAGACCACGGGACGGGCGTGGCTGCCGGGCATTGAGCCGCTCTCCACGGAGGAGGAGTGTGTTCCAAGGGACAGACCACGGTGGTGCTGCCGAGCAGTGAGAGGGTTTGGCCTCAAAAATGTAGCCACGACCGGCCCCTCAAGGCCGTGAGCTCTGACTCTCTGGGTCCCCTCAGAGGCAACAGCACAGGCCCAGTTCCCTCCCTGCACATCTCAGTGCCTCCGCCCGGAGTCCAGGGCCAGGGGGAGGCCGAGGGCCAGGGGGAGGCCCAGGGCCAGGGGGAGGCCGAGTGCAGAACCGCCCCCGGGGGCCACGTGGCTCAGCCGGCTCAGGTCTTGCCGGGGAAAGTGCTGACACCATTTCCGAAGCCTGGATTACACACTAAACTCCTCTCTCTGCCGAAGGGGCGCTGGTGGTTAGCTCAGAGCCGCACTGACAGCAGTGACCCACTCGGCCCCGAAAGAGTCACCCGCCTGCCGCCCCACCCGCGGGAGACACCGCGTGTCCACGCCCCTGACGGGCGGCAGCAGCTCCTTCCCGAGCAGACTGAGGGGCCGGAGAAAGCGGGTCCCCGAGAGCACTTCGGGGGGATTCCTGCTCTTCCCAGGGGCCCCCTCCGACGTGCAGGGGCCTGGGCCACCCACAATGCAACGCCTCACGGACCGTGTGAGCCGGGGGCCTGAGTGCGCAGCCCGGCCCACCCCACCCCACACGCAGCAGGAAAACAAGCTGGCGGCCCCCCTCCCTCCGCAGGAATTTGGCCGGAGATGAAGGTCTGATCCTCGTAATAACATCCTCAGCGTCCGACGGGCGCAGCCAAGGGAAATAAACATGCGGCTGCTGAGCCGGCTCTGCCGTGAGCGGCCATGGCCGCTGACAAAGGATTAACCTCTCGCTGCTCGAGGCCCTTTTCTGCAAAAGGTGACCCACATTCTCAACCCAAACAACGTCAAGTCATTAATCCTTAATGGCCGCGGAGCCGGTATAATGATGAGCATGTTTAACCGGGGTCACGCGCTTTCACTGTCGCGGCTGTTTTGGTCCTAAGCCTGCCTTTGGCCTTCACCGTTATATGGAAATGAACTGCCCTCCAACGGGGAAGCAATAGGACCACGTGCCCGCAGAAGACACGCGTTTCCCCGGCAGTGCCTGGGGGGCTGGGCACGGCGGAGAGCCAGGCCAGCATTCTGAGTCCTTCCAGAAAAATAGAGGTTTCTGGCTTCTGGCTCATGTCCCTCGCCCTCGCCCAGCAGCACCATGACCTTCTCAGTCCCACTTAGGGTCACTGTGATTGCCTGTGGCCTCGCCTTCCAGCAGCAGGAATAACTCAGGGCTGGACGTCCCCAGAGCTGCCCGAGAGCCGCGTGCCGCCTTACACACAGCAGCTGGGAAGAAGGGAGGAGGAGAGGGGCTCTCCCCCAGCCTCCGCGCAGCTGTTGAGAAGGTTTGGCTAAAACTGCGCCGGACAGAGGCGCGTAACTAGGGTTGGAATAAGACAGACTCATTTGTCCTGGAGGAAACGGTTGTCTGAGAAAAGAAATCTCTAGAATTCTTCTGTAATCCGTGAATTCCAGCAACAACCCATGTTCACGTAGAATAACAGACTCTTTACAGTTGGGGGGAACTTAGAGGGCATATTCACTGAGGTCATGCGAGCTGCCACGAAGTGTAATTCAGCCCCAAGTTGCACCGGCTGAATTCTGGCCTGTGTATCAGTCCCGACCTGGGGGCAGCCTTCCTTCCGGCCGCAGGCTCCTCGCCCTGGGGCCATGCCCTTCACTAGGGCGGCGGCCTCTTCAGCAGCCACACAGCAGGTGGAGGGAACACGGGCAGCGATGACAGCCACTGGCTCCCTGACTCCTGTGCCGCAGAAATGACAAACATCCCTTCTGTCACAGTCTAAACTCCAAAGGACAGAACTGGTGACAAGAGCCCGGCCACAGGGGAAGGCGGCTGAGGAACGCAGTATTTCTCAGCCACTAGTCTTTAGGGTGGACCTGAGGCTAATTTTTTGTGGATGGGTAGCGGGCTCGGCCACACCGCCATCCAGTGCTGGGAGGACCCACACAGGCGCTTTCCGGAGTGTCCCCGACAATGCCACCATCCATCCCTGTCTAAGGAGCCCCGCCAGGGACCAAGAGCTCCCTACTTTGCAAGGAAATCCATCCAAGTTCTCATCCAGAGTGAAGACATGTTGTCATGCCGTCTCCATCTGCTGGTCTTGCTTGCACCCTCCTAGAATCACACGGAATCAGTCTACTTCATCTTCCGAGTGACAGGCCATCCAAAGATGGACGGCCCACTCTGTCTCCCTTAAGTAATTAATTTTCTAAGCATTCCCAGCTGACGGATGTTCATGCCACTATGGCACTGGTCGCCTTCTTGGGACAGTCCCAGGACCAGGCTTGGCCTTCTGAGAATGTTACGCCCAGAACTGAAAAGGGCTCATCAGGTGAGCGGAAAGGGGTGGGCGCCATCGGACTCCAGGAGGGACACTGGGTGCCTTTTATTTTGAAAATCCCTCCTGGGGTGCTGTCCTACTTCCTGGTCCCTGGGCGGTTGGAGCAGAGCACCGGCTGCTCCTGGCGCCTGGACACGGACTCCGGGGACAGAGCCCGGCTGCTCCCTCACCCCTGCAGCGGGCCTGCCTGGAGACAGTTCGCGGCGCGGCTTGCTGCAGATCAATGCCTCAGAGAGAAAAATACGGCTGAGCTAAAACGATCATAAAGCAGGCCTTTATGTGGCCCTTATATCACATAAGCCAAGCGTCAGAGCGGCCCTGCAGGGGGGCATAAATTAGACACAGAATCTTTTATTTTAAAATAAATTTAATAAAGTTTAGATTAAATATTAAAGGGAAAAGCTGAAGTCCTTTTCTCCTGGGCGAAGGCTGAGAAACTGAGGTTGGCTACTCTGCCTCCCTTGAGGTGGGCAGGGCGAACAGTCCCTATAGAAATACGTTTTTAAATTTTTGAAAAATATTTTAAAATTTACAGGGAGAACTTGTATTGCGTGAGGACATTTTCACCGATGGTACCGTTGGGTAAAGGTGACCCAGAGAAGCAGTCTGTCTCTATTCTGGTTCGTTTTGCTCTATTTTGATGGGAGCGAGGGGGGACGGACGGTATTAGACACGTAATGTGAAAAGGACACTAACTGTAATTACTGGTTTCCTTTTATCAGCCTCGTGCTCTTTGTTGCTTCTGCTATTTAAAGTCGCTGTTCACATGCTGTGGCTAATTCCCTTTGTTAAGTTCCACAGGGAACGCAGCTTCCTGAGCGTTTGGTGTTGCGGGCAATGGATGTTCCCTTACAGATGAAAAAGCCGGGTGCACCCATCTGTGGGCAAATTTAAAATGAGTTTAACCCCCTGCTCTCCATGCCCCCACGCCCTTAGGCAAAACGGGCCCTATGCTTTGAGCTGACAAGATATAAACTTGTAGTGACACATACATTTTACTTTTAATTTAAAAAATGTTTTTATTGATTTCAGAAAGGAAGGGAGAGAGAGAAACATCAATGATGAGAGAGAATCGTCGTTCAGTTGCCTCCTGCACAACCCACACTGGGGATCAAGCCCGCAACCTGGGCATGTGCCCTGACCGGGAATCAAACCGTGACCTCCTGGCTCATAGGCTGATGCTCAACCACTGAGCCACGCTGGCCGGACCATACAGCTTACTTTTTTAATGGTACTTGGTGTGGAGAGCGGCTACAGCATTCGTACAGGTTCAAGCCTGGGACTAATGAGAGGGCACGACCCTCTCGTGGCAAAGCCACGTGCAAGTCCCAGCACAATGACAGCCAAAGGCTCTGGTTGTGAGCTTGTCCTTATGGTCCGAACCTGTGGGCCCACGTGGCTGAGTGATGTGGGCTGCGGGAGGGGCAGCACGTAAACAAAGCTGGACCAGGTGCATGTGACTGAGTGGATTGGAAACCAGGAGGACGTTGTGACCATGCCCTTCCTTTGCCTCGTGGGATCTGCTGTGAAATAAAGACCCGGCTCGCAGGCCGTGGCGCTGTCTCTCCATCAGAGAGGGCAGCGTCCCACCCAGACCCAGCCTTGTTCTCTTGTCTGTCTTTTCTCATCCTCCACCGCCCCCCCAGGCTCACCCATGGCCGTGCCGGTGCGGCACACTTGGTAGACCATAGACAACTTCTTTGCTATGACCCTGTATTCACGCAGAGAACGAGGGGGCAGGGGCTGGAATCGAGGGTCAGGAAGTCGGGACAACAGGGAAGAACAGCGACATGCTCTTGACTTTGGGAGAAAAGGTCTGTTTTCATTATTCAAGGTGTACTCCCTGCCAAGCTGGGAGGTTCTCTGCAGCTGACCTGGAGTGCGGACCGCGGCTACGGCAGGCCCTTGGGAGAGACTCAGGCAGGGGGACGTGGGGGTGGGAACTGGGGCAGGTGGGTGGGAAGGTGCCAGACCACACAGGTACAGGCGCCTCCACCCAGTCCCTACGGAACCCACCAAACTGCCGGCGAGGAGGCTCTTCTTGCTTTTCTAAGAGGTATTCTCCAGCCCTCCCTCTCGGCAGCATGGCCAGGCAGGGCTCTGTCCTGGAGAGAAGGCGTGTGCGCCTCCTCTTCCCCTGCCTGCCCCCACTTGTGATTTTCAGCGAGAGAGCGAGAAAGCGAGTCAGAAAATGATGGCCATTCCTTCCGTCCCTGTTGATCTAATTTTGGAAAGAGAGGGAAAGGAAAGGCCTGCCTCACTCAGGAATAGATTCTGCTTTGCCACTGGGGATTGAAATGTTTATTTATTCCTTCAATGCATAATTGCTGACTGTCAGCCATGGACCAGGCCCTACCCTAGGCCTGGGCTGGAGGAGTGAGCGCCTGGGAGAAGGCCAGTCGCCATGGAGCTGGTGAGGGAAGGCTGTGATGGCAGGAACACAGTGAAAGCAACACGCAGGACGGAGACGAGCTGGGCGAGGAGAGACCAAGGTGCAGTGGCTGGCCATGTGCCTCAAGGCGCCATCAGATTGGACATGAAGGGTCCGTCCCTGAGAAGAGCTGCAGGCCCCACATCCAGGCTGAGGGGAGAGGAGCACAGAGGCCCCGGGCCAAGAAAAGCGACACATGTTGGAGGGACCAGGGAAGGCACATGGGAGAGGCGGACGGAGAGGTCAGCAGGGGGAGGCCAAGCACACAGGCCTCGGCTCCTCCAGGAGCACCGGGGGCATGGAGGGCTCTGTGTGTGCGAGGAAGAGGGGGAGCTGAGCTCAGTCAGAAGCACAGAGACGCGTTCTGCCTCTCACACGGACCTCGCCCGCTTCAACAATGAACAAGTCATGCCCTTCCTTGTTTCATTCAAGCCCCACCCAGCTCTCCCATCCGGACCAAATCTTAATGCAAGTTCCAGATGTTATGGCCTTTCACCCACAAATAATTCAGCGTGTCTTACAGCTAAATATAGAAGAATGGCCTGGCCAGCTTGGCTCAGTGGTTGAACGTCGACCTATGAACCAGGTTTGATTCCCGGTCAGGCACACGGCCCGGGTTGCTGCCTCCAGTAGGGGGCATGCCGGAGGCAGCCGATCAATGATTCTCTCATCATTGATGTTTCTCTCCCTCTCCCTTTCTCTCTGAAATCAATAGAAATATATAAAAGATAAATAAATATAGAAGAATAATTCTTCAAGAGCATCAGATATAACATTATCCAAGGCCGTGCCTGTGTTTAAAAGCTGTATGTGTGTACATACCGATGTGCTTGGTTTGAATTAAGAAACAAACAAGGTTCATGTATTGCAACTGGGTGATGTTTCCTGTAGTCCCTGTTAACGCGTCGGTTTGCTCACCTGCGCTGGTCTAAAGCAAGGGGGTGTCGTGGGTTGCCGCATGTGTGGAGAGCGTACTCTCAACCCATGTGGAGACCCGCAGGCAGGAGAGCCGATGGGAGAACAGGCCATAGGCAGGGCTATGGCGATGGTGCCGTGGAGAGGACAGGACGCTGGTACACCCAGCACCACGTGATGGGAAGGATCTGGACTTCCTGGCCTGTGGGACTCAGGTCACGGTTCAATTCCCAGTCAGGGAACGGGCTCACGGGATGTGCAGGAGGTAGCCACTCCATGATTCTCTCTCATTGATGTTTCTATCTCTCTCTTCTCCCTTCCTCTCTGAAATCAATTTAAAAAAAAATTTTAAAGAAAGAATCTGGACAAATGCCGGATTTGGTAAGTCACTACTCCAGTTTTCAGCGAGGGCTTCCTGGACTTGTATTTCAGAGATAGCCAACTGGATTTGCAGGCTATGTGTGTATCTGTGGATAAATGATAGACACACACCTAGGAACCAGATCCATAAAATGAATGCACACATGGAAGCATGTGTATCTCCGGAACATACATGTGCCTGCAGCATGCCTGCAGAGCAGAGAGGGAAAGACAACCAAAGGAAGCCTCAGACTCCCATAGAATAATGCCCTGTGTTCATATCACCCCCACCTTCAAGCGAGTTTCATCCACGTGCCGCATGTGGGTCGTCTACGTGGATGGCTTCACTTGAGACTTCCACCAATTATGTTAAAGCAAGTGTGCAGCTCGGAAAATGAGCCACCCTCACGGAGAGACAGTAAGGCTGTGGGTGAGGAAGACCGAGGAGATTGGCTGGGAATCCATGGAAGCAGGGAAACCGGGCCTCTGAGCTGGGACTCCCCCGTTGGCCAGAGGCTCTGGCTGGCAGGGCGACGGCCCCGCACGCCCGGAGGACCAGGGCCCGCTCCCTGCGGCCCAGCCTGCCCGCGGCCCCCAGTGGGCCTGGTGCTGGCTCTTCTCCCGTGCCTGGTTTGCTCCGCTCTGGCCCCAGTCGGCTTCCCACCTCCCTGTCACCTGAGGCGTCCCCAGCCTCGCTGTCGTTCTGTGTGATGCTGAGACGTCAGACCTGCTCCTTGTCTTTTGTGCTTCCTCTACCTGCTGGCGCTGTCTTTTCACATCCCCCGTCCCTTTGAACGGAGTGTTGAGCAGCATCTGGGAGTCCTGGGGTTGGGACCCAGGCAGATCACCCTGGCAAACCCCATTGTATGTCTGTCATTCAGAGCTTTAAAAATGGGGAAGGGGAAGCGAGAGGGAGAGAAAGAGGAGAGAAAAATGTCACCACATTCATCCATCGGTGTCACTAATTAGCACTGAATGTCTGACACGTGTGGAGGGCTTCGCACATGTGAACACAGGCCAGCGCTTGTCCCTTTTTTAAAATATATGTTATTGATTTTTTACAGAGAGGAAGGGAGAGGTGATAGTTAGAAACATTGATGAGAGAGAAACATCAATCAGCTGCCTCCTGCACACCTCCTACTGGGGATGTGCCCACAACCAAGGTACATGCCCTTGACCGGAATCGAACCTGGGACCTTTCAGTCCGCAGGCCGACGCTCTATTCACTGAGCCAAACCGGTCAGGGCGACGCTTGTCACTTTTATCCCATCCGTACATGTGGCCCTTCGCCCCCAACGGTGACATGGGTGATGTTGGAGCTCTTGTCACACATCAGCCGTCCTTGCTGGGTGTTCCCAGGGTGTGAGCGCGGCTGAAGGTCACATGAGTGACTGTGGTGCTGAGTTCACGTAGGGGGTGTCCCCTGGCTGTGGCGGCTGCGTGGGAACGGAGGAGCTCACAGCAGCCTCTTGGAAGTGACTGGATGCACGTCCTCTGGGGGCCTGAGATTAGCATCGTGGTCACAGATGCTGGATGAACACGCAGAACCCTCCCCTCCTCCCCCCAGCCCCCGTCTGAGCTGTCTGCCTGGTGCTCCCTCCTGTGAGGGCTTCGAGGCTCTGGCCACACAGAGGTTGCAGATGCGACTCACCACGTCCCCGCGTGTGCGGTAAAGAAACTGCCGGGGTGTCCTGTGTGTGGACCAGCGGAGAGAGGGGACCTTGACAGCTGGACCAGCGTGCCTCCTGCTCTGTCCTGGGGGCACGGAAAACAGCCGAGTGGAATCAAACTGTAACAGGTCGACCCTCGCGCTCCCCCTGCCCCACACCGGGAGACAGACAGCTCCCCCAGGACCCTCTCCCAGCTCCCCCTGCAGCGCTACCTCACACCCCACACCGCGGGCCCTCCACGTCCTGGGCGAGTCCTGCACACTCTCCACGCAGCATCCATTCCTGCGGGGAAGCGGAGGGATTCATAAGCAGCATTTAGGATGGCGAGCATTTTGCTGTGTGCCCGCCCCGCTCGCTCAGGCCCTGCCACAGCCAGGGGGTGACGTCCCCATGAACACAGGAGGCACCTGCGTGCAGGAAGCGCAGCGGGCGCCCCAGAGCCACTCAGCATTACTGAGCGCGCCGCCCTCCCACACGGCCTGCGCCTCAGTAAAACCCTCTTCTGGCCAATTGGGCCCCGTCCGTCCAGGGGCCCTCACTTTGTGTTCTTGTCACTACAGCCGAGTGTTTCTGAAACACCAAAGTCCCCTCGTATGTGCGCATGTGTGCTCGTGTGTGTGCATGTATGTGCGTGTGCGCGTGTGTGCGCATATGTGTGTGTGCGCGCGTGCCTGTGTGCGTGTGTGAGTGTGTGTGCTGGGTCAGTGTTGTTTGGTTGCCTCGCTTTCTTTTGTTCAATGTCCAACTGATTGCACAGCGGCCTTCCTGTTCTGGAGCCAGAGGCTGGGAAGGGTGGAGGCCTGTGCAGCGCCTCCTGCGAGGGGACAGGACGTGCGGCCGCGTGTCCTGAGGAAGCCGCCCACCAGTGTGGCCTGGGGTTGAAGGAGAGAGCCCAGACCCAGCAGGGAGCCCAGGGGGAGCTTAGAAGTCGGTAGGAAATGGAAACCGGAACATCTGAGTCTCCCTTTCCTACAATCAGCTCCACAGGAACTCTTGGCACATATGGGAGCAGCTGAACTCTAGAGAAACCCCTGGCGGCCGGGGCTGCCCAGCCATTTCCTCCCCTCCCCCCACCCCAAACAAAGGCCAGCTCCCAGCCGACCCACGGAGCCACGGAGGAGGGGTCACGAGTGAGCCACCGCTGCTGCCCGCTGCTCCTGGACGCACAGAACGCGCTCGCTGGGAGCTCCGTCCCTCTGCTAAGGAGTCCTTGGGAGCGAGGGGCCGCGTGTCAGGTTGTGGGGGAAGCGAAGTAAGCTGGGTTAGAAGGAGAGAGTGAGGTGGAGCAGAATGACACGGAACAACATGCAAATAAAATGGAAAAGGGTATTTATAAGGAGCATGGAAGGGGGACACGTACCAAAGAAGTTACCGTCCACATGCAGGACCTTATGTGAGGGAGGGAGCAAGGCGCTTCCGCCATGTGCAGAGCAGCCTATGGAATTCTGGCTCATCAGGACCAGCGTGGATGGTGCCCTGGGCAGTCCCATGTCCTGCACCGACATGGGTGCTGCAAGAGTGCCCGCTGCAGGCCGAGTCAGAGTTATGACAGCGCCTCCATTTCCAGCCCCGGAACCCCAACCGCCCAGCTCCTGTGTCTACCGAAGGCGCCCACAACAATGTCAGCAATGACTCCCCAGTTCTCCGGTGGATCCTCTCCAGGCCTGGGCACAGTGGCCCTTGTGGAGCCTTCTGCACCGTTGGCCCTCCTGCGTGTCTGCAATGTTCCATCGCTGATCTTCCCGGATGCCTCCTCTCCTGGTCCCTCCCTCCCTGTTGGATGTATCTTCATTCATGGGCTGTACTTTCCACCATCCATTCATCCCATTGTTCTGGGGAGAGGGCGGCAGGGAGGCATCTGAGCCCCTCTTTCCCTGCTTCTGGAGACATGCGTCCTCTTGGAACCTTAATTGCGGTGCAGTTGCTCCTGATTGCTGCTGTTCTGTGTAGAGTTTCAGCTCTATAGATCCAAACGCCTTCCAGAACTCTCTGCCCAGAAATCCCGCCAGCGTGTCACCCCTGGCAGCTCTCAGCGAGCCTCTCAATCTTTTCTAATTGGTTGTTGGGCATCTCAGTGTGTGGCGTATTATCACCCACCCATTTGCCTAACAGAGAGCCGTCCTCCATGCCCCGTCCCGCGTGTCCACAGGCAGTTAATGATCAATATCATCTTTTCACCTTTAAACGTCTCCCAAGTCCACACGTGGCCGAGCCTCCTCTCAGGAAGAGCTGCTGAGCAATCTCTGTTGGTGCCCGGATGGGCATGAGGCTTAGGTCGGGTCATGAAGGCCATGAGCTCCAGCTCAATGCCCAGTGTGGCCACCCTGCCCGGGGTTCCCCGAGGCCATGGCCTGGCGATTCACTTCTGGTGCCCACATGGGCTTGGGCCCGGGTAAGAGCCTATGTCTCGATGAGCCAGCACTGCACGAAGGCTCGGGTTTACCCTAACTCCCTGGGCTGGGAAAAACCCTAAATCCCAGAAGGTCATAAAGAGCGAACACTTGGGTTCAGAATTCATGTAAACTCATACCCATTAGAAGAAGGTGTGGTTTTCCTCTATTTCCCTGTTTCTACTTTCTCCGTCTCTAAGCTCCCTTCACAGAGCCCGTCTCCCTCAACTCCTGGGACCAAGCTTCCATTTGATGACTCGCCACGCCCCTCCTTCTCCAAGGACAATGTGTTGGCCGTTTTACTACTCATGCCCATTGCCATCTGAAATAGGCCAAGAAAATTAGCATGTGTTTCATGATAGATAGATAATATAAAGAATGAAAGGAAGAAAGAGAGAGAGAGAGAGAGAGAGAGAGAGAGAGAGAGAGAGAGAGAGAAGTTAGGGATGGAGAAAGAAAGGGAAAAGAAAATGAAAGGAAACAAAAAAGAAGGAAGAAAGAGAAAAAGATGTCGGGAAGAAGACAGAATTGAATACGCTAAACTGGCTTATGACTAATATGGGTAAAGAACTCAGTTCTATGATTAGATTCAAAGGCAAAAAAGATACCAGTGAATGACAAAGGCAAAAATGATCCAAGCTATTTTTAAAAATAAAGTAAAAAAAATATGAAATCTTGAAAACAGATGGAGAAAAGAAGTAAAAAAGAACATTGATAACAGGAGGCAAAGCTCTAGGATATCAGGGGAAAAAGATGGGAAAAGCAGCCAGATCACGGGAGCTGGTATGATACTAACTTTGGGGCATAAAGCAATGAGTTTACAGTTTGTTTCTCCTTAATAATTCCACCCACAAGACACGGAGCAAGACATGGTTTTGGCAGAGTTCGCACCTTTTCCCATTCGGCTCTGCGCCGCCCCCCCATCGCTGTTCAGCAATGGATGCACGTGTTCGTCTCGCTGTGCACATTCGCCCAGACAAGGAGCTCCATTAGCCTCGCAGTGAAAACGAGCAGTAACAGAAATGCCAGCATATTCTAGGGAATTAGGAGATTTCTACCAATGCGATCATGTGGGAGGCAATGTGTGACATTTCATACATGTTGTTCCGTACGCATGGCTGGCATTTCAACATTAAAAATCACTTAGATCTCTGTTAGATGATTGTCTAATTTACAAACAGAAATTCCGGAGGAGAAGGGTAAAAGCATTCGAGCTTGGGCCTGACACGGCTTCGGCTGGCGCATGAGCCCGTCCTCTATTCCCCGTCCACGTGCCATGGACACCCGCACGCCACTTACACAGACTCACCAGTTAAAGGTTCCAGCCACGTCCAGATGGAGCAAGTATGACATGGTAGTTGATGGAGGCCAAAATGAAACGATTTCCCCGGCTTGGCCATTATTCATTGTCTTCCTATTTTCACAAGAGGGAAATGAGTCAGTTAATTCTTTTCATTCAGGAGGGAAGCCGGAGCTTAACACATCTTCGGTTTCAAGCAGGGACAGTCCTGTTTGAAAGTCTACAGCAGCGGTTCTCAACCTGTGGGTCGCGACCCCTTCGGCGGTCGAATGACCCTTTCACAGGGGTTGCCTAAGACCATCCTGCATATCAGATATTTACATGACGATTCATAACAGTAGCAACATGACAGTTATGAAGTAGCAACGAAAATAATTTTATGGTTGGGTCACAACATGAGGAACTATATTTAAAGGGCCAGAAGGTTGAGAACCACTGGTCTACAGGGAGCTTGGAGAGCTGCTGCACGAATAGTTCGATCCCGTGGGTTTCTGACGTTGATTTAACTATTAAAGGAGTTACTTCCTGATGAGTCCAGTTGCTCTGCGAGGACTCCGTCACAGAGCGGCTGTGTTAATTCTTTGTTGCCTGGGGCAGCCCTGTCGTCCTGCACTGGGAGGGAACCAGGAGTCGGTCTTCTGGAAACTCCCAAGTCCTCAGGGTCACAGGGGGTCCTGAGAAGAGACAGTCACCTGCCGCAGACACTCCAGCCACGTGGAGACACGAAGCCTCCGTTAATGTTAGGTTTTCCAGGACCCATCACCTGTTCCAACTTTTCAGAGAATAGAGGATGAGGAATTTCACCTCCAGAATTCTAAGATCTACAACATACCAACAAGCCTGGGCGTTCAATTCAGAGGTGAGTCAGGAGCAGAAGAGCCAGGGGGCCAGGGTCCTTCTTGGGGCAGCGGGCAGAGCTGCCCTGCTCCCAGGCAACGGCCTCAGGAGTTTTGAAACCTCGGTGGACTTATGGTCCTGCTGGGTCTCCCTGACACCAGGCCACCACCCAGCGCCAGGCAGCGTCCAGACGGGAGTGGTGTGCTGTGCTTGCTGTGGACAGAAGGAACAAGGGCTGTCACTGTTCATCCCAAACTACGATGAAGAGGTGATTTCACACACACACCCTCACACACACACCCTCACACACACACACACACACACACACACACACGCACACACGCACACTCACACACTCACACACACTCACACACACACTAGCACACTCACACACACTCTCACACACTAGCACACACACTTGCACACTCACACACACTCGCACACACACTTGCACGCACACACACATGCACACACTCGCGCTCGCGCGCACACACTCATGCACACACATTCGTGCGCACACACTCGCACACACACACACAAACGGGGTTGCACGCATCTCTGCTTTTCCCCTCCCCGTCACAGACAGGGTCTCCTGGGGAGGCCAGGGGTCTCCCGGGGACGTTGGAGGAGGGCACGTGTTGTTTCATTCATGTCACGCTCCGTGTTCACCAGCTGTGAACTGGGAGAGACCACATTTAAATCGGTGTTTCCGTCAGAAAACCTCAAGGTAAGTGCGGGGGCTTCCAAGTCCCCGGTGACCCTGAGTGACGAAGCATAGACACTAGAGCCACTCATGTCCCTCCTGCTGCCCTGCGGCCCCTCCCGGGCCCCCACAGGTGGGAGGCGGGGCCTTGCCTCGGTGGGACCTCTCCCGCCTCCATCCGCACATCTGAGCTGCGCAGACGAAACCTCCCCTCACACGCTGCTCGGACACCAACAACACGCGACATGTCACACCACGCCATCCACTGGGAGGGCTCCCTCTCACTTTGGGGTGTTTATTCGATTGAAATTCTCCGATGTGTTTAAACCGCTGTTTCCTAAACAAGTTCATCTGCGAAGGGGCGGCCTGAAGGCGGGCAGGGCCTCCGGGGGAAGCAGATGTCACCGCGAACCATTTTGTAGAAATCGCTTTAATATCTGGGCTACACAACGCCTGAAAAGCAAGCAGAGGGAGCGGAGAGGAGGAGCGGCTCCCTCGAATTCGAGGGCTGATCCGCTGGAGGCAGGAGGAGAAGCGGCCTCGGGAACTGGAGACTCCTAGAGTCCTGGCCCCGGGGCTCCGGCCGAGCGGCATGGTTCTCTGCTCTCCCCTAAGTCAGGCCAGAGTCCCCGGTGATATAGCAAATCCGCGCAGCGAATGGGGAAGCCGTTTTGTTCCCTGCTCTGATTCCCCGCGTCCCCGACGGCGCCCACCCCAGCCCAGCCCAGCCCAGCGCCTCTCGGGCCGGGCTCCGTGTCCTCAGGGAGAAGGAGGGAGGCAGCAGCACCATCGCCTGGGAGCAGAGCACAGCCCTGGTCGGACTCGGGCTGCAGCTGGAGGCCAGCCGTGGGGGGAGATCAAGTTGCCCATTGTTGGCTCCCCAGGGCCTGACTTCCTGGCAACGGCCGAGAATCACCCCGTCATTCATGCGGCCTCAGAAGCGGCCACTGTTTCCAACAAAAAGGCTTTCAGGCGGCGCCGCTCCCGCCCCCAGAGGAGGGCGGCCGGGGCAGTGAATGGCCGCCGCCTCCCAGGCCCAGGCCTCGTGGGAAAAGCCATGATGTCACCGCGGGTGCATGCGGGGGGGGCTGCTCTCTCTGCTCTCCCCTCTTCAGCCGGCGCCCTGCTTTCTTCCCTCCTGGTCTCTCCCTGGCTGTCTCCCTCCTGCTTCTTGGAGGCCGTCCTTTATGTTGAAAGATGGGAGCTCACGTGGACGAGGGCCCCAGCCACACGGCTGCCATGGCAACGGGGGGCGTCCACGCTCAGGTTTTCACATGAAAAGTGGGGAAAAATGCTTGACAGGGAGGACAAGGATGAAAGGGGGCACGCGGCCAGCCTGGCCCCACTCCGCGGGTGTCGGGAAGGACGGGAGCAAACAGGAGAGGAAGCGGGCGCAGCAGCGGGATAAATGGGGCTCTGAGGCCCGGGTGTGAGCCTCGCATTCACGGCGCCTACAAAGGCCTGTGTCTGACAGACAGCGAGGGCGAGGACAACAAAGTTTCCACAAGAAGAAGGGCTTGCTTCTGAAAGCAGACTTTAGAGGACGCTTTCAAAACTTCGCCTCATCTTCCCAAAAGGAGAGGAAGCGTCTCTCAAGGACCCGGGACCTGGGCGGGGAGGGAGCGGGGAACCAGTTGATGTATTTTCCAGAAGGTTCCGGAGCTCCCCCAAGGGCCGCGGGCACCGCTTCTGAGCTGTCAGCGATGTCAGATCAGCTCGGAATAATCTATGGGGCCCAGAGAGGGGCTCTCAGTACTGAGCTCCCCTCCCCCAGGAACAGGCACCTTAACTCCTGACAGGAGACAGCCACGCACTCCTCTCAGCCACTGCCGGCCACTCAGCCACTAAGCAGGGAGCACACGACCTGGTAGCAGTGGCTCCTGGGAGCCCAGCGCCTGGCCCCACAAACCTGGAGCCAGCAGGTTGGGCCATTGCGTCACACAGGTGTTTTTATAAAACATATTTTTATTGATTTCAGAGAGAAAGGGAGAGGGAGATAGAAACACCAATGATGAGAGAGAATCAATGATCGGCTGCCTCCTGCCCACCCCACACTGGGAGAGCCCACAACCCGGGCATGTGCCCCAACCAGGAATCAAACCATGACCTCCTGGTTCACAGGTTGACGCTCAGCCGCTGAGCCCCTCCAGCTGGGCTGTCATACAGGTGTTGACTCGCCCTCTCCCCTGTCACCCAGAATCCTTCTCATTTCTATCCGCCACCTGATCTGTGTGAACCCAATTCCCATCCTCTCCTCACCTCCCCTTACTTCTCAGGGGTTGAATGAGCTGTGGTCCGAGCACCAGCTTCTCCATGAGCCACTGGCCCCCGAGCCCTGAGGAACTGGCCTGCTAGCCCGGGAAGACAGACCCTCCAGAAGAAATGGGTTTGTTTTTGGAACAATCAGGGCCGACTTCTGCTCAGGGACCCTCTCCCCACACTCCGGACAAGGTTGTTGCCCAGCAGCAAGGCGGCCTGCAGCACTTGCTCCCCAATCCTCCACTTCCCTCACTCCCCTGGGCGAGCCCCACTCACACCGCCACAGTCACACCGGCTGAAGGTGCCCCTGACCACACTACCCCTTCCTCTTGACCCGCCAGAGGCAGGTCCCCCAGTAACATCTTGCATATTGTTTCGGGTTCAATTGTGCCCCCCCTTCATATTTGACTTTCCAACCTCCAGGACCTCAATAAAGATGATGAGTTCACGTGAGGTCATTGGGGTGAGCGCTAATCCAGTATGACCTGTGCCCTAAAAATGGGACATTTGAGGACATACATGCACAGAGAAAGGAGCATGGACAGAGCCACAGCCCACGGGGTTCACACCTTAGGAATTATTCTTTCCTGAAACGGACAACACAGAGGAGCTGCTAGAATGTTCAAAATGCTCACACCACGGGCATTAGGGTGAGAGCCTTGAGCTCACCAGGCTGACTGTCTTGGTGGGAGCACAAGGCCGAGGGGGCGGGGCCAGGAGTCCGGTCCTCGGGAGCCTGGAGGAGCGTCCACCTCGCAGCACAGCCTGGTGTCCTGACCCGCTTGCCAGCCACGGTGCAGTGTGACTCTCTGCTGTGACTGTGTGTGAGCCCTGAGGCAGGGCAGTGCATCCTCTCCATCCCGTCTTTGCACAGCTTGGGGTAGATGCTCAACGCCGCTCTTAAATGAGAACATACGCACCACGTGCCCATCAGTAGAGGAGCGGGTAAGAAGAGGTGGTGTGTGGACACCATGGAATAGTCCTTATAAAAAAGAGTGGAATCTCACCATGCCACAGCGGAGAGGGACCTAGAGGCATTATGCTGAGTGGAATAGGTCAGTCCGAGGAAAGCAAGACTGCAGGGTTTCCCTTATATGTGGAATCTACAAAACAAAAGAAAAGAACGAATAAAACAGAAACAAACGCATAGACACAGAGAGCAAGCCAGGGTCGCCAGGCGGGAGGCCAGCTGGGAGACCGGCTGACGAAGGGGAGAGGAGTGAAGGCGTGCACATTCCCAGGTAGAGCAACAGTCCCGGGGGTGACGTGCAGCGTGGGGAACAGTCAGTGATGTTACAACTCCACGGGGGGAGGGCAGGCTGGCGAGCCATGGCCCCTTCCCCTCCTAGGACAAGCGCACCCAGCGTGTCACATACACTCTCCCTCGATGCCCTCCTACCGTCACACGCCCACCGAACTTCTTAGAGCGCATGTTGATTCTAGGAATGAAATTTGGTTTAGAGTCCCCGTTTTTTAAGTGAATAAAAGCTTCTGAAGAACTTTGAGCCAAGTGTTTCCTCTGCGCACACCTAGGATTTTAGATCTACTTCCTGAAGCGTGTCCCTCTTGCTTCCTACTTCGGGACAGAGAGAAGGTCCGAGCCTGTCGGGCTGCAGTGCCACCGGCGGGGTGGGCGGGCAGGTGAGCCACGGCCCCTTCGCCCATCACTCCCTGGCGTAGCCCGGAGGCGTGCGAGTTGCCCGGATGCAGCTTCTTCTGCAGCATGAAGCCGAGTCCGTCAAACTTCGATGCGAGTGGCTCCAGAGGCCGCAGTGATGAAGACAGGCCGCTTGTCGGTGATCCGGCCGCTTCTGGGCAGATGGAAGAACCAGCGGACAGCGCTAGTCCTCGAGGCCCTTCGGTGAGAACCCTGCAGCCGGCAAAGGGTCACCCCGGAACCAATGCACTGAGGGGCTTGAACAATCGCATCTGGGCCACGTTCCCTCAGCCATGACATCGGGGGCTCGGTCCACACCCAGCGCGATGCTGTGGCTGGAAGCGGGGACCCCGGGCACCCAGCCATCTGCGAGGTGCTCAGATGTTTTCATCTGGACAGAAGGGTTCTCTCTGTCTCTTTAAACCCAGTGGTCTTGTTCCCTCTGCAGGGCTCTGCTCCCAGCAAGGCCCCCAGCATCCCCAAGGGGGCGACTGGGAGAGGCCCCAGCAGGCCCAAGGGGGTGACTGGGAGCCGTCTCGGGGGTGGGCAGTGAGGAAGGGGGCCCCTAAGCGCGGGCTCCACTGCCCTTCAGCCGAACTGCTGAGCAGGAAGCCCAGGCCGGGGGTGCAGGCGGGGCGGCTGCTGCAGGTCTGGGTCCGGGAGCCAGGGATGACATCATCTAATTGAGTTGGTGGGATTATTTAAGGCCTGTCACCCACACTGGATGAAGTCACCAGAACGCTTGGGAACAGAAAGCTGGAAGTCAGAGAAAAGAACCCTTGGCAGGGGTCCGAGACGGGAGGCTGAATGGAAGGGGGGAGAGGCGTCTGCGTGGATCAGCAGAGCCTGGCATCCTGGATGTGGAGAGAAATCTGCTTCCCACCCTGGTTCTCCTGGCCTGCGATGAGTGCTGGGCCCCGGGCCACCTCACCAGAGGGGAAACAGGTTCTCCACGGGGCGCCCGAGGCACAGCCTAGTCCTCCAACACCGCGCCCCAAAAATGGAGAAAGAGCCTAATACTCCGATCTTGTCAAATCCTGTTTATGTTCAAATAACCTTAGCAGCACGTTCTAGAAAAGGAAAGTGAAGAACTGCATTTTTCTCAGAGGCCTTTACATGGAAATATTTTCTCCATTCCTCAGAAGACAAATATTGACTAACTCGGGTTTGATATATTGGAAATAGGATGCTTAAGAATGATAAACAATGAATTGTACAAACTAATTTTTCTATGTAAAAGGAGACAAGATAGATTAAAGAGATTTTGCAGGGGGTGTTATTGTTACCCTTAAGCCCTCCAGTACACAATGGATTAATTATTAGTTATTGATTAGTATTAGGGACCTCTTGCATAACTGCAGCCTGGTTACCCCTTTAGTAAATTTAACGCTGATACAACAGTTTTAGCTAATCTACCATCTGTATTCCAGTTCTGCCATTGACTCAATGCTGTCCTTTATTACTTCTGTTGCCTCAACAGGATCTGATTGATGGTTGGGTATTGTGCTGAGTGGTCCTGAGTCTTCGGTCCCCTGTCACCTGGAACATTTCCTCAGCCTCTTCCTTTTAATACCTTGACATTTTGGAAGAACACACTGTCACTTCCTCCTTTTCACCAATCACTGAGTTCCCAGGTAAAGCATGTGAGCTTGCTCCACCCTCTTTCTGCAACACGTCCAATAGCTCTTCTCCACCCTTTATATCAAAACGTGCTTCAGCCCTGGCTGGTATTGCTCAGTGGATAGAGCGTTGGATAGAAGGGTCCCGGGTTTGATTCGGGTCAAGGACACATGCCTGGGTTGCAGGCTCATTCCCCAGTGTGGGGCATGCAGGAGGCAGCCAATCAGTGATTCTCTCTCATCATTAATGTTTCTCTCTCTCCCTCTCCCATCCTCTCTGAAATCAAAAAAAAAAAAATACATTTATTTAAAAACAAACAAATAACAACAACAAAGTGTTTTCCATGAACTTCCCAGGTCAGTCTTCCCTTTTAACACAAAGAGCACACACCTCACCAGCCTCCAGGCGTGCCCTCCTGAACTTTGTCTCCAAACTGTCCAATCCGTCACACTGGGCTTCCATCCCACGCTCTTCTGACACGTGGAGCTCCAGTCAATACCCCCATCGGTATATCTAGTTCCACTGGAAACAAAAAGAAAACAAGGAACAGAGAAACGCTATTATATACGCACCCATTTCTCTCCTTTATGTGTTTGTTTCAGACCAGTGTCAACCACAGGCTGGAAGTACTGGGGATCCCTGAACACACGGGGTTGGGGTGCCCTCCAAGACTTCCGGTCTTAGGACCTCCCTTATAACCGTCAGAGGTTGCCTGCCACGGGGACTTGCCGTTGCTCCTGGCCCCTCCTCGGCCACTTCCTCTCCCAGACCCGACCCCCTCCCTTGAGACCAACTCCTGCTGAAGTCAAGGCAGAGAATCGGCTCCCCCTTCCCTCAAACAAAGCCCTGAACAAAACCCTCTGCCGAGGAAAGACGCCCCCACTGCAGCTGTCCACCCATTAACCGGGAAACAGCAGCGGAAACCAGTTACATTAGTTCCTGCATGTGAGCACCGGTTCAGGCAGGCCACCCTCCCCTCGTTCTACGGGAAGGGAAGGGAAGGGAAGGGAAGGGAAGGGAAGGGAAGGGAAGGGAAGGGAAGGGCAGGAAGACCTGACACCCCACGTGTCCCCAGAGGTTCCTGGTAAACACACAGGCACCCCAGTCCCTGTTCCTCTCCTGCGCATTCCCTCTCACTGTAACGTCACTCTCTCGTCGGGGATGACCCACTGGGATGCTTCAGGCGGGGACTCAGAGCGGTTCAGGGAGGTCTGATTGGCGCCAATAAAGCTAAAACACGGTTTGATGAGTGCAGTTATGCCAGAGAAATGCACTTGCCTTTAAATCTCCTGCTTAAAAAAGGATTAAGAGCGCTCTCTTCGTGTTGTCTTCCACCCAGGAGACCGTTTTTCTTATAAGATGGATCAACTTCCTACACCTTTTTTTTTTTCAGGGTATCTTCTCTTTTCTCATCAAGCAGCACATTAAGTGCTTAGTGGATTCTGTTGGAAGAATGTCATGTTTAAAATCACAACATCTAATGGATGTTTAAAAAGCACAATCTACTTAGCATTATAGAACAAAAGCCAGAGAGCAATGATATAAATAAAAGCTGTTTCCATCCCTTCCCATACAACAAACACACCATTTTCCCTCTTCCGAGGCATTCTTATAAAAGAACTTTTCTCAGATTATAGAGTTGAAAGTGCTGAAATAATTTTTAAAAGAAATAAATTGTACATTGTACATCAGAAGTATAGAATATAACATAGGATACAAATAATCCCGAGTCCTTACATAATAAAATGTTAAAATGAGTATAAGACTAGAAATGCACACTTGAAAGAAAATTTCAGATGGATATAACATTTATTGTAACTACTTTATATTAAAATATCCATGACATTCTAAAACTATTTTATTTTTTTAATATATATATTTTATTGATTTCAGAGAGGAAGAGAGAGGGAGAGAGAGAGAAAAAAAACATCAATGATAAGAGAGAATCATTGGTCAGCTGCCTCCTGCATTCCCCACACTGAGGATCAAGCCCACAACCTGGGCATGTGCCCTGACTGGGAATTGAACTGTGACTTCCTGGCTCATAGGTCGATGCTCAACCACTAAGCCATGCCGGCTGGGCTAGAAGTATTTTATAAAAATGGTCAATGAGACTTCCACTTACAGCAGACTAGATACCCCGGGTGACTTTGACCTCCTTTATCACAACAATGAAAGTGCTGGAAGATGGAAGCTGGGAAGGAGACCCAGATAGGTGGGTGGCAGGTGGCGGTGCCCTGTAGTGGATGGAGTGGGCGCGGAGAAGCCATCTGCAGAGGTCGAATGAAAGGAAAGCAGAGGCCTGGGAAATGGGCAGGCAGCAATGTTGCCTTTGCCCGGGAAATTCATCAGGAACCTGGAGGCCTTGAACTTTGCCTTAATGTGAAGCAGGAGAGGAAACTTAGACCTGCCCAGTGCGCAGTCTCATACAGCTGAAACCTAAGGGAGTAAAGTCACTGTCCGGGTAGGAAATGGGTTGACTTCAATTTTGGTCCCATCTACATGGGGGTAAACCTCCCTGGAAAACATGCAACTTCACACAGTTTACAGCCCAAGCCATGGCATCTGTGTGGGAGGAAGGAGGGAGAGAGGGAGGGAGGGATGAATTTAATTTAAAGTCGTTCCAGTTTGGTGGAATACCAGGAACTGGCAGAAACAGACCCAAACCCTACTTGAGCCCAGCCAGGTATGAAATATTCCCACATGTAAGTCCAAGGAAAATAACTAGTTGACATTTAAACATAAACTCCAAAGGAAACAAGGCCCGTGCATGAGAGCCGCCGAACAGCGGGCAGCAAAAGGAAACCCACGAGGAGTACGAAATGGGAGTCATCCGGGTAAAACTATATTTTCTATGTTCCAAGAAACAAGAGCTTGAAAATATAAAAAACAGCAAGAGTTTATTTAAAAGCATAAAAACTTGAAAAAGAGCGATCTCATAATCTTATCCTCTATAAATGGAATTAAAATTCCGCCAATGGATTAAACAGCAGATCGGAGAAATTTGAAAAGTAATTAGTGAGCAGAGAGAGCTGAAGAAACCATCCAGAATTCAGAAACAGGGGAGAGAGATGAGAAACATGACAGAGCGGTGGAGACACACAGACACACGCACACACACACGCACACACACATGGGAAAGTTTTAATTTTTGTCTTAGGAGTTCCTGAGAGAGCAAGTAAAGATAAAGGATAAGAATCAATACACGAAAGGCTTAGCATTTTCCGTAATTGTTGTCATGTAGGGATTGTTATAGCCCGGAAGGCCCAGGAGTTCCAATCCACATAAATAAAAATCCTACTTATTGTTGCGAAACGGCAAAGAGCGAAGGAGCACAGCAGACCACCACAAACACTCGCAACCATTCGATGGATGCCTTCTCAACAGTGAGGACGGAAGCCAGAGGAACTAATACATCAAAGCGCTAATAGAAAGTAATCATCAATTACATGTTTCTCTTTCAAGAATGAGGCTCAAACAAAGATGTACTGAGACACAGCAAAACCGAGTTCGCTGGCAGCACTCACTGAGGACACTCTCGGGTTTCTGCACGTGAGGCAGAAGGAAAGCGATTCAGCTGGACCGTCCGCGATCCACAGGCGATGGTCACGTGGCGGGGCCTGAGGACTTGGCCACCGGGGTCTCCGTCCACTGGACAGTTGATCTCAGAGTGACTCTGCGTATGAAGTGACTTCATAGTTGGCAAGCTTCAGCCGCTGGCACTGGGGTCGCTCTGCCGATGTATTAGTGGGAGGAAGAGAACTTCTTAAACCCAAAGAGCGCCATCTGCAAGGCCCTGCCATGAGCGTCATATTAACGTCTGATGGGCATCTCAAAAGCCACAGCTGCAGGGTGCGCAGGGTCCAGGAGCGCTGCTGTCAAAGAGAAGGAACGCTGACCGTCTGCACCCGCATGGAGGGACCTGGAGAGCATGAAGCTAAGGGAACAAGCCAGTCAGAGACAGAGAAGTATCATATGATCTCACTCATATCTGGAATCTAATGAACAACATAAACTGATGAACAAATACATCCAGAGACATAAAAGTATCAAACAGACCATCAAACCTCAGATGCAAGGCGAGGGGTGGGGGGTGGGGTGGGAGGGGAAGAAGAGAGCAACCCAAGAACTTGTATGCATATAATTATAACCTACGGACACAGACAATAGGAGGAGTGAGGGCCTGGGCTGGGGGGTGGGGGCAGTCTGGGAGAGGACAATGGGTGGAAAGGGGACATATGTCATACTTTCAACAATAAAGAATTGAAAAATATATATTTTTTCACTCTAAAAAAAAAGTAACAGTTGCATAACCCAACTCCTGGTGCTTCTTTCCAAGCTGACACCCGATCCCATCCCAGCCGGTGGCAACTAGAGTCTTCCAGTCTTTCAGTAACTCCTAGCTCCTCTCCGCCTGTTACAGCTGATGTTCTGAGTGTCAGGAAATCTCAAGAACTGTGTCATCAAAAGCCATCCAGGGCTGACAAGGAGCCCTGCCCTCGCTCACTGGGAGGGCTGGATCAACTTCCGGCCGCCCTGCATCTGTGCTCTGCACCCTCCCGCCACTCCCCCCATATTCCAAATAGAGCAGCTACTGTGATCTTTTCAAAGCCTAAGCTCAGACAGGGGGCTCCTCTGTCAGACTTTTCCGGGGCTCCCCGCCACACTCAGTCGAATCCCATGTCCCTGACCCATGCTGCCCGTCACCTCCCTGACCTGCTCTCTCCGCCCTGGCCTCACTCATTCCAGATCAGATGCCTTGGCATCTGTGATGTTTCTGGAACACATGAGACCTGTTGGCCTGTTCCCACCTCATGCCAGGGACTAACTAGTGTCCCTGCCTGGAACATTCTTCCCCAGATATCACTGTGACTAACTCCCTCCCTTCCCTCAGTCCTAATCCAGGAGCAGCTGCCAGAGGTCTACCAGATGACCTAATTTAAACCTAACACCTCCCACACCTGACTCAGCTTTCTTTGCATTATTTCCCCAGGACACTTATCATCATTACAATACTACGCATCTAATTTAGTTATTATGATGCTCATTGGTTGTTTTCTATCTTTTTTCCTACCTTTTTGAAAATGTAAGCTCCGTGAAGTCCAGGATCTTGTTAGTTTTGTTTACTCGCATATGCTAAGCCATGTCTGAATAGTTGTGAGTGAATGAAAAGGTACAAGCATTTTCTTTAAGATCAAAACCAAAATAAATAAACATAGTAAAATACACAAATACATTAAAGGTGAAACTGGAATTAAACAGATTTTTATTTTTTGCAAATATTATCTACAGAAGTTTTAAGAAATTTACAGGTAAATTATTACAATTAGTAAAAGAATTTGGAAAATTGGTCTACATTAAATCAATATTAAAAGGTATAATAGGTATAATTGCATTCCTGCTATACAACAACGTTATTTAAACAATTTAAAAGAAAACACCATCTTATATAGAAAGAAAAAAACACGTGAGACCTTAGAATAAACTTGAAATAGAATTTTTAAGCATTCTATTGACGTGTTATCTCACCAAACATGTATAAGACATTTTAAAATAGATATCAAAGGACTTCTAAATAAAAAGTGATATACCAAATTTTTTCATAGAAACTCAATATTGAACATACAAACAGTGCTACACAAATTGATCTACAGGTTTAAGATAATTGCGATAAATTCCCCACTAGGGTTTCTCACAAGCTTTATAAGCCATTTCTAAGATTTAGAGGGAAGAACAGTTGGCCAAGGGTCGCTGAGGTCCTCTTGCAGAAGAATGAGGCAGAAATAATTGTCCTATTAGATATCCGGGCTTACTATAAAGTCATAACAAATAATGTACACACATCTAATAAAGTAACAGCAACCAAAGATGTCTTGTAAATAGGGGTAGTTAAAACGCTGGGACACTAAAGCGGAGGTAAATCTAGCAGCCAGACCCAGAGCCACAGCTGCGGGAAGGATTGATGACTCAGAGTGCATGGCAGCTGACAGGAAGGAGTGAAATCTACATATAAATAGAGCTATTCATATTGATGCTGCACTTGATCTTAGCCAGAGGCCCAGAAGTGGTGGAGTTATTTATTTAGAAAAAGAGTGAAGTTTGTACTGACCTGTCTATAAAAAAGATGAGAGAGCCCGCCAGTGGGCTCAGTGGTTGAGCATCGACCCAAGAACCAAGAGGTCACTGGTTCGATTCCTAGTCAGGCCATGCCAAGGCTGGGGGCTCAATCCCGATTAGGGGGCGTGCAGGTGGGAGCTAATCAATGATGATTCTCCTTTATGGATGTTTCTGTCTCTCTATCCCTCTCCCTTCCTCTCTGAAATCAATAAAAATATATTTTAAAAAATAAATAAAAGTCAACTGTGTCAAATCTACAATGCTGTCACATGCGTTTAGAGTGCAATCCAAGTGGCATAGCATAGGCTGATTTTTCATGGGTCTCGATTTGATTCTGCGCCTTTCTTTAGAAATCCAAAATGAAGACTAACCTCAGCACACACCACAGACGCAACGCAAAGGAAACGTCCATGCAGAGGTCTGCCTTGGGCGCCTGCATCCTTGAGGAGCATTTACTCAGATAGAGCTTCATCGGGCAGGGCCAGACCCGGAGCCCAGCTGCAATCACCCTGTGAGAAGCCACGTGGACAGCAGGGCACAAACAGGGCATGGAGAAGGCAGTGACGGCTGGAACCTCCTCACCTCGCGTAACCTGGGCAATGATTGAAATGGCACTTTGTCAAGCTCAAGACACTTTTCCTCAGATGCCAACATAAAAAGGTCAAAATATAAAACAAGCAAAACCTGGGCAAGCATATATAAAGTACAGGAAATGCGGAGATATTCTAACATTGACCGTACGCAAGAAAGCCAGTGCTGCTGGTGGCATGCACTCTTTCGGAAATGATAGGGCACGGCCATTAACACGCTGACATGTTGTTGAACCAACCACCATGATTCTTCTTCACCATGGATTTATAAGACATGCAAGCGATGTGAGCACTCAAGAAAGGCTCTAAAAGAACACTGAATTTTACAAGTCACACAACATGGCACTATTTTTACTTCTGCAAACAACTGTACTTGCAAATCAGGTACCCGTGTTCTCCGAGAGAGAGTGGCACAGCGCAGCTGCAAACTGTGTGACAACGAGATTTTCTCCAAATAACCGCTCTCACCTCCAGGCCTCCGACTAAATGATCCTGAGGTGTTTGTATTCCGTTACTTAGAAAATAATAATTGTGACATTTATAACATTTCCTGAGGGACTGATCATCGAGCAAATTAAATTTAGTGAAAGATAAATATATCACCATTATCTTTCAATACTGGAGAACTAGACCAGGGCAAACAGGAGCTACTATCTCTCTATATAAATCTATATATATAAAAGCCTAAGGGACCATTACAACTGAAAGACCGGAACAACCAGAACAACTGGTCGACCAGTCGCTATGACGCACACTGACCACCAGGGAGCAGATGCTCGATGCAGGAGCTTCCCCCTGGTGGTCAGTGCACTCCCACAGCCAACCTCCCGTGGCCCCTTCCCCCCTCCCAGGCTCCAATGGAGGGGCGCTGGCAGGCCAATCTCCCATGGTCCTTCCCCCCTGCCAGCCAGCCCCCCAGTAGGCCTCGATCAGAGGGCTGGCAGGCCAACCTGCCAGGGTCCCTCCCCCTGGCTGGCCGGCCCCCTGATAGGCCTTGATCACCAGCCAGGCCAAGGGACCCCACCCAGGTATGAATTCGTGCACCAGGCCTCTAGTTCAGTAAATACTTAACTGAGTACAGTCATATTGTTAGCCCCGAACAATAACCATAGGTGGTGTGTCCGGGGCTGTTGGACAAGCTGCCTTATAATTTTAAGGCAAAGAAATAAGGAGGAGATTTGTATGAACAGAATCTAACACTGAATAAAACAATCATAGTTTCTGCTTCAACAGAACATGCTTTCTGTGTCACATAAACATGCTTTTGGATCTACTGAGCCTCATGAGACTGAAAGCAGAGGAAAGCGGTGGGACTTATAAGACCACAAGAACACAGGAACGTCTTTCCCATCTCGGGTGCAGGCGCTCCAGCATCTCCTCTCCAAGTCTGGGGTAAGTTCAATTGAAAAGTAAGGAGCTTCTGTACCCCAAGTCACACAGACTTCCTCAGACCTTAGGAATGTTCCAAATCTACATGCTTTTGAGATGATCCCATAGCACAGTGGGTGATCACCCCCCAGCGTCCACACTGCCGGCTGAGGAAGGTATGGCCATTCCGATGCTCAGTCATCCTGGGACATGGTCCATTCCAGGGCAGGAAAGGGGCGGGATTCCAGGCAGAGAGGGTGCCCGCTCTCAGTGCCAGGCAGCAGGAGAGGACCTGAACCGGGACCTGAGGCAGAGGATCCTGCAGGTTCTGGCGGTTCAGGAGAGATTTGATGGCCATAGCATCTCAAGCCACAGCTGGCAGAGCAGTAGCAGGCTTCCCCCGAACAGGAGTGAGGCACCCACAAGGCACCCACAAGGCAGCGACGGGCCCAGCTCTGGGGCAGCCAGCAGGTAGGGTGTAATATCTCATACCCTCTGATTTGGAAGCCCAGGCAGGTGTGCCAGCCAAGTCCTACATGCCCACCAGCAAAGGGATCAGCACAAGCAGCAAAGGCAACAGCTCGGCACCAGGACACGTTGGCAGAAAACGTGCCTGGGAACAGTACTGCTCATCGCCTGGGAATCTCAGGGACAAGTGAGGGGCAGTGTCTGGAGAGAGCCTGTAAGTTAACATCTGAAAAGGAAGCCAGTGGATTGAGACCTAGAAAATACAAAAGGGAAATGTAACACTTCCCACTGAGAGGAGGTGAGTGGTTGGGCTACCCGGTTAGGCTACCGAGGGAAGGTAGGACTTACCAGCAGGCTTCTGTAAGGCGATGTAAGGCATCTGATGTCTACCAGGTGTCCAGGGATTGGCTGTCACTTCTAGGCCTCACCCCTCGCTTTTCCTGACGCAGTTATACTTTCTCATGACTTTCTGGAAAGGAGGAAGTGAGCGTTTCTATTTTGTTCCAGATGAGACTTGTGTTCGAGGCTGGGCCCGTACGTGGCCTGGCGAAATGGTTCTCTCCGTGAGGCAAAGATATTTGAGGCACCTTGAGTAGAAGCTGGAGCTTGGTCATTCGATAGCCAGGAGCTCTTACCCATGTTCGTCTTGTTATTGTTTATCTAGAAGGGATCTTTATGTTAGTTATATTAACTCTGAATGTCATGTAGGAGGAACATTTGAAAACATACAGTGTTTAAAAGAGCTTCCTTCACCTTTACGGGGCTCAGGAGGTTTAAAGACATAATTTATTTTTCCTAAGAAGTGTTATTTTGGCACAAAACTTTCCAAAATGTACCACAAAATAGATACATGTATCTTTTCACTCAATAAGGTCTGTTATGGGCCAGAAACAGAAATCTCAACCAGAACGCTGACTTAATCGGTATGTATGCCAACCAGTACAAATGCCGAGAGCCGTGGTCGTTCCCCCGGTGAACCAGCCTGGCGTGCGCCCATGTACAGCCACTCCTAGCGTGACTCTTGCCGCTGTTTATGAATCCTCTCAGCGATGAGAAACTCGTTGCTTTGCAAACAGAAAGCAAAAGCGTCCGTTATGGGACGGCTGTCGTGGTGAAGGGTCCCCGTCTCAGGACGCTCTCTTGTTCAGGGTCAGTATCTCCGTGTCTGATGAGCCTGGGATGATGTGACCGGCTCGTGATCAGAGAAGCAGCTTATAGTCCTGACGCCACACGCACACATTTTAAGGGCGCGCTGGTTCCCGTCACATGAGCCTCTGACATCTTCCTTATTCATGAGTCACGTTCAAAGTCGTGTCCCGCACCGACTTACCATTTCCGGAGGATGATTCTCCTTGCATTGCAGAAGCATGTTCATTGTTTGACCGATGAGTGTCCCAAGCTCCTGTCACATGCAGGAAGGGACAAATGCATGTGTCAGACTGCATTTGGGAATGTGGAGTTTGGGATATTTCTGGAACTGCCCCTCGAAACTGCTGACGCGCATTCTACGTATAGTAAATGGGTTACAGTTTAATTTTGCCTGAGTAGAGGACTGGCATTGGTACACACATCACATCAACTCTGGGAAAGTAATTACCCTTCCTTAGGCCAACAGAACTTGATAAATTGGAAAAGCCTCCGGTGAAGTCTTCCCGTCACCCAGCGGCGCCCATAAATCAGCCAGGCAGCCCGTCCAGAAGTCACTTCATTACGGAGCAGAGCGGGAGCCGAGCAGATGACTTCCCACATTAGCATTGCTTCCTTAGGAGGCAATGGTGTCACAGTGACATGGAGAACGTGCCCCTACGGTGCCATTCCTTCATTGGTGTGTAATTGGCATGCAAAAAACAACAACAACACACAGTCATTTTGAACAATATGTTTGGGTCTTTTCTACGTCGATGTGGGTGTGGATAAAAGTGCTGCTTGTCTAGCCTCTGAGGCAGGGCCTCTGGCTTGGAGTCCGGAGCTGTGGGGGCGGGGGAGAGGGGGCAGTCTCCCCGCCTGGGGGGCTCCTGTAGAATCATCCCCCACACTGTCCTGCTCGCGCTCCTGGGCCTGCCCTCCTTCTCTGCCTCGTATGTTCCTGCAAAAACCTCAACTTGGTTTATCCCCAAGGCCTTTCTGTGGATTTTCTAAGGAAACGCGCAATCATGACTGTGGCCTCAAAGACCCTGTGTCATCTCTCTCCACCTGGACCTCTGAGGTCACTCTCAGCGGAGTGCCCTAGGGGTGAATGCTCGCGTCATAGCAACCTTCAGAGAGACGCTATGGATGCCACTGAGCCTGGGAGCAAGCCGGCCTCACCGGGAAGGTGGCCGCTGGCAGGTCCCCCCTGCGCAGACACCCTTTCCCCTGAGCACTCTGTTCTCTGAAGGTGAGTCACTAAGCCCCGGCCACACACCAGGGAAGAGGCATGAGGTGCGAGTTCCTGAAGGGGAGTGTCTGCCCGCAGCTGTGACTCTTCTGTAAGAACCATTTGTCCTGTTTCATCTCCTTCGTGTTTATTCGTTTCCCCAAGAAAAACAGACACAACTCTCTCCGGCGGATTTCTCCCATCCCCCAGGCCCAAGTCCATGCACCTCCACTGCAGTTCTGAGTAAATAAGGTGAAGACACCTTCTTCTTGCTTCGCTGGTAACTTGAGACAGAGCCTTCAGCACAGTTCGCTGACTTCTCTCCAAAGAAGGCCCCGGCCACAGCTCTGTCTGCTCCCACCTCTGCGTCCTCCTGGGAGCACACACGTCCCTCCTCCCACTCTCCCCTCAATGACAACAGCCACGGCTGCCCACACCGCTGTCCCGGAGGCGGCTGTCAGCAAACGGGCTCCAGCCTTCTCTGCTCCCCAGGACCCCTTCCTGCATTCACCCGGGCTTTACTTCGCGTTTATGATGCAGCATCTGGCAGAGACACCTCGGCAGGGTGTTGGCGTATCTACAGTTTTCATGTCCGCCCCACTCTCATTTCCACTGGCCAGCACTTCTGCCGCCTTGGGAACGTGCCTGGTATCTTATCCATCGGTCCCCCCTCTTCTGCAGGAGAACTCCCCGACTTCAAGTGTCAGGCCCCATCTGCCACTCTTGGACGCCGTTATCACTCCGCGGCTGCTGGGAAATAGAGCATGAACGCCAGGCAGGCTGCGTGGGGATGGAAAGCCGCGGGCCCAGGCCTCAGCTGGGCTTGGAATAGCCCATGACCCAGAAAGCTCCCTGCACAAACACCAAGCGCAACGTGCTATGACACTCGGCCTGACCACAGGCAATGGAGGGAGGCTGACCCAGATGGAGAGCAGGAACCTTGTCAGAGCTGGGAGCTCACTCCATCCAGAGATGTGGCCAGAAGGTGGGGTCTCGCCGCGGCCCCAGGCCTGGATCCCCGCCACAGCAACACCGCGAGCAAATGAGCTACAACAAGACATTGTGTCAGACACACGATTTTCCCTCGGATAACGGATGGCTTATCGTGGCGCGGGGCCCGACTCCTGGGCCCTCTGAGACTGGTAGGCTGGGCAGGGGTGACGACACCAATGCTTGGCGTCTGTGGCCTGGAACTCTGCCTCCCTCCATATGTGTCCTTCCTCCCCCTCCGTCACCTGAGAGGTGTGGTGCAAAGGCCATGGTTTCAAGATGGACACCATCTGGAGGTAAGAGATACAGCTGCCGGCACCAGGGGAACGGGTCTTCCTCCTCAGGAGGACTTGACAGTAATAGCCAACCATCAGGTGGAACCGAGAGGACAGAGGGTTCATGAGTTCTGAATAGGATCCCTGCGCATTACAAAAATGGTTTAAAGTGACTTACATGATTACATCAATCACAGCGATCCTATATAATAAAAGCGTAATATGCTAAGTGTCTGACCAATTGGTTGACCGCTCAACCAGTCGCTATGATGTACACTGACCACCAGGGGGCAGATATTCCAACCGGTAGGTTAGCTTGCTTCTGGGGTCTCTCTGATTGGGACTGGGTGAGGGGGCCAGACACGCCCTGGAGCCCTCCCGTAGTCCCTCCCAATCGGGACTGGGCCAGGCGGTCTGATTGGCCGTAATCACCGGCCAGGCTGAGGTGCCCCACCTATGCACATGTTTGTGCACCGGGCCTCTAGTGTTTTATAAAAACTGGGATAAAGGAAAACCATGAGGGGAGAAGTGGAGCCAATGAACGCAGGCGTGATCTGTTCCCTCAGTGATTAGAAGAGCTTGGATTTGACTCTGAGAATCACAGACACGGAACAGGAACTGGAAACAGGCATTGCTCTTTGCTGACACTAAGACAGTAGAGCATTTACATTTCAGACCCTCATAAGAAACCTTTGGAATTTATTAAACCACATCCTCAAAAAATTATTTTTATAATAAATGCAGAAGTAGTTTGCCAATACAGTTGACCCTTGACCAACACAGGTTTAAACACTGCAGGTCCACCTTCTAATGGATTTTTTCAGTAAGTGGTTTCACTGTTTGTGATCGATGGTTGGGAGTGTGTGGGTGTGAGGACCGTCTGTACGCATGGATGTAAACCATTTTATACAGGGGACTTCCGCATCGGCAGAGTTTGGTATCCTTGGGGATCCTGGAACCGATCCCACCAGGACACTGAGGAACAGCTAAATCTGGGGGAGTTGAACGTTACACGCAGAGCTTTACCTGCTCCAGGGGTCAGCACCCCTAGCCCCCAGTTGTTCAAGGGTCAGCCGTGTTTCTTTAAAGACTCATCATTCATGCCAGAGGTGTGACAGCAAAGGGCCATTTGATAAGAACAAATCAACTTTCAACTGGCACAAGGCAGTAATGGCACAATAGGCTTGTTTGACCAGGTATAAAATGCAAATATCTAGAAGAATGAAGAGCCACTCAGGTCCAACAAGGGCCAGGGAGCGCATCACCTAACTAGCGCCTTTTAGGGTAAAGTCCTCAAAGCGGGACACCCAGGGTGCTGCCCTGGGCTAAGGAGGACACTCTTCAGGCAGGACAGCAGTTTCCTGTGCCCCTGACCGCCCCAAAGGCTAACGATGAGCCTCGGAGAAGTTAACCCGGCACGTGAGAAAGAACGAGAAAGGAAACCTGGATGAATCATCCAATCGTGGGCTAGCAAAACATTTTAGCTCAACCGTTTCATCTTTTAAGTAAAAGAAAGATTATTTTTAATTTATAAAGATATTTATTGAATTGTCTGTGAATATTATTGGGCACAGACCTTTAAACAAACGCATTAGGAGATAAAAGTTTGTGTCCCACATTATGTACAGGGACGTTGAACTGCTCCATAGAACGTCCCTTACAACTCCCCTTTCCTGGACCACCCACATCCAATGCCCTCAGCCTCCACAGCAAACACCTCCCGACCCACGTCTGTGTGGCATCTGAACGCTCACAGCTGGGCTATGTTCTCTCCCGGTGAGCCGTTCGCTCTGAGGTGGCCACTGTGTTCGCTCCCAAACCTGATCCCACGAGTTGAAGTTGTAATTATAGTCCATTGAATAAGCATTCCCAAAACCAATGACTCATACATGCAAAAAGAAAGTTTTTCTATATTTGTATAAAAACTAACTGGGATGCTTTAGAAAGTACTACAAGGCTGAGGAGCTAAAGGCAATTGCTCCCCAATAATGTGACATGTGGGGGAGAAAAGGTAAAATCTTGAAGGCTGCTGTGCTCATAGTGGGTCACAAAAAATGCCTGGAATGTGCGACTCTTCTCTATGGAAGCGAGAAGTGGGAACTGTTACCAATGCATGGTGATTGCAGTTTATGCAAAAATAAAAAGTGTGACTCGAATCTGTGTCTCCCCCACGGTGCATCTGAACATGATCTTTTAGGTGAATTATGTACAAGCAATGAAACCACTTTAGTTCTTGAACAACTGCCCACATTTCAGACAATGTCAGGGAGAACATTAAAATTGTTATGTATAAAATTTACACTTACGTTTTAAAAAGTCAGATTTGCATAAAACTGATTTTTATGAAGAGTTCAATGTTTTTGGAAAGTTATTCAATAAGAATCATTAACTCTAAATATGCTAAATTTTATATTTTGGAATGATTTAGCAGAAATATATTCCAATGTTGCAGCTTACAAAACATTCTTGACAGTTACTTATAGTAGCAGTTATATCAGCAGGAGGATCCTTCTCAAAACTAAAAATAAAAAATCAATAATTATTTGAGATCTTGCACTTGCCAAAAGCAACGGTCACTTTCAATTATATTAATTGAAAACAAAGTTATTAAATGTATAAATTTCTATCATCTACTAAATGAATTTCTGGAAAAATGAGCTAGGAAAGTGGTCAATCAAATCCTATATAATAAAAGAATAATATGCAAATTGACTGAACAGTGAAACGTCCGATCGCTATGATGCACACTGACCACGGGGGGGCAGATGCTCAATGCAGGAGCTGCCCCCTGGTGGTCAGTGCACTTCCACAGTGGGGAGCGCCACTCGGCCAGAAGCCAGCTCACGGCTGGCCAGAGCAGCGGCAGTGGCGGGAGCTGCTCCCACCTCCATGGCAGCACTAAGGATGTCTGACTGATGGCTTAGGCCCACTCCCTGTGGGATCAGGTTTGGGAGTGAACACCCCCCAAGGGCTCCTGGGCTGCCAGAGGAATGTCTGACTGCCAGCTTAGGCCTGATCCTCTGGGAAGACCCACCATGGGCTGGCCCCTGGGCACTACTAAGCCGGCTGGTGGACATCCCCGAGGGCACCCAGGCTGCCAGAGGGCAAAGGCTGGGCTGAGGGACACCGCCCCCCCGAGTGCACGAATTTTCGTGCACTGGGCCTCTAGAATAACATAAAGTATTATTTACCATATTATATAAAATTATGACACCAAAGTTTCATATTTTAAGTTTGTAAGCCCATGCTCTTATTTATGTATCACTGTTACCTATTATGTTAATAAACTAGAGGCCCGGTGCATGAAATTTGTGCACAAGGGGGGGGGTGTCCCTCAGCCCAGCCTGCACCCTCTCCAATCTGGGACTCCTCAACTGCCCTCCCCTGCAGGCCTGGTCCCTCCCACCTGCTCTTTCCTGTCGAGCTGGTTGCCCCCAACTGCCCTTCTTTTCAGGCCTGGTCCCTCCCAACTGCCCTCCCTGCAGGCCTGGTCACCCCCAACTGCCCTCCCTGCAGGCCTGGTTGTCCCCAGCTACCCTCCCCTGCAGGGCTGGTCTCCCCCAACTGCCCTCCCTTGCTGGCCATCTTGTGTCCACATAGGGGCAGCTATCTTATGTGTTGGAGTAATGGTGGATTTGCATATTAGCTCTTTATTAGATAGGATAATAAAGTATTTTAAACAGAGAAATATATATGTTAGTGCCTTTAATGGCACTTTAACCCTGTTTTTTTAACAAAAGACCTGGCATTTTAATTTTTTATTGGATTTCTAAATTGTGAATTATGCACAAATTCTTGTAGCTGGACCTACCCACAGAAATTTGCTGTTGGAATTTTCTAACACTGGTTAAGATCTTCTGACCACAGTTTCTCTCCAAAAAAATTTAGCTTATTAGTAATGTCTTATGAGTTTTATTAGAAAGAATTTTGGTGCTTTAAGTATCTACTTTCAGAAATAGAAATTTTAAAAAATAATGGATCTTTTTCAAAAGTTTCTTATTTCTTATTTCTTAAAGACCTCCTTTCTTTGGAGGTTTTCTGTTTTTAGCCGTCATTTGCAATCATTTTGTGAAAAGTGTCCATTGGCTCAGCGAAGAGAGCAACTGAGCAGCTGTGAATTACTGATATGAAGACTGTTGGGAAGAAAGCCTTTTGGAAGATGTTTATATCCTGAGAGAACTCTCCAGGCCCCTTGGGGGAAAGAAAATGAGTCGGAGTGACTTACTGAGTCCAAGAACTGTTCCCAAGTATTAAGCCTTTTGTTTACAACTTAACATGTTAGGAGTTCTGCTCTGTTAGAGCCCAAAAGAAAAGCGTTAATCCGATAAAGGAGGTAAAAATACTAAACCCCGTCAGCTCCCCCGGGGCCTCTGAAAAAATGATGACTGACAGAGACAGCAACTGATTTCTTACGGAAAAAATTAAAGCCAAGTCCTTGTAGTTCCTACAAGGCTCTTGGGCCCGGCAGCAGGAATGGCACCAGCTCTGAGGCTGCTGCAGCCCCCAGCCCCCAGGCCCCAGGCCCCGGCCTCCAGCCTCCAGCCCCCAGCCCCCAGGCCCCAGCCCCCAGGCCCCAGCCCCTAGCCCCCAGCCTCCAGCCCCCAGGCCCCAGCCCCCAGCCCCCAGCCCCCAGCCCCCAGGCCCCAGGCCCCGGCCTCCAGCCCCCAGGCCCCAGCCTCCAGCCCCCAGGCCCCAGCCTCCAGCGCCCAGGCCCCAGCCTCCAGCCTCCAGCCCCCAGGCCCCAGCCTCCAGCTCCCAGGCCCCAGCCTCCAGCCTCCAGCCCCCAGCCCCCAGCCCCCAGCTCCCAGGCCCCAGCCCCCAGCCCCCAGCTCCCAGGCCCCAGCCCCCAGCTCCCAGCTCCCAGGCCCCAGCCCCCAGCTCCCAGCTCCCAGCCCCCAGCCCCCAGGCCCCAGCCTCCAGCCTCCAGCCCCCAGGCCCCAGCCTCCAGCCTCCAGCCTCCAGCCCCCAGGCCCCAGGCCCCAGCCCCCAGCCTCCAGCCTCCAGCCTCCAGCCCCCAGGCCCCAGGCCCCAGCCCCCAGCCTCCAGCCTCCAGCCTCCAGCCCCCAGGCCCCAGCCTCCAGCCCCCAGGCCCCAGGCCCCAGCCCCCAGGCCCCAGCCTCCAGCCCCCAGGCCCCAGCCCCCCAGGCCCCAGCCTCCAGCCCCCAGGCCCCAGGCCCCAGCCCCCAGGCCCCAGCCTCCAGCCTCCAGCCTGCCCGGTTCAGGACTGCACCGTCCCCATTTCCACTGACCCAACGCCTCGGAAGTAAAGGCCTGTCCCATCGCCCTGCCAAGCAATGCGGCCCTGACCCTTTGTGCCACTCCAGCTACTCTGACCTCTAACACCCACTTTCCAGTATCACATTCGGTCAGTCATGTGACCCAGCCTCCTGAAGGGTCACTTTTACTTTTTACTTCTGCTCCAGACACCCTTTCATCAGGTGGTGGCCAGAGAGACCGTTAAAAATCAATGGAATCACATCATTTCCCTGCAGCCCATGATAGCTTCTCCTGGATGCTATCACCAGGGAAATAACTTCCAGTCCGAATCCTTCCCTTGACCTGCAAGACCCACCATGGCCTGGGCCCTGGGCACCACTTAGACATGATATCCTACTCCTTTCTCCTGATCCATGGTGATGGGCATGCCAGGCACCTTCCTCCCAGGACGTGGACGCTGCTGCCCCTCTGTGAAGGCCTTTTCCCCACAGGCCCGTGGGACTGTTTCTTCCCTTCCCTCGGGGGTGTCCCCAATAGCCCCTTGTCAGAGAGGCCTTTTCTGTGCATCTCCCAGAAATTCTGTGCCTCCCCCTGTATCTCCCACTCTGTCTTTTTCTTCTGCTTACAACTTACCTAAGGTCATAAGGTCATATTATATTACCCTATATAATAAAAGCCTAATATGCAAATCGACCAAATGGTGGAACGACTGACCAGTCGCTATGACACGCACTGACCACCAGGGAGCAGATGCTCAATGCAGGAGCTGCCCTCAGCCTGCAGACCACAAGCCAGCCAAGGCGGGTGCCAGCAAGGGGAGTGGGGGTGCGAAGGGGCACCCCGATTGCCCTGTCAGTTGCCCCACAGATTGGCCCTGATTGCACCAGGCCTCTAGTTTTTAGTAATTTATTATCTGTCTCTCCAACTGGAATATAAGCTTTATAAAGGCAATATTCTAATGTTTAGGCCAATTAAGAGCTTCCCCCGTATTTCAAACGCACAGTCAAGTTTGAGAACCTTTCTCTAGAGGAAGGAGGGCTCTCAGTTTTGCTTGCACAGCTCTTCTCGCCAAACATATCGACAAGAAAGAGAAGCCTGAGGTTCCGGGCAGCAGGAGGTCTGCACAGCCAAGAAGCATCTCACGCATTGATGTTGGGGCAGAGTAGGGCCCAGAGAGAGTTTATGGGGTCTCCCACTGTCCCAGAAACCCCTACCCCCCACCAGCGCCATCCTCGAGGCCACCCCTCCAGTGTCTTCTCCTTGCCCTCCTCAATGACATGGAGAGAAGTCACCTCGGGCTTTAGGTCCATCCCACCCACCCTGTCTCAGGCCCACAGTCCACGGATAGGACCTGGCTCACCTCCCGGGGCCATGAGGAGATCTGAGCAGCCTGAGTGTGGAAGCCCCTGGGCACATGGGGCAGGGAGGAGGGGGCACCTCTGTTCCCCCTTTGGCTCTACCCAGAACCACTCAACATGACCCTTGCTCAGGAGTCAGAGTCAGTTCCTCTGGGAAAACAGGCAAATTTGTTTTATTTTTTTAAAAAAATAGTTTTTCTATTCAAGGTGAAGTTAGCCTGGCTCTGTGGTCATAGATGGAGGGGGCTGATCCCCTCACCTCTGCCGGGCTCACATCCAGCTCCTGTGTCCCCCACACCGTGAGCCCCACTGGGAGGGACAGCTCCCCCCTTTTTAAAAGGCTCCCAGTCTCCTCCAGGACACGAGAGACAACCCCTGGCATCCCTTAGCTCCATTTTCCTATTCTTTCCTCATTACCTGGGGATTGCCGCGCCTTTGGATTGTCATTACTAGACTCAGCCTGAGATTTCCCCTGATTTTCATCTGAAACTCCTCAAACAGCTTATCTGTACAGAGGGATTGTATAAAAATGATATGAAAGGTGTCAGGATCACTGCTGATCAGGGAGATAATCTGCCAAAAGTGGGCTTCTTAAAGACGTTTCTCTCTGCTCGTGGCTTAAGAAAACCCCTCGGCTTTTGTTTCTGAGCCAAACCTACCAACGCTCATCAAAAGCCAATTAATTTTCAGGATGTGATCCTTTCTGAACCACCAGGCCAGGAGTTTCTTCCTGCAAACGGTGCTTCTGCTCGGCCTGCAGTCATGCCCCAGGTACATGGCCTCCAAGGAGGTAGACCAGAAGGCTCCGCAGCGTCCGCCAGACACACGGAGAGCCACAGCCCAACTCGCCCTCATTCTTGAGAGAACACATGCATCGTATTCCACTGTCTCACGCATGGCCACATAGGTAGGAGCACTTTCCATGCTAAAAGTCTACCTTACCTCACAACTGACTGACAGCCCCTTATTAAAATAAGCAAATAGATCATGTACTTCAATACCAGGAAAGTGTCTGGGACCAGACTCACAGCGAGTGTGTAGATAATATGCTTCTCCCTTCTCCTTTCTTAGAATCTGCATCAATTCTATTTGACGTGTCTATTCAATAGATTCCTACCGGAGAGCATCCAGCTTCTTGCCTTGTGGTTTCTGTCAGTAAATTTTGAGGAAAGCAAGAATATACACAAGTTCGCTCTCTCTTACTATTATTACTGTAGTCATCACCATCATCTTTATGTTGGAGATGTCTCCAAAAACAATTCTTAATGGAAACTGGAACTTTCCCCCTAGAACTTTCATTTTTGTAAAGCACTGGATGGACTTTTTCATCAAATACCAGAAACGAACCATAGCTTTCCGCGGGCCTCGCTATTTTGGGAGCCTTTGACAAGTTGGCCACATTCCCACTGATTGTTCACTTGCCCAACATTATTCAGAAATGCCAATTAGCTTCCCCCGAAGTCCACTGTCTGATAGGGACTCATGAATAGCAGTTTCCCTGGCGCTGCCTATGGGTTTCTCTGCATCACACAAGGACATTAAATAAGGCCTCCAGAGGCTCCGAGCTGCCGCGGGCTCTTGGTCAGCCAGGAGGGCGCTCTCCGGGGAGCCCATTAAAAGACCCGGGTGTTAAAGTCCACGGCTCAACTGCCTGATAACGAACGGCAGCTACTGACTGGCGCACCAGTGCGAGCCCTATAATCCGAATTCTGTCCTACACGGAATGGCATTAGTCCCGATGCCTCATCCCAGGCTCCCCTGGGGCTCCCAGGAGGGGCTGTGCCCTCAGCATTCCTTCGGACCGATTTAAAGGGTGACATCATGACTCTTTCCCTTGTCTCCCCAAGTCACAGTTTTCATTTTGCGTTTGACATGAAGAGCGAAGCCAGTGCTGTTTTAAATACCTGTTGGACAGGCAATAACATCTGTGACTCATTACATCAAACACCGTTTCCCAAGGCTTTCCCAAGTCTGAACACTTTCATGCTGTAAATGGCGTCACTGTCTTCAGCCACCCATGCTGGGCGTGTGGCCGCAAAGGCCTGTCTCAGCCGCCCCGATTACATTATGCAGCAAGCTCGCACTAAATGCACTCTGGGAACCTCTAAAATGGCGACACCTTTGATCGTGGGAGAAAAAAACTTGCATCTTCTGTGTTACCTGCAAAATAGTCTCGATATGTACAAAGTGCTCATCCCAGCAGGTGGGGACTAAGATTCCACCCCCCGGCCCCCGGGCCTCTGTGGTTTTGAAACCCAGCACTGCTTCCCTGGCCTTGTGTCCAATACCTTCTGACAATGTTTGTGACCTGTAGGGAGTCATCGCATCACAGCACAGCTTCACACCAAAGTGCCTCATCTTCTTGTTCTTGCTACTATTTTGCTGCGGAAAGGAGTAGGTGTGCTGCAATTCAAAAGCTAGACATGCATAGAGTTTGGAAGGTGCACTCTTCAAGGACAAGTCTTCCTGGTTCCTGCACACCTTCAACGTGGGTCTTCGAAGGACCCCGATTAGTCCTTAGTCTGGAATCACTTTTCCTGGCTCCCCCAGAAGATTCCGGTCCCCCTTTCCCACGTTGACTTTACATTCCTTCAGACACCCAAGAAATCCACTCTCTCTCTCTCTCTCCTTGTCCACAATCTCTTCTGCTGGCTCCTCTAGCTCATAGCATTTCAGAAATCCCGCATCACACGGCATCTAGCAGGAGCTCAATGACTGTTGTTCAATGAGCAAGGAACCGAAGGGCCACTGAAGAGAAGGCAGGAACAGAAGAGAAACTGGGCTGGCCATCACCTTGAGGAAGCTCAAATTCTTATTCTTCTCCAAGACCCAAACAGAGACTAATACGGTGATGATTCCAAATGGTACAAGACACGGGAGAAGGGGCAGACCAAAGCTAGCGGAAGGACTCTGGAAAGGTCTTAGAAAAAGGGATAAATTTAAACAGAGCATAATATAATCATATTTTGATGGATAGGGAGGGGATAAGAATTCAAAGAGAGAACAATTCAAGAACTACAGAGAAGCAAAAAAGAGCTTTGAAACCTAGTTCTAGAACTTACTGCGTGTCTAACTCAGAAACAAGCTCTCTTACCCTTGTTTTTCTGGTCTCTGAAATAAAAGCAGTAGTGCTTACATCGGGGCAGTTGTGAGTAATTAAGAAGTTCATCTGTGTAAGATTTAAGAGAGTCTGGTAATAATAGTCAGTAGTAACTGTTACTGCTGTCAGTGCTGCTGCTTCCATTAACAGTGGGAGCATCGTTCAGACAATGAACCAAGCCAGCCTGACGGGTTAAATATTTCAAATGAACCACAGAGGGAAGTCCAGCCAGTGAAAACTCCTGAATGTGAACGTTCCTGAACGTGACTGTGAATGCAGAAAGTTGATGCTGTGAGCAAGGACTTATTCTATATTCCCGAAAAAGAAATACTGTTTCAGGTTTGTTCTTTAAAAAAAGAAAGAAAGAAGAGAGAGAGAGAAAGAAAGAAAGAAAGAAAGAAAGAAAGAAAGAAAGAAAGAAAGAAAGAAAGAAAGAAAGAAAGAAAGAAAGAAAGAAAGAAGGGAGGGAGGGAGGGAGGGAGGGAGGGAGGGAGGGAGGAAGGAAGGAAGGAAGGAAGGAAGGAAGGAAGGAAGGAAGGAAGAAAGAAAGAAAGAAAGAAAGAAAGAAAGAAAGAAAGAAAGAAAGAAAGAAAGAAAGAAAGAGGAACTGATCTTTATGGTACAGAATAAAAGGAAGGGTCTCCCTCATCTTCCTCGTTTTTGCTACTGTTTTACTGCAGACAGGAGTAGGTGTGCTGCAATTTCAAAAACTAGACATGCATAAAGTTATCCGAATACTGGCTAAATGACTGGTGCTTTGACATACATTATCATATTTATTTTCTTGTGAGATGGTAGCAAGAATAGAAGCTAGAATTACAATCCATACATGCATGATCCCCAAACCAATTTCTTTCTCACAGTCAGGGCTGCCTCCCTGACTGAAGGTCACTACTAGACTAAAGCTTGTGCTGAGTTCTAATAAACTAGAACAGAGATTAGCACACTCCCGTCCATGGGTCAAATCCTGTTTTTGTAAATAAAACTTTATTCGCACACACCCACTTGCTCTGCATTATCATGGCATGGCAACACCAGAGTGGAATAATCACAACAGTCATAGACCTGCAAAGCCTGCAGTGTTTATTAGCTGACCCTTTACACAGAAACATTCGCCTGCTCCTGGGCTAACATACGGTCAGACCCTCTAAACCACCTCTCTCCCCTCTGCTCTTTCTCTTACGCAGCCCAAGTGCATTTGCCAGCGTGGTTCAGGCTGTTTCACTGTAAAGTCATCCAGAGTCCACACTGATATCCATGTAGAGCTCAACCTCCCCTGTGCAATAGCCTGAGATCATCATAGCGTCTCTGCACTCACCTTTCTGCTTCTGCCATGTTGCACGACCTTCCCACCTGCAGGCTCTGTTCTAACTGCCCCAATCTACCCAGGATGCCTTCAGTCCACTTCTGCCTGTTCCCGTCTTCTCCATCCTTCAGCCCAGATCAAAAGTCAGCTCCTCCCACCCATCCCCAGATCCACCTCTTCTCCGGTCAGTACCGACCTTTCCTTCTTCTGAACTCAAATCTCTTTGTATTACGCTTATTTTTACACTAGAGGCCGGTGCACAAAATTCAAGATGTATCCCTAGGTCTGGTTGGCAATCAGGGCCAGCCAGGGCCTTCCTTTGTTCCGCGCTGCCCCCTGGTGGTCAGTGCACATCATAGTGAGTGGTCGAACTCCTAGTCGGTCGAACTCCCGAGGGGACAATTTGCATATTAGCCTTTTGTTATATAGGATGTTTCACTTCCCACATTAGACTGTAAGCTCCTGAGGGCAGATACTACCTCACAATCACCTTTACCACGACACTATTAAGCGCATTGTGGGTACATTTCTAAAAATACATGAGTAGCCACTCGGATTGCACAGTAAACAATCTGAGTATATTTTGATTTCAGATATTAAGTAGAACAAAGTCACATTTATATAAATATAAATATAAAGATTCTTACATTTCTAAACATTATTCACCATTTCATCGACTCAAGGACTAAGAAAAATCTACCCTGTTAGTACAATCTGTGTTGCCTGGCATCTTCCCCGACATCCTAATAAGGGAAGACGTGTCTTTGCAGCTGCTCTGTGCACTGGACCGGGTATCCTCTCTGTCTCCCCAGAGAGCAGCTAAGATGATGGCATGAGGCCGTGGTCGTGGTGGAGGTTTTCTCTGCAAAGCCCACCAGGGCCCAGGCTTGACAGTCACCCTGCTGACCAGCACCCAGGGGCGGCCACCCTCACTAAAACTCTGCTGGGAACATGGAAGTACGTGGGAATCTCCTATTTAATCACCGTCTTCATTTTTAATGATGTTTTACCTAATACTTTGCTAATTGTAATGTATTTAAGACTTTATTTCCTAGATCTGAGATTTCAAAAAAAAAAAGTTATTTTTTATGATTTTGCTATTTACAAATACATCAGGTCCTCAAATAATTTCGTTCAATGTTGTTTCATTATAATGTTCACACGGGGGGAAAATGGTGATTATACCCATAAAACCTTAAAGTGAGGTGTGTCTTCTCTAAAATTAAGTATTTTAAAACCTGTAGTAAAAACCATCTAGCCCTGACTGGTTTGGCTCAGTGGATAGAGTATTGGCCTGCAGCTGAAGGGTCCCCGGTTTGATTCTAGTCAAGGGCATGTACCTTGGTTGCGGGCACATCCCTAGTATGGGGTGTGCAGGAGGCAGCTGATTGATGTTTCTCTCTCATCCATGTTTCTGACTCTCTCTCCCTCTCCCTTCCTCTCTGTAAAAAATCAATAAAATATATTTAAAAAAACAAAAAACATCTAATTGTTCTTGGCACAGAGCCAACAATTTTAGCAATTATCTATATGAGTTTTTATTTTGCTGTCACCAAAAATGTCTCACTATCTAAAGCAGTGCTTCTCAACCTTGGCTGCACATTAGAATCACCTGGGAATCTTTTTAAAATCCTGATTTCTGGGCCTCATCCTCCGAAAATTCTGTTTCTTTGTTACTAATATTGTGGCCTCACCCCATAACAAAGAAACAGAGTTCCTGGAGGATGAGGCCCAGAAATCAGGATTTTAAAAAGATTCCCAGGTGATTCTAATGTGCAGCCAAGGTTGAGAACCACTGGTTTATATCATTGGGTCTATTTGTATTAGTAACCATGATTCCTACATTAATTAGCACGTTGTGACTTACACGCTTTCAAACTGTGTATAACCTCACTTAATCTCCCCAAGCCCCAGTGAAAATGTACTTTTTATCCCATCGTGCGGCTGAATGAGCCGCGGCTCAGCTCAGAACCTAACTCCGCTCGGGGGCATGCATCATGCTTGGGCATTGTTGGGTGACCTGACAAAAGAAAAATAGTAACATACGCACACAACTTAGTGCATTTTAGACTCTAAGTTAGGGTACGTTTGTAAAAAGGGGCAAGAGAAAGGTCTTGAAGGGTGGGCAGCTCTGGATGGGCACTGAGAGCCAATCAGTAGGAAAGATACCAACTAAAAGGTTCGGAAGGTACAACCACCGCCTCCACATACGCAGGGGCGTTGGAGATGAACCTGGTTGACAGAAAAGCAGACTTGGTTCCATTCTGTATGGAATCTTTTCCTCTATGTTTGACAACTAGCCAACCAAGTTCCAGATTGATGGATGGTGGATGGATAGATAGATAGATAGATAGATAGATAGATAGATAGATAGATGATAGACAGATAATAGATGAATGAAGGTGGAACAATTAGGTAACCGCGAGCTTCCATTTAGAGCTAAGAGATTTCCTTCATTTCAACCAGAATCTCCGTTTTTCCCTGTCACCGTTAAGAAAAGAGAAAGATTATCCATTCAAAAGCAGCTGCCATCCAATTAACACTTGACTCCAAGTAATAGATCATATCAGAGATTTTATTGACAACCTGTAGGACATTATCTTTCCAATGACAGGTGGCATGACCTTTCACTCTGCACGGTTTGGAAGAGGTTTGAGCACAGCTACTCAGAAGCCGCCACAGCGCCCGCGCAGGACACACGGAGCGCTCCGCACAGCAAGGAAAGGGCGTGTTGTCTGAAATACAATTACTGTTGATTAAGTGCCATCCAGCATCCCGGAGCACACCACCCATTTTTAACATGCGTACTTAAAATCCAATTGAACTGGATTTCCTTCCTCAAGAGTTTATTATTGCTACTGTTTTTTCCTACAGAAAAATCAAATGTTCTATAATGCATTTTGTGTAAACACTGTTCTAATACCACAGAAAATGCTGTTAAATGTCAGAGGAATTTAAAGCCTTGTTGTTGAAAATCACAGGCTCAGATGTTACAAGTATTTAGGTCTTTGGAAACGTGAATAAGCAATGAGTGGAAATCTTTCAGAAGTCCCGATTCGGCTGTAGAACACGGTGTGATCACTAGTTTATTCAAAGAGCCAGTAATTATGGCTGCGAAACGCAGGAAAGACCTGGGATGCTTGTGCTCTGGTGCCATAGAAGCATTTATTCCCACAGTCTCATGCACTTCAGGAATGCGTCTTCATTTTCATTCATGCATTCACTGTACTAAGCAGTAATGTGTGTAAGGCAGTTAACATAATTGGCTGCCTCAGTTTATCCTGTGAGCACTGGAGGAAAGGAAACACAGGCAGAACTTTAACCTACAGGGGACACTTCAAAAGACATCAAAAGGAGTTCAACTCGGGTTAAATGCACACGCATACGCACACGCACACACATGTGAACACGCAGAGACGCACGTCACACAATTATCAAACAGTCCAGAATAGAAACGTTTGGGTAGTTTTTCATGTTCATGTTGACCAATGTCACCCCAATAACATTTAATAAAAAAAATAAAGAAAGGAATCATGAAATCATGCTTTCTGGTTCTCATAACCTATTTTATTAGTTCTTAGAAATCAATTGCAATTTTTAAAAAGCCTCCAAAGAATTCTAAGTGAGGCTGCCTGGCATCAGCGTGGCCCAGTGTGAGCTCCCTGGGTGCCGAGGGAGGGTGGGGTGCAGGCACAGGCACACCAGCTGCCACGGAGGACATTCCAGCTGCCCACGCTCCAACACTCGGCTCTTTATGCTAAAACTAGAGGCCTAGTGCACAAAATTCATGCACAAGGGAGGGGGAGAGTTCCCTCAGCCCGGCCTGCACCCTCTGCCATCCGGGACCCCTCGGGGGATGTCCAACTGCTGGTTTAGGATCCCCCCTGTGGGATCGGGCCTAAACTGCCAGTAGGACATCCCTCTCACAATCCGGAACCACTGGCTCCTAACTGCTCACCTGCCTGCCAGCCTGATTGCCCCTAACCCCTCTGCCTGCCTGCCTGATCACGCCTAACCGCCTCTGCCTGCCTGCCTGATCTCCCCTAACTGCTTTCCCCTGCCTCAACCCCCACCACCATGGCTTTGTCTGGAAGTACGTCTGGAAGATGTGTTGTCTATCTGGTCTAATTAGCATATTACCCTTTTATTAGTATAGATGAGAACATCCTTGGCACTCCTGGGCAGTTCATGTCCTGCCCTGCACCCTGTCTGGTGCATTCTTGGGGGGAGTTTGTAGGGACGATTTAAATATCTGAACCAGCAACCCTTCTGTCAGCCCCACCCATGATTAGTGCTCAAGGAAACATGTCCACGTATTTCCATGGCTCATTAGGAGCCAACATTCCAAACTCTCAAACTTGATTCCAAAATGCCCGAGAAGGACTCTCTCAGCTCTTCTCCATGGGAACCGCGTGTTGCCACGAGTGTACAAGGATGAGAGAGTGCAAGAATGCGCAGGGACTCAGTTCCCCTGGTAGACACCTGCACCTGTGGCCGCTGTGCTGTGATCTCTCTGTCCTCCGGGGCTGCACAGGGCCCTTCCATGGGCTTAGGCCCACGCTGAGCAGCTGTGCGCAGGCGCTCTGAACTGGGGACTTGGCAGCTGGTGGGGTGTCTGGTCACTGCTCATCCTGAACCACAGGAAGTGTGGGCCAATGGAGAGGAGCTAGGCTGGACCTTCGGGCCAGAAGGATACACCCGCACGCTTCCCTTTTTCTGCCACTTTCCTTCTTCCCCATGCCCCTCCCCTTCCCACCAAGTCCCACCCTTCCCCACCAAGTCCCTCCCATTTCCCACTAAGCCCCTCCCCTTCCCACCAAGCTCCACCTCTTCTTCCCCACCAAGTCCCTCCCATTTCCCATCAAGCCCTCCCCCTTCCCACAAATTTCCTTCTCCCAAAAGCCATCCTCCTCCTCCTCCTCCTCCTCCTCCTCCTCCTCCTCCTCCTCCTCCTCCTCTTTTTTCTGTCCTTTCCCTCAGAAATCCCTTCTACTCCTGTACCCCATATACTGAATTTCCGCTGTAATGTCCTAAGTAACAACCCCTGTCCTGGAGCCCTGCTGCTCCAGCCCGTCTTAGCTACAGACCTGCAGGCAGTTACTTAAAAGCTCTGCCTCGGTTTCCTCATCTCTCAAGTGGGGGTAATAACACTATCTCTTTATACGGGGTCACTGGAGGGTTAACTGAGTAGATACAGACACTGTGCTCAGAACACTGCCTGTGGAAGTACCAGCCATGTTTAAAGTATTGCTGTGTTATGCTGAATGCAGGCGGCTCTCGAATTCTTATGCACACAAGGAAATCCCACTTGCTCCTCGAGAACACTGCTAACGACAGAGGTTTTTGAGTAATTGCTCTGCATACAGAAGGAGAGAGAGGGAGATGGAGAGAGGAGGGGAGAGGGGACAAGGACCACATTTTAAAAACCTAGGAAAAGAACATAAACTTGAGGGAAGAAGAAAGTCTCCTACCCACGTGTGTGATTCCGGGCAGATGCTAGCCCCCACCCCACCCTGTGGGGAGAGAGAATGAGGAAAGCAGGCAGATAGGCAAGCTGCCAGAAGATTTCTTGTGTTTTGGGGGGAAATGCTGGCCTCACTGCAGAGGGAGAGCTGGGCCTGCAGCAACCAGGAGTGGGTGGGTCTGGGCTCTGGGATGGGCCCTCCCTGCCCTCCCTGCAGGTGCGGATCTGGCCTCCTCCCAGCGCCCCCAGCACAGGTGGCCTCGGTCTGGAGGGAGCACATGGCGGGCTCAGTGGAGAGAAAGCGCTCAGGAGGCTATAACACCCTTAAATATTATCAGTCTGTTTTCGTAGACTTGGGGTTAACAACATGAAGATAAATCAAAGGCTCCAAATGAAGTTCCCCCCACCCACAGCAGGGCGCTGAGGATCACCCCGAGATTGTGCTCTGGCGCTGGGGTCATTCTGCCTGTTTGATTCGTATTGTTTGGACTCAGATTATTTCTGGAAACAAGAGAATTGTCTCCTGGCTACACAATTCCCAGGAATTCCCCACGGCGCTGCCATGGGAGGGCAGGAGGAACCCGGAAGCCCATCACACCCTCCCCTGCACCCCCAGCTCAGGGACGGAGACCAGATTTCCAGGCCACCCTGAGAATGCACGGGCAGGGAAACCCAGGAGAATTCTTTTTCGTTTTAAGGGGAGACAGTCCAAAATAGGGAGGTGGATGAAGTGTTCTGCTAAGAGTACTAGGACCCTGAAACCTCTCCTTGCGGAAGGTCTTGCTAACAAGCCAAGAGCTGGAGCTTTAAGATCACTCGTGTAAATGCCTCCCAGGGTGTCCTCCCTGATTAAGGATGTGTGAGGGTTATTGAGTTCTGCATTAGATGCACTTTAATAAAACAGTGGAATGTGCTTATCTGATTGCACCTGTATTGATTGTGTTAAAGAGGTCTATGCTTGGATGGGGGTCAACGATTTTACATAAACTTACCGGGGACTCAGACTGGTATTCGTTTCCGAATTCTTGTAGGCTATCCAATTTGTTAGATTTCACTAATCTAAAGAATTTAAGAGTGTGCCTCTTGTTGAGATTTTTTTTTTTTTTACCTGTGTTAAATTTTACTCAATCTCCCTGACTACGTACTCAGTTGAGGTAGTGAAAGAGGCTTGGATTAAATCACAGAATTTATGTCAATTGTTTTTCAAATTTAAGAGGAGGTTTTTTCCTTTACAAAAGCAAAATGCATAGCTAAATGTCCACACATAGGAAAACTCACTACATAGCTAAATACAATGGAACACACAATTCATAATTAAAACGCACAATGCCTGTTCAATTGACATACATACATTCACCAGTACATTTCAGATCACTACTTATATTGTTTCTGATGGCTTCCAGGAAACCAATTTACAAGAAAACCCATGAATAACCTTCTCCCTGGAAGTACCAGAAGCTTCGCTTCTGCAAAGAAAGACGTTAGCTGAACTGAGGTCTGGAAATTCTCAGTGGCACATGTATGAGGGCGCAAGCACAATCATTTCTCATAAGGGCATCTCTGAGGGTTTTCCTAAACTTTAGGACCTAAAGGATAGAGATCTTCTTGAAATAGGCTTTCGGATTTCACAAATAAAGCCAAGCCAACAACATTAAAGCTGATAAATTCTTCAATTGAGCTTGTGTTTTGTTTGCTATCCTGGGCCACCTTGAACTAGTCAGGTAGGGACAGACAGTTAATAGTGTTGAGTTTACTAGTAACCAAAATGGCGGTTTGGGGGAGAGAACAATACAGGCACCAGAGGACAAGAGCTCTGAGGGGGCATCGAAGGAGCCACTGTAGAAATGGACCATGGAATCCGAGCTGGGTGACCAGCGAGTGGGAGGCAGAGTAGGGTGGGCATTGAAAAGGGGTGGGATGGGTGGATTCGAGGTCTCAGGGTAGATGGATTCATATGGATGTAAAAGTACCAGAGCAGGTGCCCTGCAGAGCAAGGGGTGGGAGGAGAGATGTTGTAGGGAGTGTGGTTATTGGCAATAACGAGTGTGAGCAAATGGTCATGGGAGTAGATGGTGGAAGTGGAGGAAGAGAGTTTCTATGGGAAGTGAGGGAATTCCGGAGCAAGGGGGTGGGTGCTTGATGTGAAAGCCATCAGGAACGATGATTGGTGCGCTGGCGGGGAGAGATGTGAGGGCTAAACTCTGGCACTGCCCGGGAGAGCGGCAGGTGACGTCAGTGAGAGGGGGCGCACCTGGAATGTTCCCAGGGCAGGTGCTTCTGGGATGCAGGTGGGCTCATCTGCTTGGTTTGCTTGTTGTCTGAAGAGCAAGGGAGACACAGCCCACCTCCAGGCCCTGGGAATGCATCGCAGGGGAGCCATCACCTGGGGGCTTGCAGGGGAAACTGAGTCTTCAGGAGGCAGTTAGGCCTGTGTCAGAGCATCTATAGCAAGAGCCTACATGAAGCAAACCAAGACTGACATAAACGTGGTAAAGAGAGAGAGGAAGGCGTGCAGACAGAATGCACACGCAGACTCTTTAGCCTGAGCTTATGAGGAGCACCTTCCATTTGGGGTGGGATTGGGACCTGTGGGGAGGCGTGAGCTCTTCCTGTCTTATTCTCGTCAGCGGATAGAGCTGATTGCTGACGCCCCGGGCCATTCAGTCCGTGCAAGGTCGACATTGGACAAGCTTGGTCAGTGTCTCTGCCTCACAGCCCCACCCTCACCCTCCCCGTGCCCAAGGGGAAAGGTCGGAGGACAATCACACAGGGCATTGCAGGGTTTTCTTCTAGACAATGTCCGGAGACCCTGAGGGGTGTGCCCTGTTAGCTTCAATCCCTGAAGCATGAGCTGGAGGGGCCCAGAGGTTCTTTCCAAGTCCGGGAATCCACACCTTCCAGCTGTTGCTCTAGTAGAAGGTACAGAAAGTTTCTTTTAGAAAGAGAAATGCTAAGACCCAACACATTGATTCCAGCCCTTCCTGGGCTGCACGTGTGTGCACGCGCGCGCACACACACACACACACACACACACGCCGCTTACGTTTCTTCTCCTGCCCAATTGATAGCTGCCATTCAGACCTCACCGAGCCCCCTCTTTTATGAATGCTTGGTGGCCTCCATGCGCATTACTTATAAGACAATGTGGTTTGTCTCTGTCCTTGTCCCCTGACTGGACCTGAAGATAGAAATGCTCTTATCTGGTGTCCCTGGGACTCAGTAAGTGTAGGTGCCTGGGGAATGCTTATCAGACACAAAGAATGAAGACTAAGCAAATCCCCTGAAACATGTCACAGAGGAAGGGGCGTCATTTGGTTTTGTGACTCTGGACAGGTCCCACAAGTGTCGCTTCCCCTCCTTAAAGGGGCCAGCTCTGTGTGCCTTGCTCTTCACCATGCAACCCAAGCTACCTGATCACATCATGGATGCGTCTGCAGTGGGGCTCCTGACTGACATCTTCAAAATATGGGCTGTCCCCTCCCAAGTCAGGGCTGGCCAGGAAGTGTCCATTCGTCTCCTGAGTAGACCTGACATATTGCAGGACACCAACAGACACTTGTCCATCCATTCAGTCATTTGTGGCCTCCACACTATGCCTGCCTCAAAGAATCAAGGGCTGAAAAATAAGTATATTTTAATGAATCCACTTATTCATACATTTCAAGTATATTCCTGAATAGGTTCTTTAAAAACCAAACAAAAGACCTAATGGTGTGAATGACACTAAGAGCACAGGCTGCTCACACTGTAAGCGTCACTCCAAAGCATGTCACCGCCCCTCACACTGCACCCACGCACACAGGAGCATTCGGTGCGCAGGAGGCAAAGGCCACACGTGTGGAAACAAATAGTCCTAGAACAGGAGGCCCCAGCGAGGGGTCCTGGTCCCCTAGGTAACAACCCAATCGACTGTCAAACTTTTATTCCAACTTCAACACCCTTCAAACCAGGGAGCTAGTCAGAAGTCAAGGATACAATCTAAGTAATTCACAAAGGATTAAGAAAAATAAGTGCCTGTGAACAAAAGAGGGAGTTTCATGTCATACTTTCATTACCATCTTACAAGGCAACCAGGACGCGAAAAGATCTGGGCATAGGCTCACGTCACACCCCGAAGCCACATGCAGAAGCAACAGAATTCCCACAGCCATGACCTGCAGGTGACAGTGGACACACTGGCGGGAGTCCTGTGCCCACTCACCCACGGGGGCTGGCGTGGGAGAGCATGCAGAGCAGCTGAGTTTCGGTGTGGGCTTGGCATTTACAGATGGGGCGCTGGGAGCCATCTCCATGCCTGTCCACCCAGCCGGGGACCCAGGGCCACAGAGCATGGTGGCGGCCAGCAGGGCAGTCTGTTCCCAGGTGCATCACGAATGTGACCACAGGAAGTGCTTTCAGAGATTGAGGAGGAGAAGGAAGAGAGCCCGCTTGTCAGGGGCGTGACTGCATCTTCGGTCCCGAGTCCCGAGTCCTGGCTGCGGCCTGTGAGCAGCGACCACAGACACCGTCGGGTGGAGGAAACAGAGGCTCCTTCTTGCATCAAAATGGGGGCCCTGAAATCAGACGCCACCTGCTGTGGGACCGCAGGGGCCCACGGGGAATGAGGAAAACAGAGATGAGTCCTACCTGAAAGCCACCTGTGGTCGTCACATGTCGCCTCATTTTTCAGCATGAACCGTCTCACCTGTTTTTAGTGTGAAATGCCCTTTCTCTCCTGTGCCTATAATGACCTGTCTGAGGAGAGAGTCATGTCTGTTTGGTTTGATTGATGTCGTGTTGGCACCACATGAGGTGGGCAGCCCTGCCGGGCCCCACAGAGAGGGGACGTGGTGGAGCTGGGACACGAGCCCTAACTCCACACTCCGTGGCCTCGTCATTTATGGGAGAAACTGAAGAGCTGACAACGCCACTGGCTTCACAGGAACGTCTGGATGGCATTCAATGCAGTCACGCTATCTACTACGTAAGACACCCAGGCAGCAGAGATTCTGTAAGGACCTTCCGATTCCGAGATCTGATACCGGACCCGACTGCCATAGCTGCGCCCCTCCAGTGTACACTGTCTCGCAGTAGGTGAGGGACATGGCTCTCCGGGAGCCTTCCAAGGTAAACTCCGCCCGGAGCTGAACATGTTTCCTCTCTCCTGTTCGCATTCTCCGTCCACATCAGCCTGCTAAGCTTCACCTGCAAATACATTGACTGGAATCGTTCAGGCTTTAGTCAGAGCAACAGAAACCACGATTGCAATGAGGTTGAAAATTCATGATTTTGGAAATGAGAACTGAACCTCAAGGCGCCTTGATGGAAAGCATTGCGATGAATAAACGGGCAGATTAACAAATGTGCTCCCCCCGCGTCACTCCCTGAATATTGACTAACTAAGTGCTGAGCGGGGAGCTGCTCGCAGATTAATTTGCCAGTTCAGTGTGCGCGCCTCTCTGAGGCTTTCCTCAAGCCGGACTCAGGCCTCAGTTAATTCCGTTACAGCTGAAGAGACGAGACAAAAGGGGAGATGAATGATATTCGAATTAGCGTTTCCCCCTCCAGGGCTAATCTACAAATCAGACATTATCAGTTTTTTTATCCCGTTCCCAAATCAAATAATTTCGGAGACTCTATCCTGGCTGAGTCTGAAACAGTCTCAGCGGCCTGAGCCTCGCAGCTGTGGTTTCCTCGCTCCCTCCCCCACTTAGAAGGAGATTTATTCATTTGGGCTGAGATCGCAGCCTTGGCTCCCAGGCCGCCTGGGAGGGGCGGGGCGGGGAGGGAGCTGGCAGTCCCGCAGGCCCCGGGACTCAGGCCGAAATACATCAGCTCTTTCTCAAGGATACAATAGGAACTTGTGAAGATTCCTCTTTTATTGGCCATTTCATTTTCCTCTCTTTACAGACATTCTTTGGGAATGCGGTGCCCGCCTCCCCTGGCATCTGAGCGGTCTCCCAGGCTGTTACAAAGGCTCCCTTCAGGGCTGTGCCGGGCTGGGTGGTGACATCAGGGGTCCAGGATGGAAAGCTACAGCGTGTTCCCAGGCAGGATGGGGCCCAGAGAGCTGGCAGCGCAGCCGCACTGGGAGGCGAGAGGGTGGCATGGGCACACTGGGAACAGGGGCCGAGGGGCCGGACCCAGGTTCCACTGAGGATGAAAAGCTGTAATCACCAAAACCACCCAGTTCTCTCCTCCGTCTCCCTTCCCTTCTCGAACCTTCCCGTCCGCATTACTGAATAAGCCCCATGTGGTGGAAATGCTGCAAAACCCAGAGTGTGACTTTATCGGGAAGGGAAGCGGGCTGGGCTGGCCACCGTGCGACTTGCTGATCTCATTGTCAGGGTGACCTGGGAGCGAGGGGGCATCTGGCCTGCAGAGGCGGAGACTCCCCACGTGACCATCCTTGAGACCCCAAATACCGCACTCTCCTGTGACGGCGATATTGTTCCGGGACTCGGCTTGGACCTGCCCACACCCTTTCCTCTGAAAGACAATCATCAGGAAGGCTGAGGGAGCTGCCACAAAGAACCAGAAACTTAAAAAGATAATTTGTCTGATTTACATTTCCAGTCAATGGGCCCAGGCGACCTCCGTGCTCGATAAACCGTATTCTGTCCAGTGTCCGCCACAAGACTAGACCGGTGTCTGCCTCCCCGGCTCTAAAGGGAGGCTTTCCGGAGCCTTCCCCACCCCGGTATGTTTACCGCGCATCACACACGGCACCCGGGGTCCCGCTGTTCCGTGGCGCGCTGACAGGAGCTGAGCGGGGGCCATTCCGGTAGGCGCCTCCGGTGATGAGCACCCTGTCTTTCCCACGGGATGAAGGCGCCCTGCGGGAACCCTCCTTTCTACCAGCCACTCTCAACAAAAGGCCGTTTCTTCTGAAAGTCCAACTTAATTACGGTCTTTGCAAAGCACGGACGTTCTGGAATTTCACTTAAACCCAGGAACCGTGGCAGAGCCCTTCGCTTATGCACAGCATTAGCAGAGCCTAGGAAACGGGCATTCACGTCCCCACATTTCCATTTGCTCATTTAAACCAGGTCCTGGGGTCACACTGGGGGGGCCTTCCCCTCCCTCCATCCGCACAGCCCACCCTGGAGTTGGCAGTTTTATAAAATCCTGGCCTGGGCTGTTTCAAAGCACAAGGTCCCCCACAAAGGTGCCCGCAGCTCGCTCTGGAGCCCAGCCCGGGGACTTCCTGGGCTTCACGGGTCACTGTCGACCCCCCTGGAGGCGGGAGAGCATCTGCCCTGTCCAGCTGGCTCCCCGAACCCTGAAACTGCCGCCTGAGTGGTCAGCAGCCCTGGCCCCACAGGGACTCCGCCGCCCGTGCGCTGCCCTGGGCGCCTCGGTGTGGGGTGTGGGGTGAGCGAGTCAGGCCGCGGCAGGCCCCTCCCCGCCTCCCGCTCTCCGAGTGGCCTCTGCAGGGAGCTTTAGCCTCTGGCTTCCAGTTCCTCATCTTTGAAATGGACACGGCAGGACCCACTGCCCGTGGCACAGGGTCGTTTTGAGGCTTGAAGGGCATCCTACTTGTTAAGCTCTTGGAACAGAGAAGCTGATATAGGGAGACTCGTGATAAGAGAATAAAAACCTCAGGAAGCAACAGGAAGGGGAAGTGATGAGCTAGCAAGAGCCGGAGACGGGTGAAGGCACAGCTACGAAGGCTGGTCAGAGTGGTGTGCGGAGCGCCACTCATTAGTGCTGCTCCCGGGTGGCGCCTCTGATCTGCTCCGAACAGCGCGAGGGCGAGTCAGGGAGGAGCTGCTGCTCCTGGGGACGCACATCTGCCAGGGGAAGGGAGTCCCCGCATTTCACAGAGACACAGCAGGCGGCCCAGCCTGAGGTCCCTGAGCACAGGAAAGGGACACAGGCTCAGCACCGCACAGCAGACGCTGCAGGGCCCAGCCTTTGCTCTATAAACACACAGCATTCAAGGAGGACACTGAGGCCGGGACACACGGCCATGGGAGGATGGGCGAGGCGGGGACAGACGGACAGCGGAAGACGAGCAGCTCTGAGCCAGCCTGAGGTTGACAGGCAAGGTGTGTGATGGGAAGGTTCCACGTCAATGTACTTGGGGTGAATTCCTAACTGACTGCATAGCCACAGCCAATGGCCTGGGCGTCCAGACTGGGTGGAGGCTGGAGAAGAGGGTCACTCTGGTTTGGGAGCCACAGGGGCTCCTGGGGGCTGCACGTACAGCAACGGGAGCCCTCTTGGCAGGCGCTGCAGGTGTTGGGGGGGTGTGTGGGGGGGTAGGGGCCCCTGCGTGGTCAGCGGCTTTGCCAGGCAGGAGGCCCGCTGATGCGTGCACAGCCTGCCCGGAGCCGGTCCTCACGCTCAGGGCTGTCCTCCTGACCCAGGTCTTGGCGGGGGAGCCTGACGGTTTCTGGGAGTTTCCACTCTTTATGCAGCAGCGAGCGTTCACTCCCTTCCCAGGACGCGGTGAGCAGGCCCAGCCCGGGGCCACCTGAGGCTGGGGGGCTGTTCAGGGCTCAGCCCCCCCCCCAACAAAGAGAGCAATGGGGGCAAGTGCCCCTGAAATGGCGAGGCCGTGCAGCACGTTCCTGACCAGACCTGGGCTCCAGGCAGCAAACGTGTCGGTCCCCTCGTTACTGGTTAATCGCTGTTAACCAAGACCTTAGAGGTGACCCCGGGGTCACTCAGCGAGGAACGCCTAGGGTCTGGTTCAAGGTCTTCAGCACAAAGCGAAGAGGATCTGGCTTTGGGCCAAACGCACGACCCCTGCACAGGCACAGCTGACGTCACCACTGAGAGCCGCAGGTGAGTTGTAAACGTTCTAGAACTCAATTGCACGACCTGTGATAGAGTGAGGACTCAAATGTATTCATATAGTAGTCTATATTCACTAATACACTGCTGCTCTTGATTAGCTATTCACAGTAGGAACTGTGAATACATTGACGAGTGGCAAGCCTTTTCCTCATAGAGAAAGTCTTGGTGGAGACAGACAAGCTAACAGCCAATTCCATATGATAAATGCCTTCGGAGATCTGAGCAGAGAGCTGGGAGGGGTGGGAAGGGAGACCTGAACTCCTGGGGAAGTCAGGAAAGTCCAACCTGAGACCTAGCCCCTGAGTGGGACAGGAAAGGATGCCGAGGGGTTTGCACATTGCCAGGATGGTCTGTGCGCCGAAGCCCAAGACAGGGGTGGGCGGGGGGCCTCTGAATGGTCAGTGGCCATGGTTTCTGCGGTTGCTGACTCCCAACTCCGAGAGCGGAGGCAGTGCCTGAGCAGCAGGTGCACCAGGTACCAGACCCTCGTGGGCACTCATCATCTGTTTTCTCTGCTCTGGACTTTGATTCTTGCCACAGACCTTTTGCCACCTGATTGCCTGGGGAGACACTTGACTGTCAGAAGGAGGCTGGCATTTGCCCTGCCCACCCCCCTGCACCACCACCGCCAACATGCAAGCAGGTGGGTGGTAACTGGGCGAGGAGCTGCACAGTCGGCCTGGCTTTCACACCCAGCAGCGGCCAGAAACCTGTGTTCCAGCAGGAGGCCGGGCCCTCCTGTGCACGGAAGGGGTCGGAAATAGAATATGAAGGGGAATTTCCCAACCATAAAACTTGTGCCCGAGGGGAAGGGAGCACAATTGATAGGATCTGTGGTTTAACTGGAGCAATTTTTTTTTTTTTTTAATAGAGTAACTTTCCTTGACAAGCATCTGACTTTGGCGACACACTGAAGAAATGGGAGTTTTCTCCTAGGAAAAGTTTCAGCTCTTTAGAAAAGAAAGAAAGCTGGGAGCCTATTTCTTTTCAGAGTCCAATTTAATTATAAGGCCACATGCCCATGACCACGGGGGTGATCGTCTCTGAGAACAAAGATGCCGTGTTTGGAGCCGGGCCCTGGGATGGGCACCCGTGCCTGCCCTGGCTTTCCTCACAGACGCTGTGGAAGAGCCAGCCTTCCCAAGGTCACCGAGGTCAAAGGCCTGGTCGCGTGTGGCCGGTGCTGTAACCTCTCCTCTGACAGCGAGGCTTTTCCTCTTGCTGTTGTTATTTGTCTTATTGGTCCTATGGCAAGTGTGTCTCTCTGCATTGGTTTTCACAAGGACCTTTTTTAAAAAGACATTTTTATTGATTTCAGAGAGGAAGGGAGAGGGAGAGAGGGATAGAAACATCAATGATGAGAGAGAATCATTGATCAGCTGCCTCCTACATGCCTCACACTGGGGATCCAGCCTGCAACCCGCGCTTGTGCCCTGACCAGGAATCAGACCTTGACCTCCAGGTTCATAGGTCGATGCTCAACCGCTGAGCCACGCCGGCCAGACACCAAGGACCTTTTATCCTTAATGCTTGTCTCAGCATTTGAGTGCCGCTGCCAAACACGCGGTAAAAGCTGAGCAGCTGCTGGTGGCAGTGGTCAGGATGCCTGTGCCCACCCATCACCTCTGCTCAGACTGGTTCAGCACCTGGAACAGCTCCCTCCTCACCTGAGGGCCACACCTCCACCATTCCTACCCCCCTGGAGTGATCTCTGATTCCGGCCCTTTGTCTCCCTCAGCTCTCAGCTCATCCTGTTTGGATGTGACATTTTGCTCAGAGCACACTCCACTTCCCAGCTCTTCTTCCATCTGTGGGTTCTGCACCCAACTCCTGCCCTCAGCCCTGGACCACACCTGACACATTTGCCACTCAAGGGCCTCCACAAACTCCTTAGAAGGATGCTGGGATCCAGGACATTGCACACGGCGATAACAAGTAGGAAGGGAAGAGGAGGGTGACACCAGGTGACATCCTGCATGAGCTCCTATCTGTGCCTCACAATTTCTTTATAATTCCACAGGCATCAGGGCCAGGCCTGAGGACACACTGTGTGCTGGGAGCTCTCTTAGAGTCCTGCACATGGAGATTTCCCCCACTGTTGTCACTGTCCTCATGTTGTCACTGTCCTCATGTTGTCACTAACCACAGGTCCGCTGTTCAGACTCTCAGTGAGTGCCTTGCATAGACTTGTATTTAATTTCCATTATGGTTTGCAGGGTACAGAGCAGGACACAGGGGCTCTGTCAGGCTCAAGGGCAAGCCCACCTCATTAGCTATCCCTACAGCGAGGCTGACTGAGGGCCATGGCTCTCCTGCCTGGCCAGGCCCAGTCCCAGCCCCAGCCCCAGCCCAACCGCTATCTCCAGACCCGGCTTCCTTAATGACACACATGCCTCCGTCCTCAGTCTTATCTTTTCTCCTTGCCCACAGATAGGCTCACTTCTCATGGCGAAAAGTATCTTTGGATCCTGCAACTCCTCTTTTCTTTTTTCTTTCAAGGCCAAACTTCTTTGAAAAGTGATTTAAAAAGCACTCCTGCCCCCACTTTCTAGCCACCTGCTTGCTTCTCCCTCCACACTTGATGAAACAGCTGTCCGGAAATCACCCCTGGCCTTGCGGTCAGCACATCAATGAGTTTCTGAGGCTTCATTCTCTCCCGCTTCTTTCAGCACAGGGGTCCGGCTCCTCCGCCGCCCCGGCCTCCATGTCAGTTACCAAGTTCTTGAAGTTCACTTCCGTGGTCTGTCTTGGGTGTAGCCCCGCATGCCCTTCCCACAGGCCTGCTGACACTGTCGTAGGCTCCCGTGGCCTTTCACTGGGATGAGTCACAGTGTTTCCCTGGTGTCTGTGCAGCCCCATCCATTTCCTCCAGAAATCCCAGCACCGATCCTACTTTTCTGCTCGTAGCTTTATGACCCCGCTTTTCCTTCTTGATGCCCGGTCACCCCATCTTCATAGGGGTTGCAGTCTCAAACAAATTGAGAGCATCCTTCCTGCCTGCCCATCCCAACCCTGGAGCTCAAGCCAGAGAACGCCACAGCCAAAGCCCAGGAGGAGGTCATTGCACAAGGTCCCATCTGGAAGCTTCCTTGGCGGGTGGGTCACGAGGTGCTGTGTATTCCATCTAGACTCGCAGAGGGCACGAGGCGATCTTTGACGTCCAGAAAATCGCGAAATACATGGAAGGGTGAGTCATTCATTCATCCGACAATCTCTGTTATAACATCACGGAGTTAGGGAACACTCCTAGAGACCTACAAGGGTAAATTAGCTCAAACAAAATACTGCCTTTGCAAACTCGATAGCCTAAGAATGAGAAATATTGAATTGTTTAAAGGGCCAAGAAAAATGAGCATAATGCATAATATGAATTTCTAATGGAGGAGGAGGTAAGATGCACACCTGTGCTGCCCACAGGGCCCAGCCGTGACCCATTGTCCCGCGAGCCCCTTGCTCTGAGTCCCCACAGAATTGAGAGCCCAGTGCAGGTAGGTCACCACCTCATTACACATCATCTCAAAAGGTTGGCCCTTGACCATGGATGCTCATTCTGTGCCTCGGCTACATTATAACTCGAGTTCAGGACCGCGTCTGCCTCTTACTCTTAAAGCCTACACAAACCCCAGTATTGCAGCCATCCAAGCGTTTTTCAATAAGTAATTGTAATTAATTCTCAGAAATTTGAGACATGTGTTATCTTAGTCAGCCATATATGTTATATTTAAAAGAAGGTGGGTACCACTTTCTAGGCGGCCCAGTGGGATGCATGGATTATTGATCTGGCCAATTACAGTAGTGAGTGTGTGTGTGTGTGTGTGTGTGTGTGTGTGCGCGTGCACCATAGTTCATTCTCTTAGAACTGATCCATTCAGAGCTGTGTGTTAACAGTTCAATTCAAGCACATATAGAGGCACGTAAAATCATGCTTAAAACTTCCTAAAACAACCAACAGAAGTTTCTGGTAATGATTTTTAATATTAAGGCTACACAACTATGTGTAACATTAAACCTGAAAATATTATTTCTCCTAAAGCAGAGCCTAATTCTTTCATAGGAACAGGTCTCCCTTATTTTTCTATAATATGCCATTTTCTATAACTAACCCTGTTGGTAATTTTTCAAGGATCATAGGAGTTTTTCCATCACAACAGGGCACGTATGAAATATTCACTTCTTTACAGAACTGACACGAACAATGAGGAAATGGGGGGGAAATCTGCAGAGAACCTTGTCCATGTTCCATGGAAATACTCCTCTCGAACATTCACAGTGCAGTCCACCGTGAGTCTTCACATACTTTCACCCACTGGCAGCGTTACTCAGTGTCGACTTGTAAGTGGCAAGTTTAAGAGACTCTAAATAGTTTGCATTAAGGATAATCTATTGTCTCCGTTTGGCCACCGGGGACCCTTCTGGGCATGAGTGAAGTCCAACTGGGTTCTTGCCCCCACAGACTCCACAGCAGAGAAAACCCCAGGCGTGGGGGTGCCATGTCGGCCCCACACGGAGGGCTCCGGGCAGCCAGCCCTTCCCTCCAGAGAAGATTCTTTCCAGGCGGGTCTTCTGTAGGCAGGGACATTCTCGGGACAACTCTTCCGGCCTCCAGGAGGCAGGGCCACTGGCCCCCCAGGGCAGGAGCAGAGCCCGGACTCCGGAACACGGCTCCTGGTCGGCGAAGGGCTCCCATGGCGAGCAGCTGTCCTGTCCTAAGGAACGAGTCCCGCTCATCCTGGTAAAACCCAGCGTGCGTAGGAGCCCATAGCTGCAAAGTGTCAAATGTCTGGGCTCTACAACTTCTGTTTGCTGTTGCTTTTATTTTTTCACTTTGAAAAAATGTAAAAGCTTGAACCTCACAGGAGAGCTATTCAAAAGACCTAAGTACTTGAAAAATGTAGTTAAAGTGGAATGTGATCTCGCTTCCCTTAGCTGTACCCACAGCAGGGCTCTCTCTGCATTCTCATCGGTCCCCGCCTCCCTCCGCCTTCCGCCTTGAAGAACTGAGAGCTTTACAGAAGGTCTGATGGATCAAGGAACCGCGCCGAGAAGACGGTCCCCCGGCAGAGCCATCTGCTAAGCAGGCGGGTCCCCCAGGCATCTGCTCAGGGACAACGCGACCTCCACCTCCAGGCAAATTGCATGACCCAGACGCCCACCCATTCGCTGTTCTCGAACTGTGTCCGTGCGATGAGGGTTCAATCTTGGCCGTCCTCATCACGGCTCCTGGTTATTTCAACACTAGACAATGTTCCTTTTCCGTCAAATACTGGGGGTCGCGTTCTTGTGATGAATTCACGCCCTCCTTCTGGAAGTTACGTTGCTTCCCATCTCATCATCACCTTCCTTTGCTCTTTGCTTGTACTCAGTACAAAGCACCTTGAAAGGCACTTACAGAGCGTCTGACCTGGTGTGCAATTTCTCTGACCACCTACATGAACAGATGCAACAACCAGTCTGAGCGCCCGGTGTTCATCTTGAACTAAAATGCAAGAGCAGGCGCGATGGGCCACCCTCAGCCACCCCGAGGGAACGGGTGGCTTCCGGGCAGCCATCCCTGGCCCTTGGGCATGCGAGTGCCTCTGCGCTTTCCTGAGTTACAGCTCCGACTCACCCAGCAGATATGCGCGCTAATGTAGTTCCGAGGTCAGCAAATGACAAGGAAAAACATTTAAAAATACAAATGCAGATGCATTGTTCCTCAAGCCCTGTTCCACGCCCCAAGCCTCCCAGCCGTGGGCAGCAGAATCGCTCCTGCTTCTCCAGCCTCAGCAGTTGCGTTTGAAAAGCTCGCCAGCCGGATGGTGAACACGTGGCTGAGTGATGACACACAAATCCTTCAACGCAGAGAGCGGGTGCTTGGGCACTGCCCGAGCCCTGCCGCCTGCCCACGCTCATGCCCGCGTCTGGCTGGTGGCTGATAAAGGCCATGGCTTTAAGGTATTGCTTATTAGCATGCTCCCCCCCCCGCCCATTTCCCCCTCCCGTGGCACCCACGGGTGATTGCTATCTGTTAATTGAATTCTGCGCCTGCCGCTGTGCCTTCGTGTGCTTGCCATTATAATTTCGAGGACTGTCCCTTCACTTCCCGCTCATAAGTACCAGGGACACAAATAGAAAGTCTTGTATGTGTGCGTTCCCTGGAGTGTGCGTGAGGACGCGTGGGCCGCCACCTGTGTATGTTTACACATATGGGGATGTACCTACTTTTTAAAGAGACTCATGTAAAGCCGTGGGATGTTACGGAAGGCACAGAGGAATAAGCCACACATTTCTGTCTAGACACACAGGTCCAACCTCTGGACAGGATCCGCTCTCAGGGGTTGCTGGGAGTCTATAAAAGGGAAGCAGGCATTTTTATCCTTCGCATAATCATCAGGCCTGACACGGCGGAGCCCAACCTGTGAGCGGCGATAAAGCTGCTCATTTATCCACCTGTCCGCTTCCCTGGCAGCAAGAGCGAGCGGCGGTCCAGGAGCCCTCCTCGGCTCCCGGCTGTCTGCGTCTGTGTGACCCCGTGAGGACAAACCCTGGACCCCGCATCAGAGTGGCGCTGGCCAGCTGTGCGAAGTAGGGGGCGGGACGGGGCTGGGGACGCCTTCAAGTCGAGGATTTCAGCTACCCCGTGTCAGCCTGACCTCTGCTTCATCTCATCAAAAGGAATCATTTGCTCCAATTTTCTGAGATTCGGCCAATTTCCTACGGCCGGGCAGGAGCTGTGAGCCCTCCTGGAGCGAAGCAGCATTTCCAGGGACAGGCTCGGTCAGCCTTCGGTAAGAACATGAGGTGCTGACATGACGAATCCAGAGAGAGCACCCAGACATTTTCCGCGGCGCCAATGACCCATCGAGTCCTGCAGGAGGTGTTTCTCGGTGCATGAGGGACGGCTGGTTCGGATTTTCTAGGGATGCGTGGTTGAATCATGGCGATTCCAAGCGCTGCCTTTGTAAGGAGCCCTAGCGATGTGCCCAGACCCCTGGCCCTGGGGAACTGTCCCCGGTGGGCGTCCCGAGGGGTGTGGCGAGGCGGGCATGCTCCTCAGCCAAGCACTTCATGAGCAGAGAGTTCAGGGAACTTCTGGCGGCTAAGCGTCTGGATTAAAATGACCAAGCGTCCTCCCCTCTAGACTCGGGTTGCCCTACATGAAACACCATGAGCCGAATGAAGGGACACCGTTCTCTAAGGAATCTAATTGAATCTGGAGACAGTTTCTAATTGTGCAGAAACTGCTGCCATCCAACCTACATTCAGCACTAAGCCACGCACAGCACGTCGAAAGCCCATCCACTCACAACAGTCAACCCTCCGCCGCCACGGTGCCGCCCAGGGAAAGCGGGACTGTCCAGGCAGAGGAGGCGCAAGGCCACGGCTCACGGCCGAGCCGCCCGCACCGTAGCCCTTGTGGGCCAGGCGGACCTGCCAATCATGTTTATCCAAATGTGAGCATTCGATTTGTCCTTTCAACAGGCAAATGGGATTTGATTTAGGTTTTAAGGTTTATGTGTTCTTTCCCGAGCACGGACTATAGCTGTCAACATTAAGGTACCCCCCCCCCGTTAGTTCAGTGATAGAGTGGACGTTCCCATGAAAATAAATATCCAAGTATTTCCTAAATACTCACATAATGAGCTGTTTACTAGTAAATGCAAGGATTCTAACACACGCAAACAATTGCATTGAGCACATGTGTGAAGATGTCCAGTTACTTGTGACCCACAATTTAGCCAAGGCATATTTCTAAGCATCATACGTGTTTTAAAGTAATTAGAAATCAGTACATCAGTTAAAATGTAGCAGGCAGTATTGAAAAGTTATTGTCAATTATTAATTCCCCCCCGAATTATGTAGTGCATAGCACCCAGAGGAATGGATGCTAAAAATCACCATCACATCTATTAAACCTAAGCCCACAGGAAGTGGCTCACGCTTTCTAAGTAAACGGTGACAAAACGCAAAATGCGTGGTTTTGTTCAGAAACATTCAAAAAAATATATCTCAATTCCCAGGAGCTGACTTGTTTTAACCAACCAATCAAAACACGCTCTCAAAATATTTATCAGGATCAAGTTTGCAGAGCCTACACGGAACCAGCTCATCCTGCTTCTCTATATGCCACCTTCTTATACCCTTTCTTTTGTTCTAGTTTTTGTTTTTCTAGACGGGAAACTGGGAGAAGGACAGAGAGGCACAGACAGTGAGAGACCGCTCCTGGGAAGTGGTTGGAGAAACAGAATAAACTGCATGTCGTGTCTGCTCCCTGCTCACTCCTGCCCCAGGAAAAGCACTCCTGATCACAAATAGCTAAGATCAGTGCGCTCAGAGCTAATGGGGGACCCTGTCACTGCTGGCGATGGCAGGGATACGGCACAGGTCTGGACAGACAAGTACATCTGTAATCTACTGGTAGGCTGCGGGCCTCCTTTCTCTCATTCAAGATGACCCGAAATAACCCCACTACCGAACAGGACGTGGCGTGATGGTTTTCTCCATTTGCATAGGCCCCCATAACCCTGCCGGGAGCCAGTCCATGCTTGCTGTTTCAAGGGACCTGGCATATATGGCATACTGTTCTTAATATGTTTGCTCACCTTCTTGGCACTATGTGTTTTAACCAAGGTCTCTGAGAAAGGTTGTTTTCCCCAGGTAGGGAGTTTCCCCTGAAGTTAGGGAGGGAATAAAACCCCTCAACTAAGTGCCAGGCGGGTAATTAATCACTTTACGCACAATCATGCTTAAACTACATAATCTTTTCTCCCTGGAATGGAGATAAGAAACGCCCTAACCTTTGTAATAGAGATTGATAGGATTGAATCAACTGGTATAAATATAGTTGTAACAAGACAGAAGAACACAGAACTTATAAGACAGAACTTCAGACACAGGGCTTGGAAGACAGGACCAAGAGAGACAGAGCCTAGGCACAGAACCTACATAGAACGTTCTCTAGAGACAGAAGAACTTTGCTGGAGAGAGCATGCCAGAGGATCCTGGAGAGGGACTGGCCTGGGAGCCTGGAGGCGGAGCCTGGCGAGAGAGAATGGCAAAAGATCCTGGACTGAACTTGACTGCAGAGATTGGCAGGAGAGCCTGACTGGAACCTGGTGACTGAACCTGACTGGAGTACCTGGACAGAACCTGGCTGGAGATCCTAAGCAGAACCTCTCTGGAGATCGAGACCAGAACTTGGCTGGAGATCCTGGCTAGGCTGCTGATGAACTGAACACTGTCTCTGAGTCTTTCCCTCTTCGCCGACTCCGTCCACACCTTTGGGGACCCCTGGACCCGCTGGGGCTGGACCCCGGCATAACCCAACACTTCAAAAGCCAAAAAGCAAATTAAAGTGACAACTGGCCTTGAAATTTTTCATTACCTCCCATCACTCACCTTATTCAAGGGTCCAAGTAGGTTGAAAACTAATTACTAAAAATAACTCGCAAGGCCTGCGAGTGACTTCAGGCAAATAGAAACGGTGGGCATCATCTGTTCTGGTTCCAGGCATTTCCTGTGGTGCCAATGCCACGGTGTGCCCAGCCGGCACGGCCATGGGTGAGCCTGAGGGGGCGGTGAAGGATGGAGAAGACAGACAAGAGAAGAAAGCTGGGGCTCGGTGGGACGCTGCCCTCTCTGATGGAGAGACAGCGCCACGGCCTGTGAGCCGGGTCTTTATTTCACAGCAGACCCCACGAGGCAAGGTTCTCGCGGGTTTCGAATCCACTCAATCACATGCACCTGGTCCAGCTTTGTTTACTTGCTGCCCCTCCCGCAGCCCACATCACTCAGCCACGTGGGCCCACAGGTTCGGACCATAAGGTCAAGCTTACAGCCATAGCCTTTGGCTGTAATTGTGCTGGGACTTGCACGTGGCTTTGCCACGAGAGGATTGTGCCCTCGCATTAGTCCCAGGCCTGAACCTGTCCGAACGCTGTAGCCGCTCTCCACACCACCTGAGGGAGGATGTCCATAAAGGGTGAGACTGGGCAAGGTCGGAGGAGCTGGCCAATCAGGACGGTAGAGTGTTTTCGTCTTCAAAAAAAGAGAGGAAGTAGCCCTGGCTGGTCTGGCTCAGTGGATAGAGTGTCAGCCTGTGCACTGAAGGGTCCCGGGTTCGATTCCAGTCAAGGGCATGTACCTCAGTTGCAGGCTTCTCCCTGGCCTGGGCCCTGGTCGGGGCAAGTGCAGGAGGCAACCAACTGATGTGTCTCTCTCACATCAATGTTTCTCTCTGTCTCTCCCCTCCCACTCTCTCTAAAAATCAATGGAAAAATATCCTCAGGTGAGAATTAAAACAAAAAATAGAGGAAGTAAAATCCCAATATATATATATATATATATATATATATATATATATATATATATATACATTCATATTTTGTGAATATATGTATGTGTACATGTATATATGTGTTCATGTTCAGTATATATTCAGAATATCTGTGTATATTCGTAATGTCTCTGTTAATATATCTGTGTGTAGTGAATCTGGGTGGGAGGTCTCTTCTGCTGTTTGCAGCTCTGGGCTGTCGGATGGGCTGTCGGATGGGCTGTCGGATGGGCTCTCTGAGACAGCATAAGTCCCTCCCACCCGGTAAACAGAAGCGGGTGTTTTCCACAGAATCCTGCGGCCGGGGTTACGGGGGGAGGGAGGGAAGATAACACATGTCAGGGCCCACCCTCCGAAGGATTTCAGCCCCGTCGGTTCACTGACTGAGGGCTGAGGGCTGACCTTTTAACCACATCCGTGCGTTTTGCTCTGTAGTTAAAACAACAAGGGCCCATCGTTTTCCTGGTTAAATTTTTCAAGTAAAATTTAAATTAGCAAAGACAAAATAGGGTTTCACAAAGCGCTTCACAGCCTTTCTGAAAGGTTTTTCAGGAAAGGGGCTGCCCGACCTGTCCTGCAGGGGCATGTCCGGCCCCGCAGGCCTCCAGGAGCCCAGGTCCACGGCTCATCCTGCCCCTTCGTCGGAGGGAGGCTGTGTCCCAGCTCCATCCGAGGGAGGCCCTGTCCCGGCTGTGAGCAGGTGTTTCGTCCGGACCTAGGAACCCCTGGGAGGGCCTTTCCGTCTCATCGAACTTCTTCCCCGAAGGAACTGCGTTTCTTTCCTGCAGAGCAGTTCTTTACTGCTGGGGGTGCTGGCAATAACTTGTTAAAAGTTAAATTTATGTCAACATCCGCTATTACACTGGCATCACATCATTAAGAAATTTCCATCGTGTAAATTAATTATCAGCATTGTATTGGCAGGAATACATAATGACATTATTCATGCAAATAATTAAAAATATGCCTCCTGAAAACAAATTATCATAATGGAATAAAACGTCATTATTGTGGCTTCTTGGCAATCTACCAGGCTTGGTTTCAGGCACGGGAGACTTCCAGGTTACCATCAAAAGGGGGCACAAGACGAGGGGATGTGGTTGCTGTTATTAATGCCAGCAGTGAGGACCTGGAGAACAGGACCGCAGTGGGCAGGGTGGTGGTGGCGCCCAGCAACTGGGGACGGCACCCTTCACTGTGCGATGATTACCTCCCCAATTATTGCTGAGAGGAGATCGACTAGTTTACTGTTGCTAATTTCAAGTCTCCCAGGACCTCGCATGAGGAGGTTGCGGTTATTAAAACACTGGTGCTATTCTAGAACCCAGCAGAAGAAATGTAATTAACCTGTGTTTTCACAGGTTATCTCTCGCCGCCCCATGGAAATGTAATTACTGCCCGTCAGGGCGCACAGAGGGTTTGGTTCCGGAGCTCAGGGATGTCTGCAAACTTCGCAGGAAGAGAGAGGTGTCACCCTGCTGGGATTTAGGGTTGGGTTCCCGTGGCGGGAGGAAGTATAGCCTACCGAATCCAGGCAGCTGCCCGCGTGAGCAGCAGCGCAGGGCTCACTGCTGGGCCCACTGTGAGCAGATTTCACCAGCGGACACCGGCTGGCGGGCGAGGGGAGCAGCGAGCATTGCCATCAGCACCGAACGGAGCCCGCTGCACCTCCCCTCCCGCCAGACTCTCCCAGAGAACCTGGCAGCGTCAGAGAGTGAGGATCCCATCCAAACTCCGGGGGAACAAGCAAAAAGCCGCACGCATGCATTGCAGTGAAATCAAATAGAAACGTTACCTACCCGCCCTGGAAACAGCCACAGCGGAGTGGGCGGGAGGGGCGGGAGGAGCCGGGGAGCGGGCTCAGGTCCCCGGGGAGCCGAGAGCTCGCGGGCTTGGCTTACTGAGGCCTGGACGCTCCACCCCTGCTGAAGCCCAGGCCGGTGTGTTGATGCAAATGCAGACTCGTCAAACGTGCACCCCTAACTGCCCTGTATCGTTAAACCACACCTCCAAGCATGCGTGAGGGGAAGACTGAAGTTTGACGTATGTTGCTGTTGTGAAACCCCGGCTGCTCATTCGGTTCCGACTTCCTTGCCCCTGACCGCAGGGGAGCCGGAGTCAGGGATCCGTGTTCTACCTGCCAGGCCCGCCCGCGCCTGAAAATAGCCTCACCTGCAGCTGGTGAGCGGGAAGCGGGAGGAGGCCCGCACACCACCCTGAATGTTTATTTGTCTTCAGCAGGGAGTGATGCATGAGATGCAACCCACTCGGAGGGGAAAAACAGGCCCGGCATGTCATGTTCAGAGGGCGCATTATTTTTACACGTGGAAGGGGTGGGGGATTATTAGCGTGTTTGCAACTCCAACTCCGCTAAAGTGCCACGGAAGCAAATTTTTAAAGGAACGTTTGTCAGAATTACAGAAACTGCACCAAACAAAGCCCCCGAAAGTGAAAGAGCACCAACACCCCTTTAGAACAATTACCTGCGTTTCCAAGTGACTTCAGGGCCATCCCCTCTCTGTAAACCTGTTGCTATTGACGACACGTCAACCACACAACGGCTGCCCCCTCGTTTCCGAGCCCTCCGTCGCTGCTGTGAGAATAGCTGGGGCAGTGTGCTGCTTCGCTCCCTTGGTTGATCTCTTTCAGAAGCTTAATTTTTTTTTAGGTCATGAAACAAGCCAAGAACATGGAGACCCGATAGCCACGTCTCTGGATCACGAGCAGCTTACCTGGGAAATTCTGCTAATTCCATAACATGCTGTGATCTGCTTCTGGGATGCCAATATTGTTCCACTTTTTAAAAAACTGAGTGTTTTGGGTTTTGTGGGAATGCACGGCTACCCTCAGCAGGGAGGAGAACTTTACTCCTTGTTTCCCAATTTCCAAAAGACGCTTTCTTTTCTGATCTTACTAGAGGCCCAGAAATATCAGTGGTAACAGTGATGGTGAGTAGCTCTGTCCTGCTCCCAGTTAGAGTGGAAAGCAGTTCAGGGTAATGTCCGCTGCTGGCTCTTCATGACTCAGATCTTTCAAATGTAGATCATGTCCTCCTAATCCCGATTTGTTTAAAGGTTTTATTAGGAGCCCCTGCAAACTTTATCAAATGCCTTGCTCACGTTTTTTCCCCTTAAACAGGTCGATGTTGTGGATTGTCTAAAAAGGGTCCTGACGGTGAATCATAACTCCGTTCCTGAAATAACGTCTCTTTAAATGTCTGTCATCCAGGGGAGGGACACCGTTGGACTTGGACTGCCCGTGTTTAATTTAGGAGGTTTGCCTCGAGTTACAGGGGGGGTTGTTCCGGCGAGTCTGGTTTTCCCTACTCCACGTTTTCCAGTGTTCGCTGACTCACGAAGAGGCTCGGTGAGCTGCTTGGCATGGCCCCGCTTCCCTCCCGGCAGCTCTATGTGAGCGCTGGGTGGGGGGCTGCCCTCCCCGTGCCCTCTCATGCCAGTGTCCCCACGCACCCCCGATCCCGGCAGACACACACAGTGCCCTCATTGATACACACAGACAAGGCCGTTGGGGCCAGATGACATCATGGTTACAAACACGCCAGGAAGTGGCTTCGAAGCGATGTCACCGAAATGCTCTCCGATGACAACAGAACAGGACGTGACCCAGAAATAAAGCACAAGCCTCGGTCAGTGGGTGTTTCCCTAGGAGCCCGGGGAGCGCTATACATTAGCTCAGGGGGCCTGCACCGCACACTCTCCATCCTGTGGGTGCAACTGGCTTTGAGCTCCTCACAGCCTCTGAGCGGGCACTGGGGGGGGCAACAGGGAGGATGGTGGGTTTACTTCCTCCTGCCACCTTCCTGGCACATCCACAGGCCAGTCCCCCGCTGGGAAGCAGTTCAGCAGCCGGAATCCCAGGTGCCTCTTGTCTCCGGGAGGCAGGAGCACGCTGACCGCGCCAAAGCCCGGGGAGACCCGCCTGGCCGCCCGCGCAGGCCTCCACGCCACGTCCCGGCCTTGGCTTTGGGCAGGAGTAGCTTGCTTGTCTTATTGACAGGCCTGGGCTGACGCCACAGCAATGCAAACATGCCAGGCGTTCTCTCTCTCTCTCTCTCTCTCTCTCTCTCTGCAAAGGAGAGCTCAGGCAGCCTGGAACGTGGAGGATAAACATCATCCTGTGCTTCCCAGCTGGGGAGGGTTCTGGAATGTGTGAGCTGTGGCGGCTTGTGCCAAGAACTAGGTTTAGGGAAGCGCCGGCCGCACCCCCCCCCCCCCCACACACACACAGTGAAATGAACCCCATGATAATTAGAAGACAGAATTCTGACAGGGCTGAATGGCATCAAACTAGGCCCATGACACGGGTCTGGTTTTATTTTTCAGACTCAAGGAAAATTCCTCATGACGACGCAGCTACACGACATTAGACTTGGTTAAAGGTACGGGGGCGCCCACAGATCCCCACGGCCACTTGTCAGGCGGAGGCTGCTCCACCCTAAGACTCCTTTGGAGGCGACGATGGCCACTGCGTAAGGAAACGCGCTGCTACGGGGACTCTCCACGCAACAGAGCGCCGCTGCCTGCCCGCCGCGCTGAGAACCCCTGCCCGGCCCCTGCTGCCTCCCTCCCGGTCAGCCAGGCCCGGAGCGGGAGCGGTCACCGTCCGCCCAGCCTCTGGGTCGCCGAGCTCCTGGCGGTGGCATGAAGCCAGCCCGCTGGCTGACCTCACTGCCCTTTGTGCCTTGTGCCCACAGGCCCTGGGACCCGCCAGGCACATGCGGGCAGCAGGAGGTGGCCGTGTCGCTGTGTGTTCTCTCACTTCTGTCTCAGGTGCTTTCCAGCTCTGTCCCCAGCGGGGTGGGGACACATGCTCACAGTTTTTTAAATCTCAGAGACATGAGGATGGGAACTTTCCAGAGCACTGCGAGCAGTGGGATCCTGGGAGTGTCGCCCCTGAGACCAGGCTGAACTTTGCCCTGAGAAGCAACAGCAGGCCCGCCCTCCCCGGGGAGCCAGGCCAAGTCCAGGTCAGGCGCAGCAGAGCCGAGGGCGCGGCGGGAGGCGCTCTGGTGCTGACTCGCGGCTTAGGAAGGTCATTGAGGACCCACCGGGCGGGTCCGGAGCCCCTGACACCTTAGTCCCAGCAGGAGCTGAGAGGGACCCCCGCGGAGTGGGTCACAGCCCCATGCTGCTTCAACACGAGACACACCGGTGGGCTTGGCTACTTTTAATTAGAAATAACATTCGTTGCTTTCTCACTGCTACAGCAATGCATGTTGGAGGGAATAGAGATCAGCAAAAGTTCTTTAAAAAATGAAAACGCATCCATTAGCTCACTGCGGGTAGAGAGCTATGCGAGTGCCTTGAGTACACTGATTTCCAAGCCGCTCCCTGCCTAGATCTGCTTGTCTGTTTTTCCCAGAAACAGGCTCAGAGCATCACGGTTCTTTGCGACTCTCCTTTTATTTCATAAAACATCACAAACCAAGTTCCATGCGGTGAAACATTCTGTAGACTATCATTTCCACAATCACTGATTTTGCTGTTATTTAAGGGCACATTTTACTTTACTCTTTTTCTATTACAAGGTTAAATTTAGTTTTTAATTCCACAAACGGCTGGAGATTTTTTCAAGTGCCTCTTGGGGTTTTGCTCGCTCAGGATATTGCTGGGTCAGTGGTGTGAGTTCCGTTCTGAGGATGGACTGGTGGACGGAGCACGCCCAGCCACCCCCGTGCGGCACACATTAGGCAAACGTTTAAAAAGTGAATCCCAAACGAAAGATATAATTATAGATGCTGCACCGCCTCGGGGAGCGAACGCCGGTGACTGTGTATTAGCCGGCTCCTGGCTGGCCACGGGATCACAGGCTATAATTAGATTGGGAGACGCCTATGGGGAAAGGAAGTGGGGTGACGCAGCAACCTATCGGAGGCCCAGCCTCAGCCTCGGGAGGGTGGCCTGGGACACAGGTGCCCCAAGGGCAGAGGGGTCAGCCGCTCACGGGGTCCCTCTGAGGGGCAGCCTACTCTCCCCCAAAGCAATCGGCAGGGCTGGCACCTGAGGGGAGAGAAGGGCAGGGCACTTGGCAACTTGACTTTGTGTTTGGCCTGGAAAGTCCCGTGAAAAGAATTCGGGTCCAGGGAGCTCCGTGGGAAGGAAAATTCCCTGTAAAAGTTGAGCTGCAGGCGCCTCACTTAGTCACACTGACCAGCGACAGGGGCTGGCCAGGTGCGCTCCCCTGGGAGAGCGAGGCGCCTGGCGGGAGGGGAGTCACAGGCCACCTGGGGCGCAGCGGGAAGGGGGTTCCGGGTCTGGAGTTGATTTGCTCCTGTTCCCGAGTGAAGCCACTCTTCCTAAAGCCGGAGTCTTCAGGGAATGACGTCCCCACGCAGCATCAGTGAGCGCTGGGACCCACGTGAGGCTGGCCACGTCGTGCCACGTCACAGGGCCCAACGACACAGAGCAGAGTCCACGCGACATGGGCTGGGAGGGCCAGGCAGAAGCTGGGCCACTGGACCGTGTCCCTGGGACTCGGGCCTCTCCCTGGAAGCCGATTGGAGGAGGGGTTCAGTGTCTTAGGGCCTAAGACGTAGGCGATGGAGTGACTGCGGAAAATCAGAATTAGACAAGGTTAGACAAGGACACTTTTTTATTAAACTGTAACCTAAACCATTAGGGCTTGCAAATATTTCAAATGCGAAATCCTGCAAAGTTAGAGCCTTCTCGCGAGATTTCATGTTTCCTAGTAAATCTCCCCCTTGCTCAGGCACACTTGCTAAGTGAAATCTATCTGTATACGAGCCTATAAAAACGTTTTTAAATATAAAATTTAAGAGGAAGCCTTTAAAATATTACTATGGGAATAGCAATAAAAATAAAATGCCTTCCTTTTCAAACTATTTAATTTTACGAGAATGGTTTGGTCCCATAATACCTGTATGAGACCATTGCACTTTTTTCCTTACAGAATCAATATCTCATTTGCTTATAAATCTAAAATGCAAACAATTCTGGTCTTATTTTCAAAACTGTAAAATTGTAGAAAAAGCATCCCATAAGCACCAAGGAAAAATAGTCTTTACAAAATTTAAATGAGCTTAAGTCTAAATGAAGATATTGATCAGGCTACTATAAACACTGAATAGATGTAGGTCCAAGGTGAATATAAAATATTACTGACCATCTTAATGCAAAGCACTGTGTCCCCCAGTATTAAAACAACAATAATAAATACGGATAATGTATTTAGTGGTAAAACAAGAGTAAAACTAAAGTGAAATATTGGTCAAAAGAACTCATAGAAAAACAAAGAAACACTGATGGATTTCCTACACTGATATTCCGTGAAATACTTGCAAAAATATTAATACATGATTAATACATGTGCCACAAAATCAAGGCCCATGATCCGACGAGTTTCTGGAAAACTGTGTTTTGTTTGAAATGTTCTTTTCACATTGAAGACCCTGAAAAGTTCTGCTGCAAAGGGTCGCATTTTTAAGTGAATTGTATATGTAATCTATTCTGTAGCCATTTGTTTTTTAATTTTTAAAATGGTCATGTTTTATTGTACTGAGTCCGCCATTTTCAAAACTTACTTAAGGATGGGACGCCTTCTTTTCCTGCGTGGGTGCCAGCAGCCTAAAGAATCATTTCTCAGGAATTACTAATCTGAGAAGCTACGGAGATTTAAGTAAGTCAAAGTCTCTGTCTTTATTATCCAATCTTCCAAATGGAAATAAAATGCTATTGGAAAAGACCCTTTGCGATGATACCGATCCCTGCTGTCGGTCAACGGCAGCCCGTGGGTTCCTTCCCAGCGTGGGTTTCTGTTCCGCTCTCCTGGTCTCCCAGCTCTTGGGAGAGACCCTCCTGTTTCCCCTGGGAACCTGGTCCCCAGACCCTCCAGCAGGGGGCTCTGTCCACCAGGCCTGGCTGGGAAGGACTTGACCATTCAAGGTTAAGATGGCCCCACCAAAACCAAGCCAGGACTGTCATGCGGTCTATTGAGACACTGGTTATAAAAGCATAATCATGGCTCAGGCATGTTGCCATGGGAGAAACCAGGGCTGCTCGGGGTTTTATCTCAGGCTTTATCATCATGTGCACATTCTCCTGCAGAGCTCAGAGAGCCCAGAGCGGGCAATGAGACACCCAGGACTATTTTTAGACAATAATTACCAAATTAGAAGACTGACATTGAAAAATGACAAGGACTTAAAAGTTTCCCTACACGGTTGACAGGCTGAGGATGCCAATTTTCTGTCAAAATAGTGCAGAAAAACGAAAATGTGGAAGTAAAGTTGAAAATAAATGGAAATAAATGACTTCCACCGAGATGCAGGACCTGAAGAGTAAACGCTTCAAAACTATCACCCCACAGGAAGGAAGCACGTTGTTTGGGTGAAGTCGCATGTTGATGAAGTCCACGTCCGTAACCCGGGTTATTTTTTCTTAAACTCCTTCTCCCAGGCCCCCCTCCACACACACCTCCCCCAAAGGAACCAAAACAAAACCAAAAAAAGTGTTTTAAAATCCTTACACACTGAGCTGTAGAGAGAGGACGCAGCGCCCCGTTCGCCAGAACTGTTGGAAAGAAGACAAATAACGGAGCCAGGAAGAAGATCGAAGGTACAAAATAGAAAATTACTCCACGCGGCAGCATTTCGCTCTTGCCCGAGTCGCAGGGGACGGTGGCGCGTGGAGGGAAGGAGCTGGCAGCGTGGCAGGTGCGGTGGCTAACGAGTGATGCGTTTGCAAGAGGCTGGCACAGTGGGTCCCCTCCCAAGCGCCAGGCCGTTTACATGCACCGCACAGGAAACCTCTCACAGTGGCACCGTCAAACCTGGGCCATTCTTCTGCTGAAATGCCAAAACTAACCCGGTAAATAAGCTATTTAAAAACACACACAAGTAGACGGCCCTCTGATTTCCCATCGCCACACGCAGATGGCTCTGGAAATGTGATTCCGGTGATTTTTTTCTGGATCTCATTTGGCAGCAGTGCTACATAAAGATGTTATTCCCAACGTGGCTGGCATGGCTCCGTGGCTGAACATCCACCTATGAACCAGGAGGTCACAGTTGGATTCCTGGTCAGGGCACAGGCCCGGGTTGCAGGCTCGATCCCCAGGGGGAGGGCAGGAGGCAGCCAATCAGTGATTCTCTCTCATCACTGATGTGTCCACCTCTCTCTCCTCTCCCTTCCTCTCTCTGAAATGAATAAAGACATATATTTTTTAAAAATGTTATTCCCACATTCTCTGTCCTTTTACTTACTTTTTACTTTGCCCCAGGAAAGGGACACTAGAAGGTGGGCAAGGTGTCCACTGTAAGCTGTGGGAGGGGCAGGTTTGGGGAAAACACAATGTGAGAGAAGTAACTGATACCAGGGGCTTCCCTGCAGCAGGGACAGTGGCTCGGCCTGTCCCTCAGTCCTGCCTTCCCTGGGGACGTGACTACAGGGCACAGCGTTCCATTCCTCCTGGCAGTCCTCTCCTGGGCAGGCCCCGCGGCCACATGGTGGCTATTTCTAGCAGCCGGGAGTGAGGACCTGGGTGGAATGACATAGTCCTGATGACAGGGAGGGGACAGAGCCACTGGGCCCCCGGGAGGGAGCACGTGCCTGCCACTCCCGGCCCCTCAGTCCGTCACACCCGGCCTGGAGTCTGGGAGACTCGGGGACTGTCTGGAGTCGATGGCACAGAGTTAGTGGCAACTAAGGATGAAAAGCGAATCGTCCCACGGAAACGGACCAGCACGGAGTTCTCAATCACAAAGCGCCCCCAACTCCGCTGGGAGCAGGGAGGCAGCGAGGCTCAGCCATGGGCTCTCGTGGGGAATAGAGCCCCGGTGTGTAGAGTCTGCCAATATCTGTGGTGTAAACACCTTGGCCAACATCAAGCCACCAGCATCATTGGACGCAGAATTGGGAAGGAGCAGGGGTGAGGGGGCAGGTCTGCCCACAGTTCTGGGCCTGAAACGCCAGGTCTCAGCGCCCACAGCTGCAGGCCCCGCAGACGCCACGTCCAGGGAACTGAGCTAAAACACACACGTCGTCTGGTTCAGGAATCGTGGGCCCCACGCCGGGATGGCTGCTCTTTATTGCAGCTGGAATTTGTGTAAAGCAGATCTCTCAATGGCACTGTGATGTTTGATCAACCCTGTAAGCAAAACGTTTCTATTTCAGAAGTAGCTTTAACTCTTAAAAACCACTCTCCGGGAGCCAACCACACACTCTCACTCAGTCCTTTCTACAGGAGTTTCCTAAGAACACGATTTAGGAATAAGAAAAAAGATCCATGCATTTATATCTGTATTATTTGGGGATAATTTGGGCGACACGTACCCGGTGACTCTGTAAGTAAGTGTTGCCCCCTCTCTGCCTCACCCCCAGTTGCCTGTTTTATTTTACCTTTTCCCCCAGTTTGTTCTCACGGCATCATCATCCCTGGATCAGAACGTGGACAGAGAAAGGGCTGGGGAGGGGGGGGCGGGTTGGAAGGCCTGGTGCGGAGTCAGAGGCGGGGAGAGGGACATAAAGAAGAGCAGGGACCCCCCGGAAGCCTCCACCAAGCCCTGGGCCCGCCCCCCAGAAACGGTGAGTCGGTTAAGCTATCTCCACACCGAAGGCTCTGTGGCTCCTCTCTCACTGCCACGTGAAAACGGCATTTCCTCTCTCACTGCCACGTGAAAACGGCATTTCCTCTCTCACTGCCACGTGAAAACGGCATTTCCTCTCACTGCCACGTGAAAACGGCATTTCCTCTCACTGCCACGTGAAAACGGCATTTCCTCTCACTGCCACGTGAAAACGGCATTTCCTCTCACTGCCACGTGAAAACGGCATTTCCTCTCACTGCCACGTGAAAACGGCATTTCCTCTCTCACTGTCACGTGAAAACGGCATTTCCTCTCTCACTGCCACGTGAAAACGGCATTTCCTCTCTCACTGCCACGTGAAAACGGCATTTCCTCTCTCACTGCCACGTGAAAACGGCATTTCCTCTCTCACTGCCACGTGAAAACGGCATTTCCTCTCACTGCCACGTGAAAACGGCATTTCCTCTCTCACTGCCACGTGAAAACGGCATTTCCTCTCTCACTGCCACGTGAAAACGGCATTTCCTCTCTCACTGCCACGTGAAAACGGCATTTCCTCTCACTGCCACGTGAAAACGGCATTTCCTCTCTCACTGCCACGTGAAAACGGCATTTCCTCTCTCACTGCCACGTGAAAACGGCATTTCCTCTCTCACTGCCACGTGAAAACGGCATTTCCTCTCTCACTGCCACGTGAAAACGGCATTTCCTCTCTGCCACGCGAAAACGGCATTTCCTCTCGGGCCCAGAGCCACGGAGCTCCTCTGTGGCAGGGACTTGCAGCATTCCCATGCCTTGTGGGTCTTACGGGTTAAGTGTGTGGCCTCCTGAGCACGGAACATGCGGGCAGAGAAGGCGCAGTGGGAAAGGTACGCAGGTGGCTCTCCAGCACAGACTCACACAGCCGTTTAGGGCCAGTCAGGCCAATGTTACCCCCTTTTGTTGTTGTTTAATCCAATCGCCAGTGAGGTGGAAATCTACAGTAAACCGCCCCACATGGTGAGCGTTTTAGATGAGGCAAGTCCCCAAATGTGACCTTCCCGATTTGTCCTTCTCCAGGCGTGTGATTCAGGGTGTACTCCCTGACTCATGCGGTCGGAAACCAGGTCCCATGCGCTCTCTCCATCTCTGCGCCTGGAGGCGGCTGGTGCGGGCCTCGCTCTGAGCCTGGAGACACCTCTGGCTCCTGAACATCCCCACCGGCCAGGGGATCCTGTCCACCCCGCTGGGCCCAGGCGGGCCGCGCTGTGAACTTTAAGGATGTCATTTAAGAGAAGATGGAAATGTGACAGAGCTGGAAAGATTTTGCATCATCCACGCGCTCTTCCCGGTAAGTCCAAGGAAATGGAAGCCAGTGATAACAAGGCAAGTTGACTCTAGAAACACAAGCACGTGAAGGCAATTCCATTTCAGAAACATTTTCAAGAAAAACAAAAGAAATCGGGCGGGGAGTAGACAGGCACCAACAGAGAAGCGTGGCGGTGAGATAATTAGTGGAGTCCCTTTGGGAAACACTTGTCCTATCCATCATGAACTTCACCTAAAATTTGAAACAACAGTCAAAATACAATTGAAAGGTGATCCCAGGGAGTCCCGCGGTAACACCGTGGCTAAGGGATTTTCCAAAAGCTTACAAAAAACATGACGGGAAAAATAAACATAAAAGAAATGGCCAGAGACCAACGATTGCCAGGTCACTTCACTTCTGAGCCCGCCCGCCACGGGAAGGGCAGGAAGGTCAAGGTAACTCCCTCGGGGACAGCGGCCAGGACAGCGGCCAGGACAGCGGCCAGGACAGCGGCCAGGACTCGTGCCCTCAGCATTTCCCCGTAGAAAACAAACCCAAGGAGCCGTGCCCGAGGCCTCCCCACCTTCTCTGAGCACACAGCACCCTGCTCGTCCCCACCGGCGCCCTGGGGACAGCGGAGGGACCTGGCCGACCGGCTGCTGAAAGGCGCGGTGCGGTGAGTGGCTCCTTTTCTAATCGTCCTGCGTGCCGGCAGGTGCATGGGAACCCGACTGTTCACGCAGCGTGGGAGGGGCCATACCCGGCCTCTCAGCTAAGGGCCATGGCGTTTTGTGGGTGTTCAACACGACAGACCAACCCCAACATCTTGAAAATCCAAATAAAGCAAAACGGAGTTCAAAGGTGACATCATAGCTTCGTGTGGGGGCGGAGGTGAGGGTGGAGGTGGGGGTGGGAGGGAGGGCCTGGCGGGGCAGAGTGGCCGCTGTGCAGCGGGGCAAGACTTAGTGTGGGCCACTAATCCAGGCTCAGGCTTTGATGCGAGTGGACAAGGACCCGGGGCACAGCAGGTAAGTGAGCAGGGCAGAGGGTCTGTGGAATCCTGGGCTTCATGTAAACACACATGACTTCAGAAGAAGGTCTGGGTGTCACTCTTCCAGTCCAGACGGAGCCACGGGGATTCCAGGCGTGTAGAGGACCCTGCTCATGTGTGGGCTGGAGGGGGCAGGTGGCCAGACTGAGACTCCGAGGTCATGCAGTCTGTTTGGCACCATGTACCATGGTTCCTGGTGTTGCTATGGCAATGACAGGGCACCCATGCCACAGCCTTTCAGACTCAACACTGTTTTCCTCTGACCCCTACCATTCTGCAGCCACCGACATAGTTCTGCAATGGCCATCTGATCATTCCACATCTTCATTAGCATCCAGTCTGCAGACATACATGTAAGGGTAAAGGTTTCTCACCAGCTCAGAACCACCAAACACACCCTAGATGCGGCCCATTCTCCCCAGAGTGCCAGGACTTCTGGGAAGAGGCCACGCCCCCCACCCTGTCCCCACTTGCTCCTTCTCCTTGGAAAGCTCACCCCACCTTCTCTACCAAGTGAACTAATCAACTCATCGTCTTCCATCGGTTACGTCCAATGTCACCTCCTCCATTGGGTGTAGAGTTAATTCTCACACTTTCTTGCTTCAAGAGCATCTTACGTCTACAGAAAGACTACATGGAGTTTAGAAGGCCTCATAATTGCATTAAAGTTTAGAATCTATGATATTTGTATTATTGTTATTACATGTCTGTCTCCAGTTGGCCTGAGGTCTCTGGACGGTAGTAGGAGCGTGCTATTTCCTTTTGTTCCCACTAACAGTGATTATTAGTTGAATAAATAGGGTTTTACAAGTTTGATTATTCCAGTTGGTGATTTTCTACTTTGTAGACTTAAAAATAGACACAATACTGAGAATCCTCCAGGGAGGTAGCAGCTGCTCCACTAAATGATAGACCCCAAGACATAATCTACTTTTTTCAAAGGATCCTGAACTCTCGGCTTCCATCCCGTAAGCAGGATGATACAGCGGTAAGATGCACATCATGAAAACTTCTATTTGCAAAATTCATGGCATAGATATTGTTACTAAACTACTATTTTTATATGAGAACATATTACCACACAAAAGCTAGACGGAGGCACAGGCCTTTCTTGGTGAATGGACAGCCATGACCAAGAGTCTAGATGTATTGAATCCCAAGTAGATCTGAGGCCATTGAATGGTTCTGTGGCTCAGACAGGCGAACCCCAAGGAAGCAGGACGGGGTGAAACAGCACTCGCTCTGCCAGGGCGTTGGCTGGAGTCCACTGCCATCTGCATGGGCGGGAATCAACAGTAACCACTCGTGTCCCCCTCACAATCTCACTGATGTAAAGTGAGGGCCTGACCACTGGCCGTGGCACCCTCTTTGGGCAGGGCCCTCAGTGAGGCCAGTGGTGATGGCTTTGAGCCCACGAAGGTCTAACCCCGGGGAAGACTCGACTCAGCTCCAACGCGTAGGGATCTTTCCTGAGCACTAGATGCCTTGAAAATGACGTTTTACAGGGAAAAAAAAAAAAAAACAACTTGCCAAATTATGCACTGAATGTGACAACCTTCAGTACATTTGGATGTTTCTAAGAAATGTTTCTAAGTCACACTGGATGCCTGCGCGCTGAGGGAAGCAATTTGCATGCCACCCGCAGAGCCATGAGTCTCCAGCTGCGGTAGAAAACCTTTCCAAACATGAACGTTCGTGCGCCACACTGCATGCCCCAGTGTCGAAGGGAGAACGGCTTAGTCGTGGTTTTGTATTTATGGTGTCGACTTTGTACTTATGACGTGGACGGGGTCAAGCCAAGGCTGGCATGCGCTCATTAAGAGAAGGGTGACAATTAGGGCAGATTTGGGGGTGCATGAGTAACCATGTGGAGAAATGGGGGAGAGCCTGTAAGGTTGCCCTCATCAACATGAACTCAAAAGTTCTCTTGCATGTGTAATCACCCGCAGAAAAGCCGTAAACACCCCGTCAGGTGAAGTCCCGCCTGTGAAATAATGCGACTGAGTGATCTTGGGCAAGTCACACAGCCTGGGCCTACGCATCCCAACGGCCACCCAGAAACGATTTCATCAAAGAGCTAGTGTTTTCTGTTCGTTTTCTCTTTCTCTCCAGAAATGTGTTCAAACTTGCTGAAGCCACTTGCTTATAACCAGCAGAGAAATAAAAACACCCCCGTGTGACTTAGTTCGTCCCCACTGTACGATCTCCCTTTGTGCTTAGCTCTGAGCAAGGAAGGCACCCCGAGTTTTGGAGGTAGTCCTGCCGGGCTTAATGTATAATGACCAGAAGCACCTCAACATGCACCTACCCCCCAGAAACAGGTACAGAGAGAGGAGCTCCTGCTCTGTCACAACAGCAAAACCCACAAAGCACAGGACTGTTGCCAACTGGTTAGAATATTGGTAAGAAAATTGGGGTTACATTTCTCTCACTTACAGGCAAATGGAACGGGCGGGCCAGGGACAACCAGTGCCAGACGCCCTGTCCTCAAGGGTGACTCCGTGTTGCCTGTGCTCTGCTCTCTCCCTGACCCCCTGGCGGATGCCTCGACCCCACCAACACCTACCAGCAATTGCCATGGGCCCATCCCTGGAGCCGGGACAACATCCCGGCCTGGCTGATGTCCCTGGCATGAGTCACAGATGCAGGCAGCAGGTGAGTGAGTGTGAGGCCCACAGAGGGAGGTCACCAGGGCCCCACCCTTCCCCAGAGGACAGACAGGCTCCCCAGGCTCAGGGCATCTCATTAGCATCTCAGAGGCAGAAAGAGGACTCACAGGAGCTACTTCCTAAAGCAAAACGCACATCTCAGATCTTTCTAAATATTTCAAATACGGGGACGTGTCAAGTAACTGAATTCCGTTCTCCCAGGAACCTCTCCGCTCATCTTTCCACGCAGGTCCTTTCGCGGAGCCTGCGGAGACATCCCTTCCCGGAGTGAGCGTGTTAATAGAGGGCAGCTTTGTTCCATCAGCACGAAGGTTGCCGGTCTTTTTTCTTCCTAAAAACATCCTGTTCATAATGTTAAACTCTTGAACACAACAGCAGCAAAAGCCCCAGCCCCCTCCCTCCGCGCCACCCTTATGAGATGGGCCTGGGAGACAGTGAGGGTCCACCCCAGGCCTTCAGTTCCTTGTTAATTGCCCGTTTCCCCTGCACCCAGGCAGTCATTCTCGGGGAACAGAAAGCTACTTGCCAAGCACCCAGCAGAGCCAGGCCTGGGAGTCAGAGAAGGAAGGAAGCGCATAATTGTGGAGAACGCCCCCTGCCTCCCCAGAAACCACTCTTCAAGTTTGGGCATCTGGGCCCTGCCCGCCTCCCTCCAGGTCCCTGGAAGCCAGCCCAGAGCGCATTGGTATTCAAATTAGCCAGGATGTCAGGGCTCAGCTCTGGGCGGCCTGTCAGCCCAGGGCCTGGAGCAAAGGCCAGGGTCTCAGAAGGGGAGGCCAGGCAGTTTCCAAGCCCCTGGAATATATGTCATGGGGTGGGGGGGTGCTGCTGGGAGGTGGGGGCATTCTCTTCTTCGGGTCTTTATTTTCATTAAAACAAAAATAGGCAGCAGACAATGCATCTCCAACAGAGATGAAAAGAGAAAGAGGAAGGGGCTGTGGGAAGTCAAGCTCCTCATTCAGCTGCAGCCGGTTTCTATGGGAACAGGAGCTGCTCTGTGCGGCTGGAGCAACTCCTCCTCCCCGCGCCTGGCAAGTGCCTCTGTCCCTGGCACTGCCTCTGTGTGGCCAACTTTTCTGTCCCCTTCGTCCTCGGCAGCCCCCCACCCCTCGGCCCGGGCCGTCTCCAGCAGCAACATCCATAACAACATCCATCCATTGCCGCAGAGGCGGAAGGGAAGTCGGGGCTCAGCATCTGGGCTGCAGTGAACCCCGAGGCAGAAGCGCGCCAGGCCGCTGGGAGCCAGCCTGCTGCCCCAGGACCACGCCGGCCAGCCTTCTGCTTCTGGCCTCATTTTCTGTTTCTTCCTCAAGCAGGTCGTGACCGCTGCTTCTTCACTCTCTCCATGCGGAGCGCGCGCATTACACATCGATTTCCAATTAAGGGCTCACGTGCCTGAGATGCTGGCGGAGCATCGGATGTTATAGAAGAGCCAAGAGTGGGAAAGGGTCCGGGAAGCAGGCTTACAGCAAACCCAACTCAGCGACTTTTCAAAATGTCCATGTTTTCTGTCTCTGTGTGAATGCACATGTGTACAGGAGAGAGAGAGAGAGAGAGAGAGAGAGAGAGAGAGAGAGAGAGAGAGAGAGAGGACTTTGAGGTCAACTCTGCCCGCCTTGGCCGAGGCAAGGAGTGCAGCTGCTCACAGCCTGTGAGCCGAGTAACCCAAGTCTGTCTTCTCTCTCTGACTGGGTTCCTTTAATTCGGCGCCTTTTTTCTGATTCATTTTGACTTTTAGATTTAAAAAAGGAAATATTTATGAGTCTATTACTCAGGAGCTGCCAGGCAAAACCTTTTAGCACATAAATCCTCATCATTTAACCAAGTGCCAGGGCTTTTTTTATTATTAAAGGAAAGCAATATTTCTTAACATTGTTCATAAATCACCACTGAAATATTTAGTGCTACAAGTCCCTTCGCTTTCAAAGGCTGTTTTCTCCGACGGCCTCACGACGTCTATCCCCAGCGCAGCCCAGAGGGACTCCCGGACAGGCCTCCCGCCGGGAGATGGGCGTTGGGTTTGTATTTATTCAGCAGATCTGAAGCGCACTTGCTGTCGCAAGAGGAAATGTCAATTTTCACCATTCAGATTAAAACGCGTAAAGAAAAAGGTTGACGCGTCTGTGTGTAACCCGCTTGCCGTCCTGGCGCGTTGAACGCTCCCTTGGGATGTAGGCGGGAGGCGGCGTCCAAGACTGGGGGCCATTTCAAGCCCTCGTGAGTGAAAGTGCGATTTGTTCGTAAAAGCCAGGAACCACCTGTACATCACCTTTCCCCTCACGGGCCTGCCTCAGCAATCTCGGACGTCTCTGCCACAAAGATGTTCCGACACCAGCAACCTGGGTGGGTCTTGGCACCCTCACCACCCGCCTGAGCCGGTCCTGCCAGGACGGCGGGCCTCACGCAGACCCCATTTCTCAGCCGGGAAGCGGACTCAGCACCGGGCTGCGCTGTGCTCCCGGGTCCCAGCCCGGTCAGGGGCCGATCCTTTCCTTTTCCTGCTCCTTTCCCTGTGCGCTTCCCTCCTTCCTTTCCTCTTGTTTCTCTTCAGTGTTGCTCTAGTCTATTCTTTCTTCTTCTTCATTTTCTCGGAGAACATTTCCAGAGCGGAGCATCCCCAGGCGGCCGCCCTGAAGGGACTGACTTCCTCCTCGCCCATCCGCACACGTTTCTGCTCCTGCCCCCCGTGCCTGGGCATAAACGACTGTTTCATTGCTCTTCAGCCCCAGCATTTCTGGGCCCCAGTCAGGGACACGGAATGTGACATCGCCCACAGCTCCCCTACCTCCTGTGGCTTTGGCCCACAGCCCTGCCCGTGTGCCCTCCCAGCCTTCCACCTCTCCCCCACCCCCACCCCCTGCAAAGACAGGCACACGGCCCCCCGTGCTGACCTGGGAAGCTCAGTGCCAACGCTTTCCCATGGGCCTGGGCCAGGGTGTCCCTCTCCTTCAGGGTCAGGACAAAAGCCTCTCTGATCAGACCACGGAGTGCTCTGGGCTCCGTCCCACCCCTGCCCCTTGGGCACATGTTTCTCCACTTCACACTCACGTCCCAGCTCCTGCACCTTCTGCACCGGCCCATCGCTCTGCCTGGAACGCGGGGAGGTCTCCAGACCCCGGGCAGGTCTTCACCAGACTCACCTCCCGCTCCCTCTACCTTCTCCGGTCACACCCCATGGACATCACCCCCGGACAGGGTACAGCCTCGCCCAGCTCCACACGCTCTGCGCTGGGAGGGCCTGGTCACGATGAAATCCAGGCAGGTGACCTGTGTCTCCCTGGCCCCCCGTCTCCCTGGCCCCCCTTCCTATTTCTCCAGTCTGACACCCCCTCGGCTCCAGTGCCCCAGCCGAAGTCTCGGCGGCAGCTGGACTTGCCTGCATGTCCGCATGCTGTTGCCTCCGATTCCTGCCTGAAAGGCTTTGCTTTCGTGTTTCCTTCCAGCTCCGGTTTTCTGTTGCTTCTCCACCTCGTCCCTCATCTTCTTTCCCTTCCTGAATCCACTGCCCCTCTCTTCCTGATCCCCTCTCTTCCTGCTGCCTTATTCCCTCCTGCCCGTGGCCTCTCCTTGTTTAATTTAACAAATCAGTTCACAAGGCATGTCTTTCTTAAACATTGGCAGCTTTCCTCCGTTGCATGCCAGCTGCTGAGGGCGTTCTCAGCCCTCGTCACCCATACCTGGGCCACCAGCATGCCCTCCCAACAGATAAACTCCAAACCGGAAGTCCGCAGCGGCCAGGTAAGAGCCTGCCTTGACAGCTACAGGAAGGTGTGGTCCTTGGGCACGGAGACCATACACTTGAATTCCCAGTGATGCCCAGCACATCACAGAGCCGGGGGAAGTCCACAGGAAGTCCGAGTTGTGGTGGACATTCATTCACTCATTCATAACCATCCACCGCCTCATCACTAAGCAACAGAGACGTGTAGAAAAACACTGCATTCCTGAACGCGCAGTCTAGTGGAGGCAAAGAAATCGAGCCAATCATTGAGGTAATCAGTTACTGTTAAAATGCAAGGACAGAGCAGAGGGTGCTGAGAAGATGAATAGCAGCGTGTCCACTTGGGTGGAGGGAGCCCGGGATGGGACCTGGGAGTTGCTGCAGGGAGACGGGTGGGTGGGACGCTGGAGCAGCGGGCAGAATGGAAGGCATTGGGGAATGGGCAGGTGGTCCGTGAGGCCGAGGGAAGGAGAGCGAAGCAGAGGGCGACAGAGGAAGGACGGTCACTCGGGGCCACGCCACCCACGGGAAGAATGTGGGGCTTCACCTACAACAAAGGGAAGCCAGTAGACACAGAGCATAGCCTGTGCCTGGAGAGCTGCTTCCCGTCAGTGTGGGGTGAGTCACACAACTTTTCTATTCTTGTTGCAATAACATCAAAACCTACAGCTGAAGTGTAGTTAATACTGAGGGTGGGCATCTGGAATGGAAATGGTTGAGATACGGAAGCACGTTCCTTCCCCTGTACCAACAGCAGGACAAGTTAAAGTCACCACGGAAGACGATCACGTAATTCAGGGCGGGGAGGGAGACGGGGCTAGGACTTCACATGTCACCACAGGAGGAGACATAAATAGCCAAGGATGACAAGCTCGCCCGTCCTTGGAAACGGTCAGCTCTCCCAGCTCCAGGGGTGGGGGGGAGGGGGGGTGACTCAGCACTGAGCTCTGCCCTGCGGGACCCGGGATTGGTCCTGGTAGCTTCGTGAGCATCTCATCAGTGTGGCAGCAAAGCTTCCTGAGCACGCAGCTCACAGAGCCTCCTCACAACAGGAGGGACCCAGTCCCCTCTCAGCGGGCGAGCTGAGAAGCCTTGGGATGCAGCCACGAAGCCCCTGCCACTTTTCTGTGACCGTGACCTAAAAAGCAGATACGATTTCCAAATAAATAAAGAATTATCCTTTACATCTAACTCTTCACCCACCATCCATAAGTGAGTAGATACAAGGTGGCAAGATTTTACGTTGACCTTTTCACTGACATGCTCTGAGGTTAATTTATTTTTATACACATCTGAACACGGCCAGCACTACCCTAATATTTGGCTCTTAATGATCAAATGCAGTCTTACCCCTTCATCCAATGAGCAAAAAGCTTCCTCTATTTCTATTGGCCCTTTTTTGGTTTGATTATCCCCAAGGTGGGCTCTCTATTACTTAGTAAACCAGAATAAGCAATGTAAGTACAGTCAGTCATTCAAATTTGTGCTCACTAACAATAATGTAACAAAGAGGATTTCTGAACAACATGGCTCCTCCCGGCTATCGAGTTAAAGAGCGTACACCATCACTTTAACTTTCAAGTAACTTTGAAGTTTCAAGGATATTTTCACTTACTTCATTTGGTTCACAACTCATTTCTCCAGTTGGGCTGCATGACCTGTGTTCTGAGAACTTTTGTAAAGTTCAATTATCATTACCCCATCTTAATTCAATTGACATAATGCTTTAGAAGTTATTTGTTAGGATATAGGTTTAGCTGCTATCACAATAGTAGAAAATGGCAATGCCTTAAATGAGATGGATATTTACTTCTCACTCACATAATTGTGGGATGACAGTCACTGGTCCTTCTAGCTCAGTGGTCCTCAACCTTCCTAATGCCGCGACCCTTTAATACAGCTCCTCGTGTTGTGGTGACCCCCAATTTCATGGTTACAAATTGAACATAATTAAAGCATAGTGATTAATCACAAAACCAATAGGTAATTATATATGTGTTTTCCGATGTTCTTAGGCGACCCCTGTGAAAGGGTCGTTCAACCCCCAAAGGGGTCGCGACCCACAGGTTGAGAACCATTGTTCTAGCTTGTTTCTCTGTCCTACTTCAGGTGTTGTGCTCAGCCACATTCAAAGTTGGCTCTCACCATTCCAGGAAGCAGAATGGAAGAGGCAAAGAAAGGAAAATCCCATCCATTTCTTTAAAGTCATCGTCTGGAAGTTTTACACATCACTCTACAGTCTGTTGGTCGGGACTTAGCCAAATAGCCAAAATTATCTGCAAAGGAGTCTTGCAGATATGGCCAGGTGACAACACACCTGGTTAAAAATTCTATTACTCGTGCAAGAGAGAAAGAATGGATTAAGAGCTAGTACTGGTAATCTCTACTATTTGTTTTCCTTTTCAGATTTTCAACTTCTGGCAGCAAAATAAAATCTTACAGCAAGACAATGACCCCAAGAACCAAATATTGTTTACAGAGAAAGGGTATAATAGTTCGTCTCCGCCATTTGCGTATTAAGAACCTGGAGATTCATATCAAACCATTCTCTCCTAGAATAGAGGGGGTTTCCTTTCAGTTAGGAGAGTGGAACTTCTACTAGTAGAGAATGATATAAGACACGAAAAAGAAAAGATTGATATTTTTCACAATCTGCAATGTGGTGAGAACGGCATAGAGAGGGAAGGGAGAGAGTCAGAGTCAAAGAAGGAGGAGCTTCAAGAAACATGGTACCCAGAGAGCAGGGGAGGCTCCTGCTACCACCCGATGCTCTAACGTCCCCTTTGGGACTCTGGAAAGAGCTTTTCTTACAGACGTCTCTGCATCAGCCTGAGGCGGTTGGTACAATATGACTTCACAAGGAAGGCTTGAAGTTCAGCTCTCCAGGGTACTCTCAGCTCCTTGCTGTTCTGAGTGCTGAGTGTAGAGTCAGCAGCTATGCCATGTGGCCTGTCAGGGCTGGGCGAAGTGACCCCACAACGTCTGGGTGCACAGTTGGGCCAGAGGTAGGAAGTAGCTGAGACACAGGAAGCCAAGCCAAGGCTGAGTAAACCAGCTTTGTCCAGACCAAAAGAAAGACCACCAGAGTGTATCTGTGTGTGTTTTTAATATCATAAGAAATACAATTGGAATTTTCTCTCAGACTTTATCCCAGCAGTGGAAGAGAAAAGGAATTTTTAAGACAAACAAATAAAACCCTTGTTCTAGACAAAAATATGCCATAGTTTTGTATAACACATTCCAAAAGGTGAACTGAGCTGTTGCCAAACTTTTATGAAGCAAAGGCAGGAGGAATCCCACCCCTCAGTTCCCAAGGTCTTTGAGTGGAACTATTTCCTTGTTTCACTAAAAACAAACAAAAACCCCAAAGGAAATGTAAGAAAAAAACCTTGAAACCAGCTCAATGGAAACAACGCATTTTGCACATGTAACCTGCATTTATGCAGCGCTGTGCACCTTTGACTGTTTCTTCGCCAGAGGCTTCTTGCTTCTCAGTGCCCATAAATTCCAATTCAAAGAACAGGAACACGCCCCGGTGAGTCTTCTCTGCAGTAGAACTGAACTCCTATGTGTGAGGGGCTCACTCGGTCCCTTCCTTTTGTCTTTATTGCATCTTTATTCTCTTTCTCTACAAACAGCTCCAGTCTCACATCCCCAGGAAACAAAAACAAGCTTCCCTTGATCCTATTCCAGTCACAAGAAAATAACTGGCCTCCCTCCTTCCTCCCACAGCCACACTCACCAGCAATCCACCTGGCTCCTCACGGCCATCACTACCCGCACCGCCACCCAGGCTCCTATCCCAGCCCATCCACCTGGGTGGGTCCTGGTAGTACTGCCCTCATCAGGCATCGCAGGGGCCGAATTCCGTGTCATCAACGCCCGACAGGGCCGCTGAGAGTGTAACTGCCCCACAAGCGGGCATAACTCACCGTGGGAAAGAGGCGCCACACCGACGCGTTTTGCGTTTCCGGAACCTTCGCTGCCAACGCATAAAATGACCCGGCTGCTCGCTGGCACGCAGAGGTGCTTATGCTCCATTACAAGCAATAAAGCCGTGCGACAAAGTTTGTGTTTTGAAATAATGCTGAGCCTCTTACCACCAAACTATTATTCACATTATTTCTTAGTTTTGTGGTACCTTCCGGGGACCGCTCCCACAGCAGTCGATTGTCAGCAATAAAGCGTGATGGGGCGTGTCACATATGTAACAGCTGCGCAGGCATAACAGAGAGGATTTAGTGTCTTCCACCCCCGGGAGATCATAAAGGAAGATTTACAGAGATATCAGTAACGCTGGCAGAGCAACAGCACAACAGGTGAGTGTCAAGGTCTTTTTCAGCATAATGCCACCGGTGTGCATGGAAGGGGAGGAGGGGGAGGAGGAGGAGGAGGAGGAGGAGGAGGAGGAGGAGGAGGAGGAAGAGCAGGAGGAGAAGGAGCAGGAGGAGGAGGAGGAGGAGGAGGAGGAGGAGGAGGAGGAGGAGAAGGAGGAGGAGGAGGAGGAGGAGGAGGAGGAGAAGGAGGAGGAGGAGGAGGAGGAGAAGGAGGAGGAGGAGGAGGAGAAGGAGGAGGAGGAGGAGAGAGGAGGAGGAGAAGGAGGAGGAGCAGGAGGAGGAGGAGGAGGAGGAGGAGGAGGAGGAGGAAGGAGGAGGAGAAGGAGGAGGAGGAGGAGAGGAGGAGGAGGAGGAGGAGGAGGAGGAGGAGGAGGAGGAGGAGGAGGAGGAGGAGGAGGAGGAGGAGAAGGAGGAGGAGGAGGAGGAGAAGGAGGAGGAGAAGGAGGAGGAGCAGGAGGAGAAGGAGGAGGAGGAGGAGGAGGAGGAGGAGGAGGAGGAGAAGGAGGAGGAGGAGGAGGAGGAGGAGGAGGAGGAGGAGGAGGAGAGGAGGAGGAGGAGAGGAGAAGGAGGAGAGAGGAGGAGGAGGAGAGAAGGAGGAGGAGGAGGAGGAGGAGGAGGAGCAGGAGAAGAAGGAAGAGGAAGAGGAGGAGAAGGAGCAGGAGAAGAAGGAAGAGAGAGGAGGAGGAGAAGGAGCAGGAGGAGAAGGAGGAGGAGGAGGAGGAGGAGAAGGAGGAGCACTTCCTCCCTGAGAACTGCCCGCGGTTGTGAAACTCTCCTGAACCCCTCGGTGAATGTCAGCGAGCGACTCTGTATCCGCAGCCACAGCTCAGATGAGCTTCATGTTTCAAGCACTTAGTTTGGGGAGTTGGGGGGTAAGGGGTGGGGGAAAGGGGGACTTTAATTTAAAGTTGTCATTTTTAACAACATGCAGCCCCTTGCAGTTGAACAAGTGTCTCTTGTGTAACTAGTCAACTCACATGCCCCTCTCCTGCCCAACTCGTCCTGTCACCTCCCCTCCTGTCTCCCAGAGCTCACCTGCGATCCGGCTCAGGGCTGGGCTGCGGGTCCCTGTGTCCCCGTCCTCACAGCTTCCCTCCCCTCCCATCCCCCCACCACCCACCGTGTCACCTGCACTGGGCGCTACTGAGACTATTTCGGTGTGACCTGCTGCCCGGAGTTCTGCACGGCGCCTGCCCGGCTCCAGCCACTGGGCTCCTCAGACCCACCTCCCCCTCCCTGGGGAGAGGGACGCCCAGAGCCTGCAGGTGCATCCTGGGCACCGGCCTGGGCGGGCGGAGCTTGGGGGGCTGGCGCCGGCCCAGCCCGCGGGCTCCCTGGGGAATCACTCATTGCTGTCTGGATGGGCAGCCCGTGACCAGGGCCCTAGGAGCCTGGGGTTTCTCTAAATGACCATCATTAGTCTTCCTCCCCAGAGTCCCGGAGAGGGTGCAACCGTCCTGCTCCAGAGTCGCACCCCCCGAGTGCCTTTGGGCCCTGCCTGCCCCCCGGGGAGACGGGGCGGGGAGATCAGGCGCAGGCTCTGGGCTCTGGGGGGTCCCAGGCTTCGGTCACCTCTGAATCCTGTTTCGTGGGCGGAACCCTGACTTGACCGTACCCCCTTCATGGCCCACGCCTGCTGTCCTGAGCCTCGTTCCTGACATTGAAATCCTAACCCCACTCGGACCCCCAAAACCTTCCTATTATTTTCTCAGTCAAGTCTGGTTGTTATAAATCATAGTCAGCTTGGCTCTCTGGCTCTGCGTCCATTTCTGTTCTCAGAAACCCATCCAGAAATCAAACTCCCTCTTGCTCCAGGCGGCATTTCCCTCACCCTGACCCCGGGTCACATCACTGTATCGTGAAACAAGGGGAATGAGGACAGTGAGAAAAAATGGGAAAACTAATGTCAAATAAATGTCACAAATTACATGCGGTGCTTAGGAGCCAAGCAGCCAGGACCCCATCATTCGCTCACATTCAGATCACTGCCGCAGGTGCTTAAAAAATCCCAACAGTGAGGTAATAAATACGATTGGCTTGTCTTATTAATCGTTATAGGGTTTGTGTTAATTTTTAAATTTATTACTTTGTAAAATGCTTTGTCAAGTACATGCCACCCCCAGTGCTCTAGGTTTGAACACCTTGAAGGCAAAGAGCATGCTTCAGATGGCTTTTTTAAAAATATATTTTTATTGAGTTCAGAGAGGAAAGGAGAGAGAGAGCCTGCAACCCGGGCATGTGCCCTGAGCAGGCATCAAACCTCTGCAGGCGGCCGTGCCACTGCTAAGCCATCGCCCCTAGAGATAGAGGCTCTGAATGAGGTGCTGCAACCAGGCTGCTCATTGTTTTAAAGAGCAAGAGAGCACTATTGTTGATAGTACTACAGATCTCTCCCGCTCTCTCCTCCTCCCCCTTCTCCCAAACTCTACCCCTCCCCACCCAGGTCTTCACCACCCTGTGGCCTGTGTCCATGGGCCGTGCATGTAAGTATATAAGTTCTTTGGTTTGTCTCTTCTTGTCCTCCCAACCCCATGTCGAGGTCTGCCAGTCTAGCACTATTAACAATTAACTTATCTCCCACAGAGGTGGGAGGCAGTCACCCTAGAAGTGGGAGATCTTAAGACACAACAGAGCCTTAGAGTATTTCTTAAGAGATTACACAGTTCAGTACTAAGGGGGGAACAAAATGTGTTACTTCTGAGAAATTGATTTGGTTAATACTGAGAAACACCAAAAAAAAAAAAAAAAAGTATGTGGTAGCCAACTACACTTAGTGCACACTCTTTGAGCAGTGGCTCCCAGCCTGCTTTTGGCCGTGCCCCACCTAAGCACCTCTAAAACCCTGATGCCCACCTGTGACATACAATTCTTATTATTCAGAAAGTGAACTCCTGGTCACGTGGAGGAAGCCTAAAAGGCCTTTAACTTGGTCTAAACAAGCTTCCAAAGAACATGGCATCCATGAGAGAGAAAAATAAAAGAATGAAAGGACAGTTGAAGTACTGAGGAAGAAATCACTAAGAAATTGTTAATAATAATAATATTAAATGATATGAAAAAATAGCAAGTAGTTTCAAAACATATAATAGAGAACTGAAATGCATAAATATATGTCACAATACATATTTATAGGCTGTATATGAGGCCCCTAGAACCATAAGACGTGCAACACACTCACTGTTAATAACTCATTCTCTAATTGCCCCCCTTAAAAATCAAATCGCCCCCCTGTGGGGCCTGTGCCCCATGTTGGGAACCACTGTCTTAGAGATTCATTACACATATTAACACATCAATTCTTCCAGAAGCAAAATTTAAAAAATAGCATTCCCTAAAATACATGTATACTCATCCCCTTCGCCATTTTAGTTTTTGGTAACATGTATTGCCACCGTGCAGACAGAAAGCTGTATCTAGTTCTAATTTTACATGGGGATGGGGAAAAACCAAGGTTGTTAAGTCGTGTCAAAGGTCATATGGTTGCTCAATGGTAGGACTGAAATAGTGGTGGAGTGGGAACAGTAATAGACACACAGATAGCAGCAGTAATTGTGGTGACAGGAGCAGTCGTAGTAGTGATGGTGGTCATGTAGTGTTAGTGGTATCGGTAGTAGTGACGGTGGTCATGTAGTGTCAGTGGTATCGGTAGTAGTGACGGTGGTCATGTAGTGTCAGTGGTATCGGTAGTAGTAACGGTGGTCATGTAGTGTCAGTGGTATCGGTAGTAGTGACGGTGGTCATGTAGTGTCAGTGGTATCGGTAGTAGTGACGGTGGTCATGTAGTGTCAGTGGTATCGGTAGTAGTGACGGTGGTCATGTAGTGTCAGTGGTATCGGTAGTAGTGACGGTGGTCATGTAGTGTCAGTGGTATCGGTAGTAGTGACGGTGGTCATGTAGTGTCAGTGGTATCGGCAGTAGTGACGGTGGTCATGTAGTGTCAGTGGTATCGGTAGTAGTGACGGTGGTCATGTAGTATTAGTGGTATTGGTAGTAGTGACGGTGGTCATGTAGTATTAGTGGTATCGGTAGTAGTGACGGTGGTCATGTAGTGTTAGTGGTATTGGTAGTAGTGACGGTGGTCATGTAGTATTAGTGGTATTGGTAGTAGTCATAATGAACGTAGTAACTGTAGTATTAATAGTAGTCGTGCCCGGCTGGCGTGGCTCAGTGGTTGAGCGTTGACCTATGAACCAGGTGGTCACAGTTCAAATCCCGGTCAGGGCACATGCCCAGGTTGTGGGCTTGATCCCCAGTGGGGGGCTTGCAGGAGGCAGCCAATCCATGATTCTCTCTCGTCATCAACGCATCTCCCTCTCTCTCCCTCTCCTTTCCTCTCTGATGCAAATATATTTTTTAAAAACAGTAGTTGTGATGGTGACACTAGCAATGGTGGCGGCGGCAGCACCAGGACAGCCGGGGTGGCAGCAGTAGCAGCATCACTGGCAGCAGGAGTCGCAGGCGGCATAACCGCAGCGGCAGCGCCAGGGTGCGAACAGCACCCACAGAGGCACCGCCCGCAGCAGCGCCGGCTTCGTTACCTGAACACCTTCTGCGGTGCGTCTTGTGAAAGTTAAAGGTGCTGCTTACTTGTCCCCCGCCCAGCAGGTGAGCTGGGGGAGGCCACTTCCCCTCGTGTCCGCGGAATGTCAGCCTGGTGCCCGACTAAGCAGGTCTCACGCAGACTTCTCGGCTATCGAACGAATAAATGCCTAACGATCGTTTCAAGCTGAAGAAAGAACTGCCCAGAGAGCCCGCGTGCTCCGCGGTCAGCGTGAGTCCCGCAGCAAGTGTGCAGATCACCTTGGGATCGGGGCGACGCCCGCAGAGGGAACATCCAAGCCGCGTGGGTATCCGCCGGGGCCACACGGTTAAAAGGTCTCGCTGCACAGTCCTGAACAAGGATCCAGATGCCGCCAGCAGTGCGGGCAGGCGGCGGGCAGCGGCTACACACGCGGGCACTCCCTGCGCGGGGGAAGTGGCGGGGTCATGAGCCCGGGTGGCCAGGGTTTACTGAGGGGAGAGGGACACAGGGGAGAGGACGGACGCTGTCGAACGAGAACCGTCCTCCATAAATTCACCTTCCATCTTCGTGCATCGTCATGGTGCCTTTCACAATTTCACAATTTTTTCTCTGATGAAGGACGTTCATTCCAAGAATAAATAGTTTTTATTTCTAGTCTGAAGGGGAAATGGAGAAGACAGTGACGCAATGCTGTCTGGAACGTTCGAGAGCTCTCAGGAGAAGGAGCAGAGGCCCTCCCCCTGGTACCGCAGGGACAGAGAGCAGACGGGGGGCCCGGCAGGGAGCCACGTGTCAGAACACAGAGGCACAGCTTTCTCCGGAGAGGCCTGAGCAGCTGTGGGTCCACGCACCTCGGAGGACACAGGACGGAGCGTCCAGTCACTGAAGGGTCTAGATGGGGCTGGAAACGGTTTTGCCTGAAATGAATGACTTCCCAGCAGCCACACTAACAGACTCCTTCCGAGTTGTTGGTTGAGCATCGATGTCCTCTGGCCCAGGGTCCCTCACGGCCTCCGGGCTTCTCCTGGCGCCACCCTCACCCCAGCTGGGCTTGGCAGCGGAACACACCTCCTTCTGCAGACGGTCTCCTCTGCTCTCCTGGAACTCCGTGCCACCGTCCGTCGGGGACACTGTCATTGAGGCGAGTTGGCATCCACGTGTCCTTCAGCTTCGGGGACTCCCGGCTCCTGTGGGGCCTGGGAGACTTTCATTTCCCCATTTGGTGCGGTGCCGGCCAGTGGCTGGTGTCAGGGACAAGGGTCCCAGTGGAATCGCTGCAACAGACGTTCTTAACTCAGCATCAGGTGGCACTGCGGCCTCCCATTGCTCAAGGCAAGCGCAGAGGCAAGAGGGGGGCATTTCTTTGAGACCCTCCTTCTGGGGCTGGGCCTGCCAAGGACACCCCCAGCGGTGGCAGCCACACGCCCCCCTGGGAACCCGCCAGGAGGAGGGATGTGGCTTTGGGAAGCCCTCATTTGCAGTTACACCGCACCCCTCTCCCTGCGCACCTCCGTTATAGAAGGACATTTCACAAGCCAGTGACAAACACGCAGCCATCCAAATGCAGAGAGAGGCTAAGAGGCTTCTCAAATCAGGACGCCTGCTTGTGCGATAAATATGCAAAATGCTCTTCGTCTCTCATCAAAGACACGCGGGCCTACACTGCAGCAGGTGGCTACTGCATCCTCCTGAGAAAAACGCAGATCCGAGGCTGGCCCTAGCAAGAGGCGGCAAGGGTGTGGGACCGCGGGCCGCTCAGACACTGTGGCTGAGAGGGCACCACTGCACAGAACTCGGGGACTCTGCCTAGCAGTGCCCGCCGAGACTCAACATGCACCCCGAGACCCGGAGGGCAATCCACCGGCGACATGCGGAGAGCAGACTGTTGTGCAGCTATAAACCTCTCCAGGAATGTCCCAGCAGCATTGCTGATGACAGCTGACAATTACAATACAGCCCAGGCAGCCACCACCGAGCGGAGGAGCAGACAAGGGTGCTGGTCCATGTATAAAGCCTGAAGCAGGGAGAACGCACCACCGCTGCGTGCAGCAGCAGGAGGAGGCCCCAACAAGTCAGGGCATGAGTGACACCTCTGCGTCCTGAGTGGGTCCCTTCACAGAGGCGCCATGACAGGCAAGCTGACCTGCAGTTGTCACGCGCAGGGCAGGGGTGACCTTTGGTGCGATGATGGGGATTGGCAGCTGCCCAGGGACATGTCAGGGTGCTGGTCATGGTGTCTTGCTTCCCTCGGACTCTGGCTAAGCACAGGGAGTCCCTTTGTGGAAATTCGTTGACCTACCCAGTGTCGATCTGTGCACTTGTCTGCGTGTCATCACTGAATAAAACGTCGTTAGAATATATTATTCGGTTGAAAAGTTCTTATAACCTTTGCCTTCTTCAGGCCACTTTTACTTCACTCAACACTGAAAACTTCTGAAATTCAGACCGACTGCCTTAAGTTCCAGGAAAGCAGAGGAGACCGAGTCTGGAGAAGGTGGTGCGTTCCAGCTGCAAAGCCCAGCTGGTGTGAGGGTGGCGCCCAGAGAAGAAGGAGGCCGCGAGGGCCCCTGAGCCAGAGGTCATCGACGTTCCCTCAGCAACTAGGCGGAGTGAACTGCATCATTGTGGCTGCCAAGAGGCTGTTTATTTCAGGCAAAACTGTTTTCCACCCACACACGCAACTCACCAAGTCGCAGGCACATACCAAGTCACAGGCACATACCAAGTCGCAGGCACATACCAAGTCACATGCACATACCAAGTTGCAGGCACATACCAAGTCACCGATCTTAGAATCTGTTTCTGCATTTACATTGTATCACCGTATAGGACAGTGATGGTGAACCTATGACACGTGTGTCAGAGGTGACACGCGAACTCATTTTTTTGGTTGATATTTTTTTGTTAAATGGCATTTAAATATATAAAATAAATATCAAAAATATAAGCCTTTGTTTTACTATGGTTGCAAATATGAAAAAATTTCTATATGTGACATGGCACCAGAGTTAAGTTAGGGTTTTTCAAAATGCTGACACGCCAAGCTCAAAAGGTTCGCTATCACTGGTCTAGGATATCTTACTTCTTGAAGTTGTTCTCTCTTGTACCGAGATTTCAGAGTTTATTGCCTTTTTTATTACATCCTTACTGGAGGATGTATTTTTTATTGATTCTAGAAAGGGAAAAGGGGGAGAGAGAGACAGAGAGAGGGAGAGAGAAACATTGATGTGAGAGAGAAGCATCCATTGGCTGCCTCCTGTACGCGCCCTAACAGGGGATCGAACCTGCAACCTGGGTATTTTCCCTGACTGTTTAAATCTCCTGAGAGCCATCACCATAGTTCACCACAGCACACACAGAGACAAGGCTCCTAGCAAAACCCAATATATTGTTTTGGCATTGAAACCGAGTTGACAGACATTTGCTTAAAAAATGTCTCCGTTCTCCATGTCCTTAGCACCCCTCCCCACGAAGACGTGCTGCCCGCCGTGGGATGTGGTTTCTGCAGCCAGTGGTCTGTACAAGAAGCTGCCACACTGGCTTATTCATTCTAGAGCCACCATTTTGAAGTAATTCCCCTTTGAGCTCTAATTCAGTAACAACATTTGGAGAGGCTACTTTGGAAACAACAACAACAAAACAGCCCAAAACCAAGACACATGAACCGCAGAGGAAATGAGAACCGCGTTACCTGACAGGAAGCCTGGCTCCTGTTTCATATGGACGCACGTGTGTTCGCATTTAGATTCTACATGACCTGTCTCTATCCATCTGTCTGTCTATCGCCTTCTTCCCCGCCCATCTATTGTGGATCTTGTACGGACGTCAACTCCTCATTCGCCAGAGCCCTGACGACAGCTGGGTGTGCGTTCTAGGAAGGTTCCTGAGCCAGCCTGTCCGGGTTTTCATTTCTCCCCTGACGGGCTCCGCTCTCACTGCAGGTCCCACACCTGCTTCCTCCACACACCTGTCTGCTCCTGGCGGACAGTCATCAGGCTTCCGGGGGGCAGGGGGGTGGGGGGTGGGCGGGGGAGTGGCTGGAGACCTCCCCTCACCTGCACAGTCCACAGGTTTGCTTCCCTGGAATAGGGGCTTCCTGAAGACTACAGGGCTCTCTATTTCCAACTATTTCTTCCACCCCCTCCCCCTCCCACCGACGCTGACACGCTGCTGCTTTCTAAGGTAGAGCAGGGCGTGTTCCTCATAAAGAGCTCCAAACCGTGCCCCAATCACGTCTCCTGCTTCCAACAGCCACCTAGCTCTCTTCCCATCCATTCCCCCAGAGGCTAGCCACCTGGGTTTGCTGTGTAGCTGTTCCCTGGAGCTCTTCACGTAGACCAGACCGGGGGCACGTGCAACCCCAGCGGCTAAGGATATTCTTGCAAAAAACTAGGACCAGGTCCCTCCTGCTCTGCAGCTCTGCTCACCTCCGGCCTCAGGGCCCCCCGACTGCCTATGGGCCTGGAGCTCCCAGGACTAGTCTTCCGCCTCTGACTCCGACCACCACCCCCGCAGCAAAGCCCACGTGGTTTCCTACAAAATTCCGTTCAATCCTTTTTCAGTGATTACATGAGTAAGTACTTTCCATATCGTGGGGTTTATCAGTTTAATAACCTACCTTTAAAAATATGGGTAGGTCATATCGTACGGCTGCTCCTCTCACTGTAACATCCTTGACCTTTGCTGGCTACATAGACAAATACTAAAACAACCGCATTTTCAAAACTGACCTTTACCAACATGTCCTATGGAATGATGGGACCGTTTTGAGTTATCGACGTTTGACGAAAGGGGAGAGTGGTGGAGCTGTAAGGAGAGGCCGCCCTCCTGCAGAAAAGAATTAGAAAACACAGACAAAATAGGGTTTGTTTTGAAAGACTAAAGCCCGGAGGACGACCAAAACCAGGGGAACTGGCGCAGAGTCCACCCTTGAAAGATGGAAAGACCAACAGCAAAATCTGTGAGCTTTTTACCGGAAGGTCCTCCCCAGGCCACGCAGCTCACGCGGCAGAAAGCCCCCGCCTTCCTGCTGGCCGGGCCGGGGCGGACAGCACAGAGGACAGGGCAGCTGCGGGGAGGGGGGACGGTCCTAGGAGGGAGGGATGGAGAGGGGGATGCCTGCTCTTCTCTCTGGGTGACAGAGCCCTGTCAGCCCCGTGAGAGGACAGCGGCGGGAGGTTGAGATAACAGAGCAGATGTCAGCTCTGCCACGTCGAGGGAGACAGAGTTTGGATTTGAATCCAGACCAGTTACCTACCATGAGGACAAGAGTCAGCGCTCTTCAGAGACAGAACAGAACCTCTACTCTCTACAACGTACATTATGGCCCAAACACAGCGAAAGGCCACGAGGTATCTGAAGAATAGGAACACGGAGCAAAATTAAAGAGAAAAAATGTATGAGAAGTCACGGATGACCTAGGTGTTGCCATTGGCAGACAAGATTGTTAAAGCAACAACCACAATATCATCAGGGACTCAAGGAACGCATTCTTATCATGAATTAACAGGTGGGTCATCTCGGGGGAGACATGGGAGCTGATAAAAATGCAACCCCCACGGAAACCTACACACAGATGTTTGTAGCAGATTTGTTTTTAACTGACAAAACTTGGAAACAACCAAGATTTCCTTGGAGAACAGATCAACTATGTCCCATCCAGATAATAGAATATTAATTGACACTAAAAAGGAATGAGCTATTGAGCCATGGAAAGACATGAGGGAGACGTAAATGCATATGGCTAGGTGGAAGGAGCCCATCTGGAAAGGCTACCTACTGTATGGTTCCAACTGTATGAGCTCTGGAAACGGGAAAACTCCGTGGTTGCCAGGAGTTGGGGAAGGGGAGGAGGGGTGAGTAGGTGGCACCGAGGGCTCTCAGGGCAGAGGAACTGCTCTGAATGATTCCATAAAGGTGGACACACGTCACTACTCATTCATCCAAACCCACAGAACGTACAAAACCTCATGTAGAGCATGGACTTCAGTGACTGTGATGCGTCCATGGAGGCTCATGAGTTGCCACAGACGCTCCACGCCCCTGGCGGATGTTGACAATGGGAGGTTTGCGTGCCTGCGGGCAAGGTGCATAGGGGAAATCCTCATACCTTCCCCTCAGTTTTTCTGTGTCTCATATGAGTAAGGAGGACATTGTGCGAGAAGATGGTGAGAGGCAGGCAGAAACACGCCATGGGACTAAAATCATGTTTAATAGGGTAAGCCCGTGGTCGGCAAACTGCGGCTCGCGAGCCACATGCGGCTCTTTGGCCCCTTGAGTGTGGCTCTTCCTAAGGCTTAGGAGGACCCTAATTAGGTTAATAACAATGTACCTACCTATATAGTTTAAGTTTAAAAAATTTGGCTCTCAAAAGAAATTTCAGTCGTTGTACTATTGATATTTGGCTCTGTTGACTGATGAGTTTGCCGGCCACTGGGGTAAGCTTCTCACACAGGAGCAGCGGAGAGATGCCGGGACTCCCAGGCTCAGCCGGCGGCTCAGCGGCTCACAGGGCAGCACCAACATAGCTATTAAACATCTCACCTGCGGATCCGAAGTAACCACCTTCTACCCAGAAGCTTACACGCCAAGCTGGATAAGTAAGACACACCCACAGGTGTGGTAGAGTGGTATGCGGCCCGGGCCACGGGAAGGGAGCAGTGAGTCTTGGCGCAGTGTGGGCCATCTCTCTGTGCGATGGCTTCCCCGGTCACTTTACCTTCCCTGTCATTGAGCAGGGACGTGGAGATAATTCAGGGCGATGCCTTTACCACGGCCAGGCACGCAGGGCAACAGTCAATACATGCAGCCATTCTCATCATTACTGGTGGTTTGGGGGAAGTCACGTCCTCCCTGGGTCCTAGTGGGCTCATGTATAAAGCGACAAGATTGGACAGAAACAGCGCACGCCCCCATTGATCCTGACAATCCATGAATGCTACAATGAGGAGAAAATCTACTTGCGAGCGGGGAGGGCTCCCGCGGCGGCATTCCAACAAGACTTCTTGGCGGCACGGCTTCGCTGCGGGTCTCGGCGGCACGATGCCCGCTGTTGAGTGTGTTTCCCTGGTGGGGGCTGAGGTTCGCTTGACATTCCAGGACTTTCCTCACCGCAGCATGCAGGGAAGATGGGTGGGAGACACGGAGGCTAAAGCAAATGAATTAGGAGACAACTGCAATCCTTCAGACGCAGGAGGATAAAGCTCTGAGCTAAGGCAGGGGCGACGGGCATGGGAGACGAGGTGGACGAGAGAGTCCAAGCTACAGGGTCCTCCGAGCGGCTGAGCAAGGACAGACAAGGCGCCCCCAGGCCACCCCCTGCAGTGGGCACGGGGACCCCGCCAGAGCATGCGCCCCCTTCGTGGGTGTGTAGACAAGATTGCCTCGCCCTAAGTTTCCGCATGGATGACGAACAACAGTGAGCATGTCTTCGCCCAGTCCCTTTCTTGTCTGAAATCCACCACGATCAACATCACAGCTGCGTCTGCACAAAGCGGGAGCGGCCTGGCTTCAAAGGGGAGCAGCTGAGAAGGAACAAACAAGCAGACGGGAGATCTGAGGCCTCTCAACCAGGGCTCACCCTCCACTGCTTCCTGCCCATTGCAAGCCCCCCAGTGGGCTGCTCCCTCAGGGAGGGGCGGTGCCTGGAGGGAGGGCTCCCTCTTCCTCCGGGCGCCCCTCCCCCTGCACAAGCAGACAAGACCCAGAGGTCATGCTAATGTCCCCAAAGAAAAACACTGCCTGGGGGCACAATCGGTGGAGAAGTGGAAGGTTTGGAGGTCGAAGGTCAGGCTTTCTGGAGGGCTGTGCTGCTTCTCAAAGGTCACTGGGAATGGAATCAGACCCCCCCCCCCCCGCGGCCCCTCTCGCGTGGGGTACTCAGTGCTGCGTCCCCGGAGAATGTGGACTCGGTGCTCCCTGGCCTGTGGGTGGCACACACGCGAGCAAATTGGAAAGTCTGACCACGGAGGGGGCATCAGAGCTGCAGGTCCCATTGGCACCCACACTCCCCTCCATGGCCGGCTCTCCCAGCCACAGCGGAGAGATGAGTTCAGCCTGGAGCTGCCTTCTTCCTGAAATAAAAGAGGGAGCCAGCGGGAAGGAGTCAGGTGGGGTCCACTGAGTAAAACAGCGGAAACAGGGGCGGGGCTCCGTGCTATAGCCTGGGGTGGGGAACCTTTTCTCCATCAGCGGCCATTGGGTATTATTTATAACACGTTTGCCGGCCACACAAAGTAATCAAGTTAAACACGAGCCTGCTCTCTCTGGTCAAACATTTAATTGCCTCACCCGAATGCCTTGGCAGAGCCAGACCACATGATCTCATGGGCCTTCTACGCCCGCAGGCCCAAGGTTGCCCACCCTGGGGACCAAGCTCGCCTCCCCTGCTCCTCTGCGCCTCCTGCCTCCTCCCAGCCGACAGTCCACGCCAAGACCCGGGCTCCAGTGACTAACAGGGAGTCGGTAGAGATGCAGTAACCTGAACCCCACTAACCTTGGGGAACAATTCTCACTTCTGGAACCCGGCCAAGCTCCCGCACAGCGACCATCACCTGGCGCTTGGCGTGTACAGAATGGCCTCCGCATCGTGCTGGTTGTCCTCATTGGGCTACTTCACTCTCCCTGAGGCCTCCGAGCTGAAGGAGACCCTAGTGGTTCAGTCCCCTCCTCCTCCCACGTTTAACGCGCTGCCGGGAGGCTGGCTGTCGGCTCACAGACCGAGGAGGCATCTCGCTGCCCGAGGAGTGGCCCCCCACCTGAGGGCAGGGGGACCTGGGCTCCTAGAAGCGTCGGACACGCCCACCTATTCCCAAGGGGAGGAAGTTTGATATTTCTCACCAAAAAGTACCGTCTAGTGCTCACACCCTATAGCCAGAAATGCCGCCGCAGGAATTTGCCCTAAATGCCTCAGCTCACCGGCTCCGTGAGGACGTGTCCAGCCCGGGGAGGGAGTCTGGGCCTGGCACGTGTGGCTTGTCACCGAGCCCGAAAGATGCCGCCCTCAGCCACCGCCCCCCCCCACCCCCACCCCCCCACCCCCCCCACCCCCGTCTCTAGGCAGCCGCCTCCCCGAGGTTTGAGAAGGGGAGGGAAGAAGGGGCTGGTGTGGCCTGAGAGGAGGTGCGGATTACATTCCCAGCCCCTTCCGGACCCTTCCCCTCCCCTCTCCTCCCCCCGCCCTCCTCCCCCCCCTCCCCAGACCCAGGGAGCATGAGAGGCCGCTGCCCTGTGGAGCCCGTGCCTGGCGCCCAACCCCGGGCCTCAGCACATCGCCGTCCAGGCCGGGCCTGGCGTTTGTCTAAACTTACAGTTCAGCGCGAGCCCCACACTGAAGGCAGAGAAGCTACAAGCTCTTCATGGACGGTCCCCACAGACCAGACCCAGAGCCTGGGCACGGTGTCCTGCGGCCCGGGAGGCGGGCATCGTGGCCGAATTGTCCCGGATGCCCTCTGGCTGCTGCGAATGCCGGCCGTCCTCCCGCACGCACCCACCTCCTCCTTCAGAGCGGACGGAAAAGCACCTGCGAGGCTTCAGCGGGCGCCCACCACCAAGGAATCCAGGCCCAGGAAGAGGCGGGCGGATGGAGGGATTTCTCAGGAGGTGACAGCGCAGGGGCCTGGGGCGAGATCTCTGGTGTGAACTCCTCGAAAGAGGAGAGTGTGAGTCCTCCCCCACCCCCAGGGCCAGGGCGAGGGGAGCTGCCAGGAACTGGGGGGCAGGAGGGAGGACTCTTTGTGAGAGAGAAACGTTTGCTGAATTACCAGCCGAATGTCCGGGTCCCCTGTCCTTAGGTCAGGAAAACACACATCCTACTGCCATTCGCGGAGCAGTGGCCACAGGCGGGGCACGAAGATCTGGGGAAAGGGATAGGAATGGGGGGGGGGGCCGCATCCACATGGAACACACTCCCCTAAAAGCTTGACAGGACGCAGTTCCCCTCGCGGAGCTGGGGTGAGAGGTTAAAGCGATAGCGGCTGCTTAGTTGGACTAAAAAGCTTTCCATTAACACTGTTCATAAATTTTAATGCTTCAAATGAGGACGCTTTAAGGTTATCCAAGAAAATCATAATGGTAACTGTCGTCTTCGCAGCATAAATTTCCTGCTGTAAAAAAATGAAAGGACTCACGTCCACTCACCAGGCGGCCTACACGCGCTCCGTGTGGGTTCCGGGGGGAGGGGTGTTAGGGACGCTTCTGCGATTCGGGACAGGGTGCCCCCACACGGGGCAGCTCCCGCTTCCTCGCTGCGATCCCAGTGCAGGTGCGAGTGGAATCCACCGTCTGTCCCTGCACCTGAACTCTCCACAGAGGCTCCACCCCAAACCACAGCACTTGTCAGTCACGCCAGGCCTCGCTGATCGAGCAAAAACAAGCTTCGAGGAGTGAAGACTGAGAGAAAGAGGTTCCCACAAGGGCAGAGAGCGTGGGTTTTAGCTTCACCTTCTATGGGAGGCTCACATCCCCCCGCCCCTAAATCTAAACAGTAACAGCCTTGCTCCCTCTGCCGGGAAGCCGCCCAGGAATCTGGGTGAGTATGAGGCACTGACATCTCCAATGCGGAGGCAAACATTTCGGCAACCCCTCCGGTGATCAGGAAGTCTCCGCTCAGCACCTTTCTTGGCAATTCGATTGGGGGCGTCTGGGTCTGCTTTCTTCTTGCTTTGGGACACGACACTTGCGTTCACGGCCTGTGGCCCAGTGCCCGGGCCTTAGCTTAGAGTCAGGGGGGCCTGGGTTTGGTCCCATCACTGTCATTTCCTGGTTTATGATCTCGGGGAGCTGACTTAACCTTGTTGTATCTCAATGTCCTCATCTGGAAAATGGGGATAATAATTCTAACACTTCAGGAGGGCGGAGACTGAGTGTTCCTTGTTTACTCGTGTGCTTCCTGTAGCTACAGAAAGAAAAATGGGCTCCAACTACGTGTAGAATGAATGGCTAAATTCTAAGGGTTAACTGAGGAAAGGCGAGCCAGTCCCTAAGCACCCTGAGCCTCCGTAGTAATTACTCGGTGAACGTTGGGTGTCACAGTTACTAAGTTAGACAGTGAATGAGTAAATGTATGTGTTCATTACTTATAGGACAGGTGGTCTAGTTTCCTGAGAGGAGCGACTTTTACCCACTGAAAAGGTCATGGACTAAGCATCTATCTCAAGGAAGTTAGAAAAACAAAAAAATATGCACAACCCAGGGAGAGAGAGGAAAATGAATGGCTTGGTGACTGAGCAGGGCCGGGAGGGGCCGTGGCATTTAAATTCTTGGGCCTGGGTTATGGTTACACATACATCCCCTTTATGATAATTTGTTCGGCTGTAGATTTTGGTCCTATATGCTTTTTAGTATGTAAGTTATGTTCTTAGAATAAAAATGTTTTAAACATTTGTATCTGCAAGAAAACAAATAGAGATGATGGTTATTTAGACCAGTGTAGTGAAAAGAGGAAAAGAATTAGGCAGAATCAATAGATATTAAAGAAGTAAAATGGGTTGGACGTGGAGAGGGTGAAGCACTGGATTCTAGCGTGTGTTTGTTGTTTTTTTCTTTAACTATATTTTCATTGATTTCAGAAAGGAAGGGAGAGGAACAGAGAGAGAAAATCATCAATGATGTGAATCATTGATCCGCTGCCTCACGCAGGCCCCCCCACTGGGGATTGAGCCCACAACTGGGCATGTGCCCTCACCTGGAATCAAACTGTGAGCTCCTGGTTCATAGATCAACGCTCAACCACTGAGCCATGCTGGCCGGGCTGTTTGTTTTTTCAGAAGGAAACTGGAAGAGGAGGAGTTTGGGACCTACCGGTTTAGGGAGTCTGTGGGCTGTTCTCCAATGGGCACGTCCACTCGGCGGTCAGGTATCTGTGTCTTGCTCTCAGGTGAGAGGCCCCAGGACATGGGAGATTGGAGACTCATCAGGACAGTGCAGACGGTCTTGGAGGCCAAGGGGTCGGAGGAGGAAGTGAAGAGTAGGTCAGATGGTACCTGAAGGTGTACCTGTAATACAGAGAGAGACAGAGGAAATCAAGACCCTGCAGACACTTCCAGGCACGCGGGAGGAAACCAGGAAAGCGTGCCCACAGAAGGGAGTGACTCCGAGATTAAAATGGCCCCGGTGTTTGGTGCTGCCCAGACGGAAAGAAGGTCAGGATGGAGAGCATGCTGTGTCACCAATGCTGGGGAGGAGGCCCCAGAGAGGGACAGCTCTTCCGTCCTGCCGGGAGACACAGAGGGAAGTGTGGACGCAGGCAAGTACGTCCATGGAGTGGCAGGAAGACGAGGTCATTCTAACGGCCTCTCGTTTCTCTGTGAGGTGGAAGGGAATGATATCGAAAGGAACGCCAGCGGAGGGGAGAGGCCATGGAGGATTCAAGGCCCAAAGAAAACTGGAGAAAAGGACAAATTGGAGAAACGTGGGAAGACGAGGTGTCCTGTGGGCAGGTTCTAGACCAACTGGCTCAGGGGTGATCTTCACGGAAGGAGCTCTATTTCAGACACTTCTGTGTGAAATTACTACGCTTTTCATCTTCTGGATGTCATTTCTGAATCTAAGATTCTTCTTTTGACATGTCTGGATCTCGAGCTTGTTTTCACCTTTGGCAGGGTCTTTGATTCTAGAAGCCGTTGAGCACCATGTGAAAGTGACATGTACAAGACTCCCTACTGCAACATGGACATGATTGTGTCGGTGGTGACCCTAGCAACACACAGGAAGGAAAAATACTCATCACATTACATTGCTGAAATGCCATTCCCGACGCACCTAAATCATTCTGAAAAGTGCTCCATGCTCAAGTCAGTTGTAGACCTGGTTCAAACCCCGTGAGGGTCATGCAGCACCAGCTTTCTGTTCTCTAGAATTGGGGAGGTGACATCTACCTTCCACAGTGTCTGTGAAGAGTTAAGATAAAGTCTTAAACAAAGATCAGTGATTAGGGGTTGTGAACGCAGTAATTTATAGTTATTCACGTCGTCATCATCACTGTCATCACCGTCATCCTGGCTGACATACTACTTCCCAGGAATCTCGGTATAAACAGGTGTCAGTCATGTCAGCAACCAGCTGGGTGACCCCGAGGCAAATTACGTGACCTCTTTGGGCCTTTGAACTCAATAAGGTGGTTTGAGTGGGAAAACGCTAAGGACTGTCAAAGGCATAACATTGGTATTGCTTTGCATCCAGAATTCTTTAATATTTAATCAGTTGTTACTACTTTCGACACGTGTCTTTCTAAACATAGAATTTTGACTACAAGCCAGTACAGATTCCCTTTTTCACCATTTTCCCAATTTATAATATAGTGACTTCATTGAAATCTGCACTTGTAGGTCATGCCCCACTTTGTTTTGTTTCTAATGTAAGTTTCTGCCTTTCTAAATGTAGCAGGGGAGGGCAGATTCTGTAACAGGCTAGTGTTCTCACAAACACAGACACAACACAAGAGAAAAAAATGTTTTCCCAAATCTGAAGCAGCTAATGTATGCATTTCTAGATTCGTTTCAGGAAAACCGACATGTTTTTAAACTAAAATACATGCTCCTGACTCTGAGGCAATTGTGCATTTAAATCTGTGCGGCTTATGGTGAATGTGGTTAAGCTGCTCAACATATTGTTTTATCATTTTAAACAAGTAAAGCTTAAAGGGCAGATAAATCTATATGAACAATTTCATACCAACTTAACGTGATTTATTCGGAAGATGACACAAAAAGAATAAGCAGTTAACAAGACATTTTCTAACTCCAAAGCCATCCGCGTTCGTTAGGATTCCGAGACGAGCCTAATTCTGTGAAATCAGCCTGCAGCTTACGTCATTGCCGGATGTGAGATGCTTCGCGGACGATCTACACGCGACACAGTAGTCAGTCCCCATGCTCAGTCCGTGCGGCCGGGGACACAGCAGTCAGTCCCCACGCTCAGTCCGTGCGGCCGGGGACACAGCAGTCAGTCCCCACGCTCAGTCCGTGCGGCCGGGGACACAGCAGTCAGTCCCCAGGCTCAGTCCGTGCGGCCGGGGACACAGCAGTCAGTCCCCACGCTCAGTCCGTGAGGCCGGGGACACAGCAGTCAGTCCCCACGCTCAGTCCGTGCGGCCGGGGACACAGCAGTCAGTCCCCACGCTCAGTCCGTGCGGCCGGGGACACAGCAGTCAGTCCCCACGCTCAGTCTGAGAGGCAGCGCATCAGCCCCACGTTCAGGGGCGGAGCTGACGCCCAGGAGGACCAGGTGCCTCGGCAAAGTCACGCGTCAGGAAAGAGTGAGATTTACATCTGAATCTTAACCTTTGCACCTCACAACCTGCCACCCTCCCCTCACTCTTGGCATCTTAGAAACATATTTTCATGAGAGAGTGTTGAGCTCCCGGAAGAAAGTGGTGTCGCTGTGATCCGCTCCCCCAGGGACGTTGAACGCTGATCAGCCACTTGCTCTGCAGCGTGGTCATGAATCACCACTTCATGCCGACAAGCACTTTGTGCCCCGAGACCTTGCCAAGCGCGACCCCCCAGGAGGGACGTGCTGAAGGGGAAGAGCAGAGCCTTCATCTCGCTAACGCGGGTGCGGGAGCCCGAGGGGTGGGCGGCTTGATGGCCCGGCGTGCGCATCAGTCCCAGTGGTCCAGCTGGCTTTTGTCTCTCCCTTTTTCCATTTTATGGAACTTACTGGGGTGACACTGGTTGAGACGGTAACCCCTGAGGACAGGAAGCACAGGTTTTATCTCCTTGCTTAGTGTCTGCAAGACCCCACGCCAGGGTCTCTTCAAATGGGGCCGAAGGGAAGTCTGTGCATGCACTCATTCGGTGCACGTGGTGGGAAATCAACCCAACACCGCTGAAATGTATACACATAGAAAACATATAGAAACATATTACATGCATGTTTGTTAACATACGTACATGCTTTTTATGTAAACGAGAAGCTGAGGGTAAGGGCTGTGCAGGCTACACCCTGACTCTGAGGCTGGGACACGCCCTCTCTGGGAACCCGTGTGAGCTCCTGTTGCGTAGCCCTTGTGGGATCTGGACCCGGGTCCGTAACTGACTTTAAAGTCTGGCCCTTTTCAGATGTGTGACTGCATGTGTGTGGGATGGCATTTCAGTCATGTAGTTACCTGGGTGAGGTCACTACCTCCCTGGTGAGACAGGCACTTCGGCAGCTTCTCCGCCTCCCCCAGGGCCCATCCAGAGGGTGAAGAGCCCCCTTCCGTGTGGTCCCCAGAACCGAAGTCCTGAGATTCGGGGGCCTCCTGGGCCAGGGAGGAAAGTGTGCCCCACGGATTGCTCAAGGCCCGTGGGACCCGGAGCCACGGAGGGCCCCACGGGGCTGGGGGCCAGTGGACCTGGGAAGGCAGGCCTGTTGCTGAGGACAGTGAAGAGGCTCTGAGGACCAGCACAGCCCCGTGGGACGGGCGCAGGGTGCTGTCTACGGGTCTCTGACCACCCCGGGGGGCATCCAGGTCCTCGGTCCCGCTGCAGCCGCACAGCAGCCCCCCGCCATGGTCACCCCACTCCAGGCCTGTCCAGCCGACCCTCAGCAGCTCCGGCTGGGAGTTCCGGGCTGTGTGACAGGGGCTACGGGAGGGACACGGCCTGAGTGGGTAAGGAAGAGGCCTCATTACACCGCCTCGCCCTCCGGTAGCGACGGCATTGAGGGCGGGGGGTGACGGCGGGAGGAAGGGACGCGTTAGGTTAGCGCAGCCCCTGTCCCTGGCCAGGACGTCCCCGAACTTCCCGCTCCAGGGAAGGACAGAACCAACTAAAACCTGGAGGTCAATTCGTGGTTCTTTGAGGCAAAAGTTCTGTCCTGAAGAAAATAAACAAACAACAAAGAAAGCGAATTAATTTGTTTTGTTCAAATATGCAAAGACGAACAAGCAAGTCAGAGAGAGCAATGGACGGGCTGGGACTGAGCCGCCCAGGACGCCCGCCCCTGGCCACCCCTTGCCTGTCCGTGACTGAACGTGGGGAGCGGCAGTTTCCTCGCCGCCGCCTGGCCCCTAAGACTTGCGAAGCGGTGCAGTCTCCAAATTCCCCGACGCCCTGTCCTTCCGAATATGAACTTCTTCACAAGCAAAGATGCCCTTTGCACCCACGGAACGCACCCACGGAACACACCCACAGAACGCACCCACGGAACGCACCCACGGAACACACCCACGGAACGCACCCACGGAACGCACCCACGGAACGCACCCACGGAACGCACCCACGGAACGTACCCACGGAACGCACCCTGGCAAAGTTCGTTTGAGGACGTTTACTTTGTTTTATTGTTCAGAACTTTTATGCAAATATGAACATGAGCTCTTTTTTTTAAAAAATTTTTACTGCAAGAAACTGGAAAGCCAAGTCTCAAACAGAATGCGGGAGACGATGCTTAGAACAACAGACCATGAAACCCATGGAGCCCCCCGCCCCCGGCCTCTCCAATCCTGCATCTAAACGCATCCACTGGCCCCCAGCTCCGACCCTAAGCCCGCAATCCCACCAGAAGCAGCGCGACACACCGAGATGGAAGCCAGATGCCGTCGCCAGAACGAGCCACCGAGAGCCGGTGGGACACGCCGCCATATCATTTTGTTTCTCATGAAGGAAACCTCAGACCAAGCAAAGCAAGGCAGAGGCGGAGAGTGTGTGAAGGAGCCGTGCACTTCGTTTCTTTCTGAAGCTGAGCTGCTGTCTTTGGTGATTTTATCAAAGCGGCTACTTTAACGTGCGACACTCAAATCTGAGAATCGGCCGGAGCTGGGAGCCGCGTACATCCTGTTTCGCGTTGAGGAGGGCTCTGGGGAGCATTGTGGACTTTCTCATTCCCTTCTCCACTCCACGGCCACACAGATGAGGCTCCCAGGATGCCTGACCGAGGCAGCCCTGCTCCCAGCCCTCGCTGCCTCCAGGGCTGAGGGCTAAAGCCAACATCCTGGCTCTGCCTCCAGCTCTGGGGGACCCTCAGGGCACCCCCAGTTCCTCCTTCCTGCTCCTGGGGACTCACCACCCCAGGAACCCACCGCCCCAGGCACCCACCTTCTGCCACACAGACAGCCTCCACTTCTACAGGCAGTGGGCGGATTTTTAAAATAAGTGTGTCTGGGAGCCGTTGTTTTTATATGGGAACGGGGTTTCCCACGTCCCAGTGCGTGAGCCGCAGCTCCCACCTGCTCCCGTGAACGTGAGGCCGGCGCCTGTGCCACGGGTCCCAGACACAGTGGGTGGCAATGGAACTGCCAGGAGCCCCCGTCTGATCAATCCGTCTCCGGAGCTCCTGGGAGCCTGTATATCAACATCAGCACAGGCTACAGATGTCAATATCTCAGGCTTCTGAGCCCGTGGCCTCGGCCTGCCCTCCTGACCCGGGCCGGAGCCCTGCCGGTTCCTATTTCACTCAGAGATGGTGAAGGCCCCGGTATGAGGGGGAACGACATGAACACGCTGACCCCTGACCCCTGGCCCTCAAACGCAGCAGTTTTGTGTGGCTCCCCGAGCAGAGCTGCCCCCCCCCAGGAGCAGAGCTGGCCCCCCGGGAGCAGAGCTGGCCCCCCGAGCGGGGTTGGGGGTGATCATGAAGAAGACACTAGTGTCCTGGGAACTGGAGCTGAGGCAGCAGCCTGCAGGGGAAACTGCGCAGGAGGCGGACCCCTCCTGATAACTTCTGTGAGGAGGATGCAGGGGGTTGGGAGGTGCCATGGGGAGAAAGGACCCCCCCCCCCAACCTTCTACCAGAGGCCCTGAGGAAGAGGCCGGGCAGCCGGGGCTGTCACACCGCAGGGCGGCAGGTGTGCTCCCCGCCCCCTCCTGTGTGTCACACGGAAATCCCTCCTTCCAATGCCTGCCTCTCTGCTCTGAGGCCCCTGGGCCCACAGTGAGCACATGGCACAGCTGATCAAGACACAACCACAGCAAGTTACAAGCATATCATGTTCGCAGGCACAATAGCCTGAGAGGCATCGTTCTTCGGGGAAAACAGCGATGGAAGAAGCGACCCTCACCCTCACGCAGATGAGCTAACGGGTGCCATGAACTGTGGCTCGGCTTTGAAAGGCTCGGGAGTTAACAAATGCCAACATGTGTTGATGGGAGGGAGATTATGGGGACAGGATGTAGGATGGAATCAGGAAGAAGAAGTTAGTGCGAAACAGGAACTTCAACGGGCCCATAAACCAAAGAAATGAGCCAAGAAGAAACACCACCGAACGGTAAGCAGCCCCTTCCATAGGGAGTGACGACCCAGCAGCCAGAATGACGAGGTGCCCCAGCGAGGAGCTCACACGCAGGGTCATTTCCACCCCGGTCCTGCCTGGTCGAGTGACGGACACAGGACCCGCAGCAGTGGGAACCGGAGAGAGAGTGGATGTGGGCAATGGGGGTGCAGCGAGGCCCCGGTCCAGACCCCTCGGTGGGGCCTCAGGCTGCAGCTGCCTTTGATCTGGGACACGCTGCACAATGATGTCGGCTTGGGGCTCTGGCTCCCCACTGCCCGCTCCTGGTCTGAGCAGAGCAGACACCGCTGCTGAGGGGCAGGGCCATAGGTCAAGTGGAATCCAGCTGCGGCCCACCCCCTGATGGTGCAGGGAGCCCGGTTACCGCAAGGCCTCCAGGGAGGACCCAGGCTTTGGGCTGTCTGGACTTTCTGTCCCTGGTCACGATGACTGTTTCAGGAATCATTCTACGCTCTAGGAGTGGCACAACTTTCAATATGAGGAGCTTTAAAAATAAATACATGCCATGTGTGAGCGCGCGCGTGTGCGTGCGTGTGTGTGTGCGTGTGTGTCTTACCCCAGAAACGAGTCAGTCAGAAAAAACTGATGACAAGACTAAAAGGTGACTTGGTTTCCAGCGGATTCCGAAGGCTCAGGCCGGAGGGCCCAGAAATGCGAGGCCTTTTGTTGTTGTCTAAGTTGTGTCCCAGCCTCTCCAATCCCGCCGCCTAATCCCGCAGCCGCACATGCACCCGCAGCTCCTTCTGTAATGAGCATTCACTTAAGCCATTCCTGGAGATTAGAGCGGAGCTCATTTCCTCCTGCTTCTCATTTACATTTCTTTTAATCCCTTCCTTCTGGAACGTGATTGCTGTCGCTGGTCCCCGAGCCGCTACCTACGCCTCCTGAGCATCGCTCAGCACCGCCCCGCGCTGCCACATCTCCCCTCCGTCAGCGAAACGAGACGTGCGGGCATTTCTTGGGTGAACACGGCCTTGCGAGGAGGCACTTGCTTTCTTGTCCCAGCGAAGCACAGTTTGCTTTGCATCGCTTTCCTCTTTGAGGGGCTTCAACTAGATGCCAGGATGTTGGGTGCCAGCCCTTGGGAACGATTCTTTTTATCTTGAGCAAAACACACGACATTCCAGTTGGTACCGAGGCCAAGGAGCATCGGATGTGATGGCCACCGCCCCGTCCCACCTGCCGGATGTGGAGTCAAGACCTCGGGGATCCTCTGCTTTACTCTGGAGCCCACACAGGCTCCATCTCCCTGGCCAACTGCAGCTCACTGTTCCCCACGCACACCTGTCACAGCAACACGCACACCTGTCACAGCAACACGCACACCTGTCATGGCAACACGCACACCTGTCAATACGCACACCTGTCACAACAACACGCACACCTGTCACGGCAACACGCACACCTGTCATGGCAACACGCACACCTGTCATGGCAACACGCACACCTGTCAATACGCACACCTGTCACAACAACACGCACATCTGTCACGGCAACACGCACACCTGTCATGGCAACACGCACACCTGTCACAACAACACGCACACCTGTCACGGCAACACGCACACCTGTCATGGCAACACACACACCTGTCATGGCAACACGCACACCTGTCAATACGCACACCTGTCACAGCAACACGCACACCTGTCATGGCAACACGCACACCTGTCATGGCAACACGCACACCTGTCAATACCCACACCTGTCACAACAACACGCACACCTGTCACGGCAACACGCACACCTGTCACGGCAACACGCACACCTGTCACAACAACACGCACACCTGTCACGGCAACACGCACACCTGTCACGGCAACACGCACACCTGTCATGGCAACACGCATACCTGTCACAGTAAAATGCACACCTGCCATGGCAGCCGCCGCCGGGTTATAAAATCCATCAGTAAACTGCGTTTATGCCCCGTCTGGGTAGGATAATCTCACGGGAGGAAAGGACTTCAGAGAACACGGCAATTAGTAACCTACGTGTCCTTTTTAGTAAAATAATAGCAAGTCTTTCTCATTGACTGGCATTGTCTTAGGAACCCTGCAATGTGCCTTAGCGATGCCCACTGAGACATTGCCATGCTGGCTGGGTACATATTTGTACATAATATACATATTTGACTAGATTTATTTAAAAAATAAGGAAAAATAAAATGGATTGGGCCAGGTAGCATGGTGGTGAGCTTGTCACGTGGGAGGCAGGAGTAAAGAGAAGCAACAAAAGCAAGACCTTGACCATAGGAGGTCATCAGAGCGTCAACTTCATATTCATGTGGCATTTCCCCCCTCAGCCCCTGGCGTGGGAAACGGGTTTCCCTTGTGCCACACCTTCCAGGCATGTTTGACGTCCATTTTCATTGGCTCCTGTCACCACTGCCGCAAAGGGTTTTGACAACCGAAGTGGCCATTCCGGTCCTAGCTCCTGGGGAGGAGAGCTGCGACCACGGGCATCTGCCCTGTCCGCAGCTAGCGCCATCATGCAAAGGCTGAAATTAAAGTTTATCCCTCCGGCAGCACTGTAGCCACCCCAACAACAAGTGACTGAGCCTTGGCTTCAAACAGGAAAGTGGGTGTTTTGTTGGTCCAGTTTGAGACCCAGGGTTCGGTGGACGTTCTCCGTTGCTACCACGCAGTGGATGGCAAGGGTCGGAACACGCTGACGAGGAATCTCCATCGAGGGCTGAGAAGGACGGATGAGGTGCACTCCGTCTGCGCCCCGTTGAAAGTGGCCCATGGCCCCCCCTGCGCGGCTCAGTGGTTGAGCATCGACCTATGAACCAGGAGGTCATGGTTCCATTCCAGGTCAGGGCACATGCCTGGGTTACAGCTCCATCCCCAGTGTGGGGTGTGCAGGAGGCAGCTGATCAATGATCCTCTCTCATCACTGATGTTTCTCTCTCTCTCTTCCTCCCCCTTCCTCTCTGAAATCAATAAACATAGATTTTCAAAAAAGAAAGCGTCGAGCGAGTGTCTCATGCCGTCTGCTCACCGCAGTTGGCCCAGCACCAGCACAGGAAGTGGGGAGGAGGACGAGGGAGTTAGTCAGGCTTCCAGGGTAAAACGTCTATAATGAAATGCAAACCTTCCTTACAGGCCACGGCAGGTCAGCGCTGCAGAGGAGGGAGGACTCCTCCAAGCCACCATCCACGCCCAGCCCTCCCTCCTGCATCGCAGGGCAGTGTCTGACGGAAATGAGAAAAAAATGGGGGCAGGGTGTGAGGGATGGAGCTCCAGGATAAAGAGCACCAGAGACCCCCGCCCATCAACCCCATAGCTCAGAGCCCCGCCCACCAACCCCATAGCTCAGAGCCCTGCCCATTGATCCCATAGCTCAGAGCCCCACCCACCAACCCCATAGCTCAGAGCCCCGCCCACCAACCCCATAGCTCAGAGCCCCGCCCACCAACTCCATGGCTCAGAACCCCATATCTTACACCCCTTAGCAACTGTACTATTTCAAAGTGCGTGGGTCTTCATACTCATGTGGCGTTTTCCTCCTTGACATCAAAACGGAAGACTTGAGCGATTCCCCCAAAGGCACAACCAAACAACCAAAGGAAACACATCAGCTTCGTTTGTTTGGTTCCTCAAGACCAGATTGGAAGAGCCAGCTCCCGGTTTCAGAAAGTGTGAGGCCATCGCCTGGCGTTAGGAGAGCTCTCCCTTCATGCTCATGAGGACATTTAGTCCAGTGAATGCAAGACTCTGCAGTAGCCGTAATTCTAGGGTTGCTATTGTCAATAGTAATAAATAGCAATAAATGAGAAAAGGTACTTAATACCAACTTCACAGGTAGGAAAACCGAGCCCCCAAGGAGGCATAGTAACCGCAGCGAGTACTGGGGGGCTTGGCATCGAGTGCCCTGGACAGCTCCGGCAGAACGGGGGGTTTCGTGAAGGAAGCAGGATGGTGAGGGTTTCAGCTCTAATTAATCATTTTACACACACCCTACCTGCAAGTGCTTTAAAATGTGCGTTCACACCTAATGGGGACATAAAACTCAGCGTTCCGGCCTCGGCCTGACCCACACTTCGGTGTAGCGGGTAGCGAGATGGCAGCGGGACATTAACAACCTGTGTCACAGTGCTTTTTCTCAGTTTACATTTGACGTACTGACCGCATGGAGCCCGCTCACTTTTAATGGGGTTTTATTTACTTTTCTTACCCTATCTCTCTTGCCCTTTTTCTTCTCACACAACATATTAATACGTAATTCAGAGCTTTATGCCTCCCGCACTGTGGGCATGCCTCTCGAGCTGCTGAACTGCTGTATTTATGGCCACATGGCTAATGTCTTTGATTACTCATTTGGGGTCAATCCTGAAACACTGCTGGGAATTTTAACCCCAAAATCCCAGATTGCTCTCCTGTGTCCTAAGGATTTGTCTAGTTCAGGCCGTGGCCAGAAACAGTTCTCTCCCGCTAGAAGGTGCCAGGCCCTACCCGATGCCGGCCACACCCCGGCCACCTGGGCAGCTGACGGACTGACCAATGCCTGTGCCCCACCCCCCTCTGTTGCTCTCAAGGTCCCTGGTGCCCCCTCCACTTAGGGCAGCGGTTCTCAACCTGTGGGTCGCGACCCCTTTGGCGGTCGAACGACCCTTTCACAGGGGTCGCTGAAGACCATCATGCATATCAGATATTGACATGACGATTCATAACAGTAGCAACATGACAGTTATGAAGTGGCAATGAAAATAATTTTATGGTTGGGTCACAACATGAGGAACTGTATTTAAAGGGCCAGGAGGTTGAGAACCACTGACTTAGGGGATCAGAGAAACGGGCCAGAGAAAGGGTATGGTCAGGGGGCGTAGTTATAGGTGCGAGGGGCAGAGGAGCCTCGAAGGTCTTGGACTTTTTGAGACGAGAAAATCAGCAATCATGCTGCGCGCAAAGGTCACAAAGAGGATGGGCAGCAGGGGCTTGTGCCGGACCCGAGCCCCTCACCTTCCAGGGGCTCCTTCCACTCCCACCTCCATGGAGTTCCTCAGACAGGCCTGGTCCGTGCTCGCCTGCTGTGCCTCAGGCGCCTACAGGGCTCCTCCCAGGGCCTTGGCCCCCTGGCTTCCCGTTCACCCTGGGCCCAGGTGCCCCCAGCACAGGCAGAGGGGCTACCCACCTGTCCTCCCTCAGGTGAGGGGCTTCCCACCCGTCCCCCCTCAGGTGAGGAGCTAACCCATCTGTCCAGCCTCAGGTGAGGGGCTGACCCACCTGACCGGCCTGGCACCAGCAGAACCTCTGTGAGCTCCCCTCTCTGCACTGGGCTGTGCACATTGGAAAACCCCAGAGAAGCGGGGCTGAGAAAAGGGGTGACAGGGGGTGAATGGAAACGCCGAGGCCGAGGCTCTCCCTCCTGCGTGTGCGCTGCCGCCTGGGCTAATGAATCCGACACCGCACACTCTCCCCCATGGACGGCAGTCACTCAGGCTGCCCTGCCCAGGGGACGGGGTGGGCGTCTCAGCACAGCTGGGTGCGTGCGGTGGGTGCCCAAGCAGAAAGCAATTAATTTGGTGACATACATGACAAGTGAGCCCGTAACAGCCCAGTCCTGGAGCGGCAGTGAGCGCGCTATCTTCCCAGACAGCTGTGCATGTAGCTCCCCCCTCCCTCCCCCTCCTCCCATCCTCCCTCCCCCTCCCCTCCCATCCTCCCTCCCCCTCCCCTCCCATCTTTCTTCCATCCTTCCTCTCCCTTTCCCTCTCTTCCAAACCTTTTCTTCCCTCCTCCCTCTATTTCTTCCTTCCTTCCTTCCTTCCTTCCTTCCTTCCTTCCTTCCTTCCTTCCTTTTTACATATTTCTTTTCTTTTTTTGCCAGAAAATAAAGCCTGCTATGAGTAACGGGTGTCTCATAGGAGCTGTGGCTGAAAGGACGATGCCTCCACGCCCTCATTTACTCCCTTCTTCATTCATCCACCAAACTGCACTGAACACGTAGTGTGTCTACAGGCCCTGGGTGGGGTCCAAGGCTGCAGGACGGCAACCATGACCGATGCGCGAAGGCTTTGGGGGGCCGCGGCGCCAAGTCCCAGGTGTGAGGCTCTGGGCCTGCAGCACCCTCCCCTGTCAGGGGCCGTTCGGACTGGGAAGGCTCCTGCCCTCCTCACCGCCAGCTCCCCCGGAAAGGGAGCCGTCTTCAGCAACATGATGGAATCAGGGATCCCACCCAGCAAAACCTCAAATGCAGCCAAAACCCTGGCCATGGACGCGTGCCTGCAGAGTGCTGCTGCCTGACCAGGCCACAGGAGTGATATCTTCATTTTTAAAATATATTTTTATTGATTTCAGAGAGGGAGGGAGAGGGAGAGACAGAAACATCAATGATGAGCGAGAACTGGCTGCCTCCTGCACGCCCCCTACTGGGGATGGAGCCTGCAATCTGGGCATTGGCCAGAATCGAACCCAGGACCCTTCAGTCCGCAGGCCGATGCTCTATCCACTGAGCCAAACTGGTTGGGGCAGGGATATCCTCTTTATGAAAAGTGACCCTTAGCTGGAAGAGGTTAATAGGGGCGGGGCGGGAGGAGGACCTATGTAATACTCTGAACAACAAAGACTTTTTTAGAAAAGAAAATGACCTTTGAGTGGAAGAGCTCAGGAGTCTGCCTAAAACTCCTCTCTAAGCCAGCGGTTCTCAACCTGTGGGTCGCGACCCCTTTGGGGGTCGAACGACCCTTTCACAGGGGTCGCCTAAGACCATCGGAAAACACATAGATAATTACATATTGCTTTTGTGATTAATGACTATGCTTTCATTATGTTCAATTTGTAACAATGAAATTGGGGGTCACCACAACATGAGGAACTGCATTAAAGGGTCGCGGCGTGAGGAAGGTTGAGAACCACTAGCGCTGATAACTCCAGGAGTCTGTGGCATCGCAGCCCCAGGCTTGGCTTTGTGACCGCGCCTCTGCCCTCTTGATGGGGAGAAAGCCACCTGCCCAGAGGGGTCTGATTCGTGGCTCAGAAGGTTCCTCACAGACTCCCCGCGGCGCCTGACTACGGCCGTGGATTCCTTAGCAGAGCGCGTGGTTAATTCACGGCTCCTGCCAGAGCCTGCGTGTCAAAGGCGACGGGCAGAGGCAGGGCCAACTCTGGCTCGTGCCCCTGAAACCAGGCCAAGCAGCACCTCTTCGTCTGAGAGCCGCACGTTTGCCTGATGCTTGTTTCTTGGCAAAGCCCTTTCGATGTTCATTATCTTCATTAACTGGCGGCCAGCGAGCTGTGTAAGGAGGGCACAGAATTACCATTTTAATCTTCCTCCGCGCGTGGATGGCTCCCTCCAAGCACCCCGGCTTCTCTTCCCCCAGCGGCGACCTGTCCTTGGACGCGCTGCCAGGGCCGATTCTGCGCCTTCCCGTCCTCCGCTGCTCCTCGGACTCGCACACCCACAGCCCTGGGGCCCCCCCGAGAAGGAGGGGCCCAGGGAGCCAGGCGTCCTTGGACGCGGTCCCCTATGCTCCGGTTGGCACATCAGATCCAAAGGCTTGTCTGCCTTCCTGAGCTGCTGCTGGAGAAGCCATGACTCAGCACCGAGAATTCCTGGCCCATGTGGCGACGTCTTTCTCTCATAAAGAAGAGTCCCTTTCAGCCCTGGCTGGTGTGGCTCAATGGGTAGAGCGTCTGTTTGGGGTCTGAAGGGTCCCAGGTTCGATTCCTGTCAAGGGCACGGACCTCGGTTGCGGGCTCCTCCCCGGTCCAGGGGCCCTGGTCGGGGCTCATGCAGGAGGCAAGCAATCAATGTGTTTCTCTCACATCGATGTTTCTCTCTGTCTTTCCCTCTCTCTTCGACGCTCCCTAAAATCAATGGAAAAATATCCTCGGGTGAGGATAAAAAAGGGGGGAGTCACTTTCAGCAGGGATCGCCACGCCGCCTCTGGCTCAGGCGAATGTTACATTCCGTTGCCTTTTCTGTACATTGGGAAGCTCATTGGGCAATTTCCCCGAAGGAAAATAAGCAAAATTTCTCCTGGATTTCTCTCCCTCTCTCTCATGTCTACTCATACACTGATGGGCATAGTTGAGTGTTTTTCCTTTAAAGAGGGGTGGGGGCGGGGGTGGGGGGAGGGAGGGCGAGGCTGGGGCAGGAGCGGCTGCACGTGCCCAGGGCGGAGGAGGAGGGAGGGCCCGTCATTTCTCCCCGGACGCGGACATCCGTCTTTCCACAAAAGAGGAGCTCCACGTACGGAGACAAATGCCGCTGCCCCTGAACGATATGTGCGCTTTTCATGTTTATGAAACTACCATCCGGCAGAAAACAGCGGCCTAATATTTTGACATGAAGGTCGTTGGGAAGTTTTACGGCTGCAGCGCGATCCGCTCTATTGACGAAGCGCCCTCCCAGGGCTCTGCCCGGCCCTGCCCCCTCTGCCCGGCATTCCTGCCCCCTCTGCCCGGCCCTGCCCCCTCTGCCCGGCCCTGCCCCCTCTGCCCGGCCCTGCCCCTCCCGCCGCCTCCCCAGCCTCATTACCAGCTCATTAAGGCTGTCCTCCTGAAGGATGCCGGGCATTAGGGGAGGGCTGGGGACAAATGTGAGTGTCAGTGAGGGGGGAGGGGAGGGGAGGGGCGGGAGCAGGGAGCCACCTACTCGTCCCCTGGGCCCGGGAGGCAGGCGGTGTGACCGTGACCGCGGCTCAGTGCACACACCGGAGACCCAGACACATCTCAGCCGCCCTGGGTCCCCACCGCGTGAACACGCTGGGGAGGAGCGGCGCCGGCTCCCGGCTCTGCAGTCACGGGAATTCTCCCGAAGGGGACGTTGCACATGCGTGTCTGGGCCGATCACGCGTGGGTGGCGAGGGCGGTGGGGGAAGGCCAGGGCGGGAGCGCGGGGGTGTCTGAGATGACGGATCGTGGGCCCCGGGGGCACGGCGACAGCGCAGTCTGTCTCCATCCCCGTCGCTGCTGCCAGGCCGGCCTAGGCCTCTGTGGCTCCTGCGACAGGGAGACCCCTTCCTCCAGCCGCCAGGACGGCAACCAGCCCGCCCAGACGGGGTGGCCTTTCACGCTTGGCCTGTCCCAGCGCAGCACTCACAATCAGAAGCGATACAGACAGCAGCTCCAAACCAAATCAGGCCCACGAGCAAGTCCAAAACCGGATTACAGGGGAGCAGAGCAGCCGTACATTGGAAAATGCCAGCTGTGTCTTAAAGGGCTCGCCGCTCTTTTTCTCCTGCGTTCGGCGTGGTGTCCGCGAGATCAATCATAAGGGTATTAGTTTCCTATTTCAGCGAAGGCCGCGTCTCGGGCCTTTTGTTTACGAGTTTCTCAAGAAAAGAAATGCCGCACCGATAAAATCACATCACGGCCCCGACTTCTCTTGCTGCTTATAATTGTACTGACGTGGCTTTCTTTCTGCGGCTTCGCTGAGCACCGAGCCGCCCCACGGGGCCCCTCCAACCCTGGTGAGAGGCAACCCCTGAAGCTGGAAGAGCAGAGCCAATGAATTCTCATATTTGGCCCCAAAAGTCCCTTGTAGCCAAACAGATAATAGAGATGATGAATATCGTTCTAGCTCTCGGTTTCTAAAACTATTTTTTTTTTTTTGGTGTTCAATGACGCTTTTCTCAGCCTACACAATAGCAAAAATCCGCATGAGGGAAGAATGGTCAATGTCACCAGCAGTGCCCGCTGGGATGGAGCCACACCCACGCAGCGCTCTCGGGGGGCATCCCCGGGCAGAGCCCCAAACCTCTGAGCAGCGTGATTTCAGTCCCGTCTTGAGAAAGGGAGCCCGCGGGCCCCTGAGACCTGGGCAGAAGGTCCCTCACGGGTCACGGCGGTCACCACAGGACCGCCACGGAGCCGCCCCCGCCGGCCCAGGCGCCCGCCGCGCCCCACGCACAGAACACGCGGCTTCTTCACTCCTCCTGTTTGTCTTCCTGTGATCACAGCCCACATGGTGTGCAAACTGACGACAGAGGAGGTGCACTTCCAATGCGGGAGGGAAATACCCCCGCGCCCCCGGAGAGGGCAGAGCATGTGCTAGGCCGGCGTGGAACTCATTGTTTCGGCCGCGCACTCACTCACCCACATGGTGCTGAAGGAATTTCACCCACATAAGGAGGCATATAATTACGGGCTTAAAATAGTTGTAATGTCCTTCTTCCCAAGAAAAGGAACTGGAAATAATGCCTTAAATGTATTGAAAAACTTCCAGGTATCAGGCACCAGCAGTGACGATGCAGTTAATTCTCGCAAAGGCCTAAAAAGTGTGAGCGTTGTCACCACTTTACAGATGGGAACACTGAGGCCACGGAAGGCAAAGCCACTGCCTGAGGTCACAGTGGTAGGCGGCAGTGAAAAGTTCAAACAAAGGCTGCCAGGCGCCAGAGACCTCGCTATTTTTTTATTTATTTTATTGTTGAGAGTATTGCTGATGTCCCCATTCCCCCCCTCCCCCTCCACCATCTCCCTCCCCACCCCAGACCTTCACCTGTCTATTGCCTGTGTCCATGGGCTACGCATTTATGCTTGTAAGTTCTTTGGTTAATCTCTTCCCCCCTCCTTCCCCCTTCCCTCGGAGATCTGTCCGTCTGCTTCACGCTTCCATGTCTGTGGTCCCATGTGGTTCGGCAGTTTATTTTGTTCCCTAAATTCCACATCTGAATGAGATCATGTGATGTTTGTCTTTCTATGACTGGCTTATTTCGCTTAAGAGAATAATCTCCAGGTAACAAATGGGACTGCGTCAAACTAGAAAGCTTGTGCACAGCAAAGGCAGCCATCCCCAGAACGCAAGGGAGCCAGGGTGTGGGAGGACATATCTGCCAGCGAGACAGCTGATAAGGGCTTCGTCTCCAAAACACACAAAGAACTCAGACAATTCACCTGGAGGAAGACGAATAATCCAGTTAACAACTGGGTAAAGGGCCTGAAGAGACACTCCTCCAAGAGGACATACAGGTGGCCACCAGGCATATGGGTAAACGCTCCAGCTTCGCTAATCATCAGAGAGATGCACACTAAACCCCCAAGGAGATATCACCTCACAGCTGTCGGAATGGCTGCCATCAACAATCACAAAGGACAAGTGCTGGCGAGATTGTGGAGGAAAGGGAGCCCTCGTGCACAGTGGTGGGAAGGCAGACCGGGGCAGACGCTGTGGAGAACAGGATGGAGAGTCCTCAGAAAATTAAAAACGGAACTGCCATCTGACCCAGTGAGACCTCAGTATTTTTTAAACTATTTTATTGTGGTAAAAACACAGCGTGAGACCTACCCTCCGAACAAGGTTTCCGTCCCAAGCACATTACTGTTGACAAAGGCACACATCGGACCACGGGTAGAACCCACTCATCCTGCTTCAGGGAGATGTTTTGTCTGTTGATTAGCCCTCCCCATGTCTCTGTCCCCCCCCCCCCCCCAGTCCCTGGCAACCACCCTTCCATTCTGAATCCAGGAACTTGCTTATTTTATTTTATTTTTATTTATTTTTTGTCATGATCCAGATTGTACACATTTCTCCAGCCCACATTGTAAGCCCCTGCAATTTGCCAGATTCCTAAAGCAAACAGAGCCCAGTACATGATGGTTATTAAGGCAGTTCACAGTGTTTAGCATCAGTTTCAAGGGGACATGTCCTGGTATGGCTGTCCAAACTGAGGTGTGTCCGCCCTTAACCCGGGTGTGATGGGTCCAACCTCGCTCTGCAGTCCGAACAGCAGTCTCTGTGGTAAGCAAGACAGGTAGGGTCCTTCCCAGGAGGGTTCCAACTTGCTTCCCTCCCAAGTCTTGATTAGAACAAACGTAGTCTTCCGGTTGATGGCAATGAACTGGAAACTCAAGAGGGCTTTGGGTCAGGAGGTCTTCTAATCTTTGCAGTTTTCTTGAAGTGTCAGGCCAGCTGTTGGTGACAAAATGAAATTTGTAATATTTCTTGGCCCAACAGGTCCTCGGGGTCTGGCCCAGAGCACTTTCTCATTTGATCTTTTAATCTTGGTGAAGTTCGGAGGCCCTCCTTCTTTGCCTTGCTGAACATTGAAGGCCTTATTTAGGCTCTGAGTCCCACTGGGGCTCCGGGTCTGGAAATCGTACATCTGCTGGACGCACACCAGGGCCAGCCAGGTGCTCCCTTCCCCAGATGGCCATAGCCGACTTTCAAATCATTCCCCTGGTCACGTAGGGAGGGGAAGGCAGGACAAGGGTCTCATTCCTGTCTGCCCTCATTCTCTTTGAAGCCTTTTTTTTTTAATAGGCTGGCCCCTTCCTCCAACAGAGAGCACAGTCCGTCTCCTCTTGAGTCGGAACTTGCTTATTTTAAACACCACATGTAGGTGGAGGCCTGCGTGTTGGTCATTCTGAGACTGGCTTATTTCACGTAGCATCACGCCCTGCAGGTCCATCTGTGCCCTTGAGCGTTGTAGAACAGACTTCTTTTTTAAGGCGGACTCCCTGTGTGTGTGCACCACCTCTTCTTCATCCGTCATCCATCGAGGGACACATAGGTCACGCTCAGCCCGGGGCTGTTGTCTGGATGCTGCCGTGAACGTGAGGGGCAGACATCTCCTCCAGACCCGGATTGCCTTTCTCTCGGATGCACACCCGGAGCTGGGGTTGCGGGACTCTGGCGGCTCTATCGTTGAATGTCTGAGGAACCTCCATTCTGTTCCCACGGTGGTTGCATCATTTTGCAATCCCACCAGTGCTGGGCAGGGGTTCCTTTCCTCCACACCCTCACAGTGGTTCTTTGTTCTGTTGTTGTTTTGATAGGAGTCATCGTAACATCTGTGCGGTCACCTCACAGTGTCCCTGGTGGCTCAGTCACACAGGATGCCCAGGAGAAGTGTGGCCCGGCCTGTGGTCACCTCCAATGCCAGCGATGTGCGCTGGTCAAGGCCGATGTGTGCTGGGCAAGCCGATGTGAGCTGGTCAAGGCCGATGTGTGCTGGGCACTGGGGCAGATAGACAGTGGTTGCGGGGGGCGGGGGGGGGGAGCGGGGAGGGAGGGGCAGGGTCTGGAGGAAGGGACCTTCATGAAGCAAAACTCATACCCAGCCCCAACCCAGCACACGAGCCCCGCCCCAGGGAGCCCCGCGTGGGTCTGAGGAGGGGAGACCCAGCGCTTGCCCGCCTGGGCGGGACAGACCCTGAGAACAGCCACTATAAATGCAGACAGGCCGCTCCCCTCCTGTCCTGGTCCCTCCAGGGGCCCAGCCACCTCGGGCACAGACCCTGCTAGTTCGGGAGTGGGTGGCAGTTTTGTTTGGGGTCAGATTTTTCTGTTTGGTTGGTTTTCAAGCCAAGAGAAGGGACAGGCCATGCTTTCCCCGGAGAGGGAGGAGAGGGCCCGGAGAGTGACAGCGCCGCCCACCCAGGGAGCGGGAGGCGGCCCTATCTCCAGGGCCATCGCACATCCCTGCGCCTATCAGCCTCGCCTGGCAGCTGGGAGATACATTTAGATAAAGCGGCCGGCACCGCCGATAACAAGCCCCTCAAATGTCAGGCTGCACAAAGGCCAGCATTGATTGCTGCTCACAGCGCCTGCCGGTCCCCAGCTCCTGCCTTTCTCCTCTCCTTCCTCCCCTCCTGCCTCCCCTCCTTCCCGCTCTGCCCGGGATTATCTGCCTGTGGAAAAGGCCATTGTGCTGTGCAGCATTGTGTTCTTTGCTAAATGGAATTTAGCAACATCTCTCCAATTCCCGCCCTACCTCCCACCCCTCTGGGCAGGTTTCCCTCCCAGCCAGGCCCCAGCTCACTCTCCTCCCTCCTCCTCCTCCTCCTCCCTCCTCCCTCCAGGAGCCCAAAGGCAGGACCAGGCACTGGGCTGACACCTCAGCCACCTGGCTGGACAGGGGCCCAGCATCAGCTGACGGGGGATGTCAGGTGTCAGGAATGCCGGGGCCAATACAAGGGAAGGGGGCGTGGAGACCATAACTGAAGGCAGCCCAGCCCAGGGAAGACCCATCCAGCCCGCAATCCCCTCTGCCGGGGCCTGGGATCCGCCAGCAGAACCACCCTTGACCCGGCCAACATGCTGAGATTTGCCACAGCCAGCGCCCGACAAGGGGACTGTGTCAGGAAGCAGCCGCTCCCGCAGCAGGGGGTACGGTTTTAATTTTTGCTGGTCCTTTGCGTGTCCTGCCCCGTGCGGAGTCACGCTGCGGCGTTCCAGGCCTGCGTTGCAGAAATAAACGCCTCTGTGCGGGCTGTCTGCGCAGCCACTGCTGTGTGGGTTGGTGACCAAACAGGACGTATTTTCTAGTGACACTCGAGCCTCCGAGGGGGAAGCTGGTCACACTCACGATTGTTTGCTCATCGCAGCCACCAGTAAAGAGCAGCATCATCTCTGTGACGGTCCACGGTGCTCAAAACAGCTGCTTTGAGGCAAAAACAGGAGTCAGACACCCCACACCCCTTCGGAAGATGTAAGAGGAGTTGACTCTAAAAACAAACCAAAAACAGAGATGAGCAGCACACCACGCAAACCAGAACTTACAGGGTCCGACATGTCACGAAGAACAAAGAGAAGAAGGGGAGGGAGGCAAGATGAGCGTCCCCCAAGATGCCCGCATCCTATGCCCCCAGCCTGTGCGTGCGGGAGGCCACCCAGCACAGAGGGAGGCTGCAGACGGAATGAAGGCGGCCAGCCAGCTGCCCGCGAGTGGGAGGCGGTTCTGGATTACCCGGCTGCCGGGGGAGCCACGGGGTCCTAAGAAAAGGAGGCCCAGGGAAGGGACGAGGCTGGAGCTTTGTGGAGGCTGGGGAAGGACTCCACCTGCTGTCCCTGGCTTCAAAGACAGAGGATGGGGCCACAAGCCACGGGATGTGGGTGCCCGCGGACGCTGGAAGTGTAAGGAACCCGGTTCTCCGCTGGGCTCCGCAGGAGGAACCAGCCCCGGGAAGCCCACGTTGGACTTCTAACCCACAGGCCTGGGCGACCATCCTGTGTCCCGCCGTTTGTGGCGGCTGAGTTAGGAAACCACCACAGGAGGAGGAGGGGGAGGGGGAGGAGGGGGAGGGGGAGGAGGAGGAAGAGGAAGAGGAGGAGGAGGAGGAGACAGCTACTTCTGGAGCGCTCGCCCGGCTGCGGGTTTGACCCGCGTTTCTCACTCAGTCTCACCTCCTGCCTATGACACGGCTCCGCTGTCACTCCCTTGGGAGGAGGACACTGACGTTTAAAAGGCCCACAGGCCTGACTTCAGAGCCCGGCTCCTCTCCCCTGTGCTCACGCACCGGACCCTCCATGTCGCTGCTGTGCCGAGGAATACAACATGTCCTGTGCGCGGAGCTGGTGACACCCTCACCCAGAGCCATCGATCTGCGTTCAGAGGTTCCAATTCTACGAATGAGACTGAGAGCCGGTGGGCCGCCTCCGCGTGGCTGCAAGGCCGTGTCCGGGCCCCACGGGGCGACACTGGAGGCTTCCTGGACGCGTTTGCGGAGCGGCCGTCCGTGCAGCCTCCACAGCGGATCCCGCCACCGGGGCTGCTGATGGAGCCGCATGTGACGTGTATAACGGCCCCAGGGAAGCGCCTCCCTCAGGACACCGCGTCACCGCGCGCCACGGAGATCAGCGGCGACGCTGCTGATGGGAACGCGGTCTCCATGCCAGGGCAGCGCCGCCACCCATGGAGTCCGTGGCGCCGAGAGGTGAAGGCGGCGAGGCCCGCGGAGGCCATGGGTTCCAGCCGCACAGGTTGCTCACCGAGGAGGATGCCCACGTGGCGGAAGCAGCCAGTTCTCCGGAGGGGGGACGCCCAGACCCTTCCAGAAAGTCCCAACCGCGTGGCCTCAGGCTGCCTTGACGCCGTAATGAGAACAAAGCATCACAAGCCCCTGCTCCGTGCGGAGATCCGCTGCCCACGGGGGCGAGCCCCTCCCGGGCGGCGCTGCTGCGGGGAAATGCGTTTCCAGCTCCTCTCGCGTTTACATGGAACCGCGACACCCGTCCTCACTGCTGGTGCTGCAAGCCGAGTGATGCGTGTGTGTTCCGGGCTGAACGAGGCGGCTAATGTGCCTCCAACACCCTCTGCTCCCTTCCCACGGCGAACACGAAAGCCACACGGAGAGGCTGATGCGGCCATTCGGGGACTTGCGTGGATCCCCGAGTCACTCTGTGGAAGACCGTGCTCTGAGCTCCCTGTAAACTATTGATCTGTGAACCCTCAGCCCCACGGCGCCGGCCACCGCGATGCGGGGGTGTCTGCTCAGCTGGCGGCTCTCCCTTCACTAAAACACGCGCTCGCAGGACCGAGGAGCCGTCTGTGGCGGGCAGCAGTGCTGATGGGCATCTGCAGGGTGCGTCGGGAGCCCTTCCACGGGTGGCGGGCAGCAGTAAAGACTCCCTCCCGAGCCTCCCGGCCTGCTGCCCGCGTGAAGGTCACGGGTCTTTAAAGCTCCCAGTGTGTCTGTTGGCCCGGGATCGATGCTGATACAGAAACTACTGTGCGGGTGACACTGCCTCACGCTAAGAAGCTGCATTGATTTCCCAGGACCTTTCCAGGGGAAGAGCATCTTTCTTCCAGAAGGTACCGTCTAAAAATGGCTCAGGCGCTCCTGGGCCCAGCTCAGAACTACGCCACCAGCAGAGAGGCTGCGCAGACACTGCCGGCAGCACACAGCCGGAGAAAATGGTCCCTTTTCAATGAGCGTCCCCTCCGTTCGCTGAGCCTCAGGGCACTGCAAGGGGAGGGGTTTGCTTAAAGCTCTCATGGCACCAAAAGGCCTTCAAGCCACCCGCCCAGCCCTTCGCTTTTGAACACCCTCCTGGGCGGCACCATGTCAGGGGGCGCCGTGTCAGGGGGTGCCGTGTCAGGGGGCGCCGTGTCAGGGGGTGCCGTGTCAGGGGGCACCGTGTCAGGGGGCGCCGTGTCCGGGGGCGCCATGTCAGGGCGCTTGAGGGAACATCATTCTTTGTCCCACACGTGGACGTGGACCGGACACCCCGTCACCTGGGGTCAGGGACAGACACTGACTGAGGCCCTCGGTGTCCGCAGCAGGAACCGCAGCAGGGCCCGGCACAGTGTCCACGGGAGAGGCAGGCCGCCTGCTCACTGCGGGAGAGAGGGAGGGAGGGAGGAGAAGGGAGTGTATTCGGATTCAGTCACAATCGATTTCTGTCACCGGGTGGAAAGAACAAGAAGCCAGGAACCTATTACGGTCTCTTTACTCAGAGAAAACGTGCAATTAGTGCGGCAGAGTCGGCTTCACGGAGAGGCTGCGGGGCCTGATACCAACCCTCCAGCCAGGCTGCCCCCCACCGGGCTTGGGAGCTCCCCACGGAGATCACAGCCGCCTGCACCCTGAGGTTAACAGGCAGCCCTCCCCCCACAGGCTGCGGTTTGGTCGCAGAGCGGGGTTATGGCTTTGTTTCCCCTCCTGCCCTGAGGGGCTGGGGCTCGGGGCTCTGGCGGGGCCTCCCACTTCTCAAAGGCCCCCAGTTTCTCTGCTCCACAGCCCAAACCTCAGAGTTCAGAGGTCGCTGTGATGTGGCTTGTCCCCGGCATCAGCTAGTGAGGCCCATGTCTGGAGCAGGCAGCCCACACTGGGGGTCCTGGCGCAGGGGGCGCAGGGGGCGCAGGGGGCACAGGGGGGCCAGGGCCAGGAATCTCTGCTCTGCTCTGCTCACAGGGAGGCCCCCACGCAGCTGCAGCCATGGCGCTCATGGCGCATCACCAGGCACAGGACACCCCCCCGCCCCACGCCGGAAGCACAGCAGCCCTGGGACAGGACCTCAGCATGGCACCCCAGATACAGCCAGCGAGGATCAGGGAAAAGGCACAGGAAACTCTGGCGCTTTGTTTAAACTAGAAAACATTACGACCAATCAGGCTCCTTGCTTGTACACTAAGCAATTTGGGCAAATCATTTACCATCAATGAAACCCACTTTCTTACCTAGAAGATGGAGTAAAAATATCATTACCATTCTTCCTTTACAGAGTCATGCGAGCGGAGAACATGTAGAATACTTCACAGCACACTTGGAAGATACTAGGCATTTTTTAAATGTTAGACGACATGTCTGTATTCCTTATTCACCTGTTTAGTCATTTAACAAAGGGGCAGGCATTCAATAAGAAAAGACATATAGAATGCTTAGCAGAATGCCTAGCACACAGTAGGTACTTGAGACATTAATTTTATTTCCCCCTTTTTCCCAAGCGGGGAAACTAGGATGCGGGCCACTGGGCAGAGCCCACCCCGCTCCATGTTGCCGCTACGAGCTCCCTGTCATCGGGTCCCGGGCAGGAAGCCACAGAAAGGGGAAAAGACACAGACATGGCTCTCCAGTCTCCACCCTCGTCAATAAACTTCGGGTCAAAGTCAAGAGCACGGGGACCAGGGCGGAAGCCCGCGAAGCCGACCCCGAGCTCTGCTCTTGACCTCTGAAAACTGGGAGGTCTTCGAACTCATCCGAGTTGCCAAGTCTGCGGCCAGAAAGGAAAATTTCTCGGCTGCTTTTTCATGCCTTCCAGATGAATTAATTTTCTAAATGGAAAATTGAAGTAATTAGGTTATAGACTGAGTGACATTTACGAAGGAGAAAAGCAGGGAAATTGCATATCCTTTATTAAACCGTTATTAGATGTATTAAGCAATATGGAGTCATCACTTCTATTCCTGCAAATGTGATTATTCTTTTCATGCCAAGGCGAGCTCAGGTCCCAGGGCCCAGCGGACCATGACGGGTCACACAAGCACCGCGTGGCCTCCGCGGCGTTCTTCGGGGGCCACCCGCTCCCGGGGAGGGACAGAGGGCCTGGGGCAGCCTCGGCACACACTCCCCCCTGCCCTTCCGCTGACCGTTCACACCTTCCTACTGAACTATCAAAGGACATTGGCTCATTCATTCAGGATGATTTTAAGCAGCACCTACTATGTGCTGGACACTGACCTGAGGTCTACAGCACTGAGAACAACAGAGGACGCTCGGTCTCGTGGACTCTGCAATCCAGGAGGGAAGCCAGACAGCAATGAAATAAGAAGACGCTGTAGTGCAGTGATGGCGAACCTTTTGAACTCGGCGTGTCAGCATTTTGAAAAACCCTAACTTAACTCTGGTGCCGTGTCACATATAGAAATTTTGGGATATTTGCAACCATAGTAAAACAAAGACTTATATTTTTTATATTTATTTTATATATTTAAATGCCATTTAACAAAGAAAAATCAACCAAAAAAATGAGTTCACGTGTCACCTCTGACACGCGTGTCATAGGCTCGCCATCACTGCTGTAGTGAGTGAGCGGTCATTGCCCTGGAGAAAGGGGCAGTCCCGCAGACACGCTGTGCTCGTGAGCTCTGAGGGGGGCGAGGGAGCCAGCCACGCAGCTGACAGTCATCGCACACAAAGGCCCCCTGTGTTCCGGGGGTTCCAGGAACCCCGAGCAGGAGGGACCGTGGCTGAGTAAGAGGTGCTGGTAGGAGGGGGTCTGAGAGGGAGGGGAGCAGGCAGTCCCTGTGAATGTCTGACTCTTGTCCTGAGTGAGGCATCAGACACCGGGAGAGCATAAGCCGGGAGTTCCCACCGGAAAACTCACAGATGCCACAGGAGCTGCGCACTAGTTTCAGAAACTACCATCCCCCAGGGCGGCTGCTTCCTACGCCCGCCTCCCAGGACACACGACCCCTCGTCTTAAATGTAGTTCCTACTCCCTGGCCTTCACTGTGTGGGGTCTCACAAGGCAAAGAGAGAACGGGGACTGCGCCTGGCGCCGATGAGAGCCACTTTTAGAACATTGATTGGCAAGGAGCCCGAGAGAAACGCTGCGTCTGCGGATGCCTTGCTGTACCTGGAGGTCTCTGCCTCCTGCAGCCCCTCCTCCCGCGGGCAGGGTGAGTCACTGCAAAGATGACATGAGGCAACAGGTTTACATGGTTCACGGAGCTATTTTTATTGAGAGTGACCTTTTGCCCTAGCAGGTGTGGCTCAGAGGTTAGAGCATCAGCCAGAGCACCAAAGGATTATGGGTTTGATTGCTGGTCAAGGGCACGTACCTAGGTTGTAGGTTCGATCCCTAGCCCTCACCAGGGCGCGTGTGGGAAGCAATCAACTGATGTGTCTCACCTTGGTGTTTCTCTCTCTCTCCTCCCTCACCATCCAGCTGTCTCTTCTCCCGCCAGAGAGCCCTGGAGGGAGCCCTCCCAGCCGCCCCTGCCCATGGGTCTGCCATCAGCATACCGCCTGCAGGCGTCCCCTGCCTGGCCCCCACGAACCAGAGGGGGAAGCTGAGCCGAGTGTCAGGCCTTGTCACTTAGAGGGAGCGCAGACACCCTGCGGTGATGTCACCAGCCGCAGCAGCCCAGGCATGTCAGCTACCAGCAGACCAATTCATCAGGAAGCGGGAGCTATGACAGCCAGGGACACCGAGACAAGCAGGGCCGACGCGGGTTTGTCACATTAAGAAAAATGGGAGCTGGAGGACCGTTTCCAAGATATTCTAATGAGCTTTGCATTGGGAAGAAAGAGTAGCCCTGATTTCATTTTATTTTAAATATATTTGTATTGATTTCAGAGCGGAAGGGAGAGGGGGAGGAGAGGGAGAGATAGAAACATCAGTGATGAAAGAGAATCACTGATCGGCTGCCTCCTGCACGCCCCACACTGGGGATCGAGCTCGGGCTCCAGGAATCGAACCAGTGACCTTTTGGTTCCTGGGTCGATGCTCAGCCGCTGAGCCACCCCAGCTGGGCTGAGCAGTCCTGACTCAGATAGAATTGCTACCAACCTACTCAGGTCTAACCTGCAGCCCACTCCTCACCCCTCCCTCTCCCCTCACACCCCCCTCCCGTCAGAACCAGGGCGGCTCACCCAGGGCACGTCAGCAGTGTGTTCCTGAAACCAGGCCCCAGGTCCCATGAAATCGCTTTACTGACCCTAACGTCTGTGCAGCTCTGTGAGCAAGAACGGGCTTCCTCAGGCCAGTGTTCCGCGGCACCCACGCTGTAAGCCACAGCAGGCGCTGCGGGCGAAACAGGCTCAGAAACCCATCCCGCGTGCCATTCAGAGTCGAGAACATCCTTCACCACTTCTCCCCGCCCCCACCTGCCTCCCTGCGTCTCTGCCAGCACCTGCTTCGTCTCAGGAGTCGCCGCTTCCATCCCGGCCGGTTCCACGCGGGACCCAGCATCACCCTTCAAAGTCAGAATCGGCCCTGTCACCTGAGCCCCCGCCTGCATTCCGCTGGAACAATTGTGCAAAGCCAGGCCGGCGGTGAATGCGGAGCCAGGCGTGTGGGCGAGAAGCTCGAGGCCATGCCGAGGTTCCAGGAGGGAGAGGGCACCGAGGTCAGGAACTGACCAGGACAGGAGCTCAGGAACTGTCTCGGAAAACCGCGCCCTGATTGGTGGACTGCAGCCCGAAGGAGCCCCCTCCCCGCCCCCGCCCCCCGCACCGCCCCCCAGCACCGCGGGGCCTTACAGAGGACTGGGCCGAGGGGCACAGGCTAAGTCAGCATTCATCACGGCATTCAGGGCCAGGCCCAGCTCCCGGCACTGGGAACAGAGCAGCGAATGACGCAGGTCTCCTAGGGCTTAGGGACAGGCCACACATCACCCGTCACACAGCATCCCAGACGCAGGTGTGGCAGGGGACAGAGTGGGACATTCCCACTGAAACCTGCACAGGATGGGGCCGGCCACAGGGAGGAAGAGCGACAGTGGGGCAGGAAGGACTGTTTGCAGGTCAGTGTGGCTGGCACCGAGGAGGGAGGGGAAGGGGGAGGGAGGAGGGGCTCCAGGTGAGGACAGGGAGGAGGCAGCAGCAGTGAGCTACCTGAGCCCAGGTAAAGGGTGTGGGTGTGGTTTTAGGCGAGTTGGGAGGCTGTGGAGCTGGGGCGTATTGCGAAAGGTGCTGCTGGGTCCTTGTGGAAATGGCCAGGATGGAGAGGGAGCAGGTGTTGGTAGAGACGCAAGTGAGGCAGGGGTGGGAGCGGGGAGAAGTGGGTGCTTAGGGATGTCCCCGAGTCTGAGCTGACAGCCTGCTGACGGCCTTGGTCAGAGCCCGAAGAGTAGAGAGAAAGAGACTCCGAGGTTTTGCCTTAAGCAACTGGTGTGTCCGGTGTCTGAGACAGGGTGCCCGTGGGAAGGCATGTTTAGGGGAGAAATTCTATTTTGGCCAAATTAAATTTATGGTTACCATTAAGTATTCATGGTAAAATGTCAAGAAGGAACGCACACACATACTTTATTTTGGAAGAGAAATAGAAACATTAGGCAGTAACGAAGAGCAGAGTAAGCTTTCTGTGTGTGTGAAGATCAGAAATATTGGACCATTCTTACACACATTTTCCCATCCAAAGACAGCCTGGAGAGATCAGAAAGATAGGTCACGATTCATAGCCATGTCTGATTGAAAAGGGCCATTAACTATAAGAAACCCAAAAAATACCAAAAAGATAAGAAATCCAAGAACTAAAAATTAAAATAAGAATGGGATGATATTTTTCACCCAACAGAATAGTAGGAAGAAATTAAAAATATCAAATAACACCCAAGGTTGGTGCAGATGTGGGGACATGAGCACACGCATACACTTTTGACAGAACTGGAAATTCTGAATGTTTTCTGAAATCCGCTTGGCGATAGCTATCAGAAGCCATTCGCTGGAGCAGTCTCATTGGAAACACAGGCTGCAGAAATGTGCACAAAAATGGTCAAAGATGGGCGTGTACGGGCGCTCACCGCCTCCTTTGTGGTCTCAAGGAGTAGGAACTAAATCCCGTTCTATCTCCATAAAGAAATGCTCTAACCAGACCAACGAGAGCAAGAAGCCTGTATTTAAGTGGGAAAAGGGGCAAATGGCATGGTCTTAGGAGCACAGGCTTCTACATTTATTGTAACTGTTTACACCTGGCGACGCATTTGTGCAATAATTCTACGCGGGAAAAGGCATCGGAAGGCACAGGTCGGGCTGCCCTCTGAGGCTGGCTTGGGGAGGTGAGAATGAGGAGAAACTTCCTTTTCACGGTGTCTATTTTAGTAAGATTGGAATTTATAGCACGAGAACGATCACTTTTTAAAATTAACGTTAGAAATGAAAGGTCAACATTAGAAATTTAGACAACGCAGGACAAAAGGAGTAGAACACAGAGCTCTAAGCTAATGTCCTCCTTCCTGTGAAGATTCACACTTAGAATCTAGGAATCTATCCTCAGCCACCAATCAGGTTTGCAACTAAAGGTTTCTAGAACGGCATGCTCACTGCCATATTACCTGTAACAGTGACGATTTTAAAGAAGTTTATTGTCTGCTATTGGAGTCATCGTCTTATCAGTCACATTCAAATACACAATAGAATAGAAGGCAGCACTGGGACTGCTTTTGAAGGTCATTGAGTGACATGGAGAAATGTTCACATACAAGCTGAGTGTGAAAAAGCAAGAGGAAATGACCTCACGCTGCCCATACATGATGGTGTGTGCACACATCAACGTGTCAGACCAATAAATTCGTGTTAGAAGACAGTGATTACCTCTTGGTCACATAGAGTTTAACTTATTCTTTTCCTAATTCCAGTTTTCCCAGCTCGTCACCGAGCACGCCCTCCCCTCCCAGTCAGAAGGTCCCAAGTGAGAGAAGCAACAGCACGTTTGTACACCTGCTTGTCCTCCTGGATTTTACTTTGTCCTTTTGCTCAACAACGTGAAAAGCCCGGAGCTCACGCAGCCAAAGGGAATCAATCGCCTCACTGAGGAGGCAATTAGAATTTATTGCAAATAAGGTTCCTTTCCAAAGGCACTCAGAGAATCATGCCTGCAGACGTGCGAGAGAAACTCCCATCCGATCCCTCCTACCCCCTCCTCAGACCACGACAGACTGGGAGAGATGGAGACGGTCTGCCTGGGCCGAGATAAGAATGGTGACTTGGGGGAAAGGCAATAGTCAAGGACAGCGGTTCTCAACCTGTGGGTCGCGACCCCTTTGGTAGTCGAACGACCCTTTCACAGGGGTCGCCTAAGACCATCCTGCATATCAGATATTGACATTATGATTCATAACAGTAGCAACATTACAGTTATGGAGTAGCGACAAAAGTAATTTTATGGTTGGGTCACAAAATGAGGAACTGTATTTAAAGGGCCAGGAGGTTGAGAACCGCTGGTCTGGGAGATCAGAAAGGCTCTCGGTTGCCTATGGGGACGGTGTAAGCTAACGGTGTCCACCACAGAGTGGAGGGTCGGCGCTCCCGAGGCTCCCGTCTGGGTGGATGGTCGGGATGAGGCAGTGAGTGACCAGAGGTGGCCCGGTGAGTAGGACACATCAGCCCTGAAACCATGAGGACATTTAATACGGACATAACTCAGCATAAAGAAAACTTCCAGAAGCTGCACCCCGAGTCCCGGAGAGCCGGGGACCTGGTTGGCTTAAAATTAAATGTTCCTCACGGGATTTGCTTCACCATATTGATTGCCTAACAAACTACATGGCTACAGACAGTGCAAAGGTAAACGCCAAACCAGCCCCAGTGAATGGTTTCGAATTCCTAATTAATGCAACATGGATCAAAGGTCCCTTAAGACAAAGCGGGTGTGGATCACCTTTTCCCAAAAGGATGTTCTCTTGGGCCTCTAGTCCTAAGAAATTCTAAGAAAATGGCTCCTAAGACCAATGGATGATAATAATCATAATAACAACAACTCACGTGTACACACACACACACACACACACACACACAGGTTACTTCAGACCAAGGACTGTCCTGAGAACCAATATATTTGGAACCTCGCAGACGCCATGCCCCTCTCACCCACTCACAAGGTACGGTGACATTTTACACTCCGCCCCATAGCAAGGGAACCTATTCAACTTCCGCACCTATCCTAAATTTGACCATGGAACCTATTTCTTCATAACGTTTATTAACAGCAGTTGTGAAACACTGATGTATATTCATTAAGTCATTCCACAAATATTCATTGAATGCCTTCTTGGGCCCAGCCCTGAACTTCGCAAATATTAGAGAGAGAACAGCAGAGCACTAAAAACTCAAGACAGACATTAAAAGAACAAGCCGGTGGGCGCGCAGTGCAGTCTGACTTGGGTGAGCGGCGGGAGGCGGCAGGAGTGCGCTTGGCGAAGCTTGCGGAGTGAGGCTGGGCCACGGCCACCGGGCCCACGTGGATCAGCGGCCCACGTGGCGTCGGCGGCCCATTGCGCTCGTGTGCAGTCGGGCTGGATGGCGGGAGAACCCCTCCCCTCCCCTCCAATGAGGTTCATTTAACCACTTTCTGTACAGACCCCAGTCATGTAAAGCTGCAGCAAAGGCAACGGCGATTCCCCAGCAGCAGGAAAACCTTCCTGCCTAAATGCTTCGAGGCAGCACCGGCCACGAGAGAGACTCAGTCCCTGAGACCTGCAGGGCTCGTGGCCCTCTTTTTTTTCTAATATTTTTTTTCAATTTATTTCATAGAGGAAGGAAGAGAGAAATAGAAACATCAGTGATGAGAGAGAATCATGGATCGGCTGCCCCCTGCACGCCCCACACTGGGGATCCAGCCTGCAACCCGGGCCTGTGCCCTGACCAGGGATCGAACCGTGACCTCCTGGGTTATAGGTCAACGCTGAACCACTGAGCCCCGCCGGCCGGGCCGTTGCCTAGCCAGGTGCTTGAGGCAGGGCGTGGACACATGGACACCTGGGACTCCATTCTAGGCCTTTGACTGGGACTGTGAGGAGCTGCAGGATAATGTAACGTGTGTGCCGTGTGCGCCGTGTGCACCCGTGTCTGTGTGTGGCTGCACATGTGCGTGGGTGTAGACAGGAAGAAGATGGCCTCCGAAGACCCACCTGACATTAAATGTCAAAGCCAAGGGCAGTTCTCAGCTTATTGTGGGAACAGAGAACAGCAGGAGGCAATGCAGACCACAGTCACCACGGCCTGGGTTTACACAGTGGTGGGATGTGCACACATTATTGTCCCTATTACCCCAACTGTGGCAATCTCCACGTCCCCCGCGCAGTAAATGAGAAAGTTAAATTTATGGTAAAAACCAAAAGGCCAGCATCCCCGTTTTCTTAGCTGGTGTCAAAGCTCTTACCTTATTCACTGAAAAGCCTTTCTTTAGGGCCGATGAGGGACAACCATTCAGTTCTCTCTCCGGCGTCCACTCAGCCCTCGCGATGTGCCTCAGGGTGGGGCGGGGTGGGGCGAAAGAGCCATCACCACAAGCTCCGTGCTCTCCTCCCGTCCCTCCCCACCTGCCCCTGAGGCCACTGTGCCAGGCCTTCAACTTGGGAGGGGCCACACCTCGGAGGATGGAGTCAGTATCACAACAAGCCACCCGACAACGCACTCGTTTCCCTGTGTACGTGTCTGTGTGTGTGAGTTACGCACACATGCATATACGCACAACCATCACATGAACTCCTTCTAGCGTTAAAGCCTAAGACTAGCTGGTGGCTTGGTTCCAAAGCCTCCTCAACACACCCCCCCGCCCCCCCGCCCAACACTCTAATACACAGACACTGGGTGCCAGTTGCCATCTAACTGGAGCCATATGCCCTCTGCATCCAATATCAAGGGTTGCCCGGTGCACTTGCCCAGGTCCCTAACGATTCAATCTCCATACACCATGGGCTCTGTTTGCTGCTTTTCTATATGCACTTAAGGCTCAAAAGGACATTACCTAACGAACAAATCCAAAGCCATGTTGTTGTTAACCGTTGGTGTGATCTATGTTGCCCAAAAAATGGTCGTAGGTCTCATGACGCCTGCATCTTAGAGCCCTTGTAGCCATGATGCTCCCTCCCCAGAATAAAGGAGAGAATTGCAGTCTTCACTGCCAACAGCCCCAAAGTCAGCCTTGGCCGCCGGTCCCTGTTCAGAAGGGAAGTGCCTACAGGCCTCCCGCAGAGTCTGGGGGGTGAGCTTACATTTTGTGCTGCATTTCTGGGGTTTCCTGGCATCTGTGCTCTTCGGAGAGTGAAGGAAAGGACACGTGGTCCAAGCAGCCCGGCCTGGGGAGTGCGCTCCTGGGCAGGCTGGGTTCTGTTGATACCCTGCGAGGAGGAAGGAGAGAAGAGCTGTATGAGAAGTGAATTTCTGCACAGTCGCTGTTAGGGAACATTTCCCGCCCTGCTCCAATGTCAGACTCCCGCACCAGACCCGCTCCTGTGCCCCCTTAAATCCGGACAGCGACAAGAATTCTAAGTCTCTGTCCTTTCTGGCCACCTGAATGCGCATTTTGCCGCCCACTCCCCTGAGAAAGCACGGCACAGCGGGCGGGCCTGAGCACTTGAAGGGTTCTTTCTTCTCGCCACCCACAGACCTGAATCGGCCTTTTACAAAAATCAGCTCTAGTTTTCAGTACCATGTTTCTAATTGTCAGGGACGGCTGCGTTCCCTCCTCCTCATCCTGTATCTTCACAAGGGGTCTGGCCGTCTTTCAAAGCCAGCCTCCCGCACAAGGAGGAGGCCCCACACCACGTGCCTCGACTGGACACGCAGCATCACCGTTACCGCAGATGGATTTGCTGCACGGACTCTGATTCTCACGCTCTCTGCAGAAGCTTTGCTGCCCCGCAATCATTTATGAGAAATTGGAAAATCTTAACAAAAATCTAAGGAAACCCAGCGACTCCTAACTAGATGTGAACTCGAGAAAAATGGGTGCTGGGGGTGGGGAGTGGGGGATACAGAGCTGGAAGCTGAAGTATCTTAAGAAAGGTTGATGGGTGAGCAAGGACCCTTGAGTGTCCCATCAGTGTGCTCTGTCAGTGCTGACGGGAAGCATGAATGTTTTCATTAGTCCCTGTCCTTCCTTGACCTTGAGCTGAGCGTGGGTCTCGCCAAGCACAGTCTTGTCAGTGAAGGAGAAGCAGAGCCTGATAGATTCACTGCATGTCAGACAGAGGGAACTTCACTGCTAATGTCCCTGGGTTGTTTTAAAGAGCTCAGCCTGCTTTTCCTCTTATTGGCCTGGATCTCGTGGCTAATTTATTTAAAAGACTGAACTGGCCCCTGATGGCTGGGATCCATTTTAATCTCTAAATTGACCACTCTTCTCGATTGAATTTAGAAATGATGAGGCTGCACGGTTCAGGCTGGAATGCTGACTTCATCTCCGCACCCGGGCCTGGGGGGCTGGGCAAAGCCTGGTCCGTGGACAGCATCCCTACTGGGCTCATAGAGTCAACCCCACAGAGACCGGCGAGCAGAGACCCTGAGCCTAAGAGTCCAGTCATGGTGCTGGTGAGGCCTCAGCCCAGTAACCCTGTTATACAGAACGGCGTCATAGAAACTCATGCAACTCTACATGTACCACTGTGCCGGCCATTCCAGAGAACACAGGAAGGAGTCAGCGTGACCCCGGCCTGCACAGCGTCCACAGTGCACTAAGGAAGCGTGGCATTGCCAAGTTCATGTTACTAAGTCAGAGTATGATGAATTCTTAAATGGAAGAGTCCATGCGTAGGCAGAGACAAATTCCAACAGGAAGGATTGGACAGATGTGTTAGCTGAGACTGTAGGACCGGAACTCTGAGTCTCAATCCCTCTCACCCGTGACCCAGGGAGCAGCTAGTGGGGCTGCTGGGCTTGGAGGCTCCACACTACTCCACCTGCCCAGAATGAGGGGGACAGGGGGGTGTGGCAATTTTGCATGTGCTCCAAGGAGGGGTGCAAAGGCTTACCAAGAAGTATGAAAGGTGAAATCAGCCCACGAGGAGGTGTGGAGTGTTGTCATCCCAGAGATGGATACCTCTTCACCTGTCACGAGAGGGTTAGCAACAGCTGTTCATCTCATCCCCATAGAGCAGGACAGTAAGTCAAGCTCAGCCAACTGTCCACATCTCCGTCACAGTAAGTTATGAAAGACCTATTCCGGAGACAGTGACTGCTCTCAATGTAATTTGTACTCTTTGTCTTTCCAAGTTGTTTTGATGAATATGTCCTTCTGCTTGTAAATACACTGCATGCTGATAGTCATCAATGCATTGAAAGTGTAACAGATGCAGCCGCCTGCAGTCCCTCCACCCACTGGCTCGTCCTTCCACGTGACGGTGCATTTTCTCCCGGCCTTTGCTGAGGACCAAGCAATCGTGATGCCACGTAAACGGGTCTCTAGAGGCTTCCATTAGCACTTCTGTGTCGCCTGATTTTCTACTGGAAAAGGTAGCGGGATACTCATGTCCATCAAGAAAAAAAAAATGATATAGTAGATAAAATGAAAGGAAGATATTTAATTTGTATTATATGGTCTTCTTATGGGCAAATACGTGATAGAATACAATTCATAATATATGAGAAAATTAAGTTCTTAAGCAATCACTAGGATCTATAACTAGAACATGGATGAGTTGCGGGAGTGAATTTGTTTTAAAAATAAGTGAACATTGTCGGGAGCCGGTCCATGCTTGCTGTTTCAAGGGACCTGGCATATATGGCATACTGTTCTTAATATGTTTGCTCACCTTCTTGGCACTATGTGTTTTAACCAAGGTCTCTGAGAAAGGTTGTTTTCCCCAGGTAGGGATTTTCCCCTGAAGTTAGGGAGGGAATAAAACCCCTCAACTAAGTGCCAGGCGGGTAATTAATCCCTTTAACTACGAACAATCATGCTTAAACTACATAATCTTTTCTCCCTGGAATGGAGATAAGAAACGCCCTAACCTTTGTAATAGAGATTGATAGGATTGAATCAACTGGTATAAATACAGTTGTAACAAGACAGAAACACTCAGAACTTCAGACACAGAACTCAGAAGACAAGACCAAGAGAGACAGAACCTACAGGGAACCAGGAGATGGAGGAGCTTCGCTGGAAAGAACATGGCAAGGGATCCTGGACTGAACCTGACTGCAGAAATTGGCAAGAGAACCTGACTAGAACCTGGTGACCGAACCTGGCTGGAGATCTGGAGCAGAACCTCTCTGGAGATCCAGACCAGAACCTGGCTGGAGATCCTGGCTGGAGATCCTGGCTAGGCTGCTGATCAACTGAACGCTATCTCTGTGTCATTCCTTCTTCGCCAACTCCGTCCACACCTATGGGGAACCCCTGGACCCGCTGGGGTTGGACCCCGGCAGAACATTTTCTTGCTGATGGAACCCAGGACTTCCACACTAGAGTGCGCTTCCCTGTGAGGAGCTGGAGAAGGACAGACTCGCCCTGAGGACAGAGCCGCCAGGGCCTCCGCTGGGGCTGACCTGCTGTCCTTGTTGCGTAGACCGAGTGGGACCCTCAGAGGCCGGGCAGTTCCAGTGCCACTGCTCAGTCTTCGACGGGCTGGGGAGCAAACCGTCTCCAAGAACCGTAGCCAGCAGCTCTCCGCACCCCAGACGCCAGAGACGCGCCTCTCCCGCGTCCTGTAAGGCGGGCACCGCAGGCGTCATCGATGGTGGAGGCAGTTTCACTCACGACCCTCCAATGTCTTGATTCCGGACTCCCCGACCCCGCGATAGCGTCACCTGGGGAAGCTGGGCAAATGCGCGGTGCTGTGCTGGGGTGAAAAATACGACGAACGCTTTGATCATCCGAAAGGACCCTCCCGCCTCGTGGGCCAGTCTCCGTGGCTAACAGGGCCTCTTCTTCCCACGTCACCCCAGCTTCCTCCCTTTCCCTAAAGGGCCCCACGGGTGGGTTTGGGGATGGGTTGTATTGTTCGGCTGCAAAAATAAAGCAGATGGTGTAGGGAAGCCAAAGATGAGGTGGTCGGGACCCTGACAGGAAGCCCCTGCAGATAAGCAGAGGGAAATTGTTCATTAAAACGAATGAACATGAACGTGGAGTTTCTGCTCATCCATTGCGCGCAGTGATTTAAGTTCCTGACGCTCCTTGGGCCTTGGTTAGCGATCAAATCTGCGGAGACAGGTGTGTCCATGGGTCTCTGCCTTTGCAAGTGACTTCGCCAGAATTCCTTCACAGCTTGTCTTCCCTCCGGAGTCAGCCTAGTGCTGTGCAGGGGATAGAGCAGGCGGGGTGCCGTCCCGGAGCCCGGCCCGGAGACCTGGACAGACAGACGCTGGCCACTCTGCACATGGCCTGACTCACAGCTGCGCTTCTGCTCAGAGACCCCAGGGTCTGTGGACTGGCCACCCCGATCCACCCTGAGGAGGGGCCGGGAGAGGCACCCCCTTTAGTCTCCCAAGCAAGTGAGGGCGTTCTCAGCCGATTCTCTCAAAAGCGACACGACCGTCGCCAGTCACAGCAACACTCGCCCTGCCTCTGGCCAAGCCTCCCTCAGGCGGCGGCGCCCGCTGCACGGAGCCGCGCTGTTCAGTGTCCGCCCCCTCCCTGCCCGCGGCCAGGCCGCCCCAGCCCTCGGCTAGCGACTGAGGAGGTGACAGCCGTGGCCGAGACAGCCTGTGTGTTTCCGTGGAAGCCGCGCTTGGTGAGAAGGTCAGTCATCGAATGGGGCTGTTTTCACCGGAGACGAGGGCAGTACCAAGGCCCTTCCCGCTGGAACGGAACCGGCTGGTTTGCAGGAGTGATCACATGGGCCCTGGAGCAGTTTCTGTCTTAAAAGGAAAAGTATGCTCGAAGATTTATACCTTAAAAATGTCTGGAGCATTGACCAAGCAGCAAAGCTTTAATGAGATTTGTAAACCAAATGATAAAGCAAAGGTTAGGGCTGTTTGTAGAAAAAAGATCCTTATTGAAGAAATCTTATCATTTCAAACTGCAGTATTCACACCAGAATTATTTTCAATGAATGAGGCAATAGGCCTGCAAGGTTAGAGAGAAGGTAGCAGAGAGTGTAAACTTTCTATAGGAAAGCCTAAGTGGCCTTCTGACCGTTCAGCCAGCAGCTATGACGTGCAATGACCACCGGGGGGCAGGTGCTCAACGCAAGAGCTGCTGAACTGAGGTGACTTGGCAGCTGCGGTTCTCGGGTGATGCACCCGGAACCAGAGAGGAGGGGGACCCAATTCCGGGGGGTGTCGCCTGAGAACCGCCCTCTCGCAATCTGGGACCCTTCAGGGGATGTTGGAGAGCCAGTTTTGGCCCAATCCCCGCAGGCCAGGTCAAGGGACACCACTTCTAGGAATATATCCCAGGAAATCAGAAACACCCGTCAGAAAGGACACATTTTCTTTTTCTTTTTGTTTTTCTTTTTTTTCCTAAAGCTCTCCCAGTTCCTCTCTCTTTCACAGCCCGTTTCTTCCCTCCATCCTCACATCTCCACCTTCTACTCTAGTTTGCTAGAGATTATTACTTTATTTAATTCTTGCTTCTGCTTTTATTTTAAACCCATGGGTATTTTTTGGTCATAACTTTACCCCACTTTATGAAAACATTTTGTGTTTTATCTGCCATTTCCCCCTTTATTTACCTTATTCTCTTTCCTGATAACTTCTTTGCACAGGGAGATGCTGTATTTAAGTCATTGACTTCCCACCCGCAAGCCAGTCACCGCGGAGGCTCATGGGGCGAGCACACTGGCAGCTCAGCTGGAATCTTCTTTAGGACACGCCAGGCCCTTTTAGCTTTTTTGTTGTTGTTGTTCTGTAAACTCTCACCTGAGGATATTTTTTCCATTGATTTTTAGAGAACGGGAGGGAGAGACAGAGAGAGAGAGAAACATTGATGTGAGAGAGACACATCGATTGACTGCTTCCCACACCCACCACAACCAGGGCAGGGGATGGAGCCTGCAACTGAGGTACGTGCCCTTGACCAGAACTGAACCCAGGGCCCTTCAGTTCACGGGTCGACGCTCTATCCACTGAGCCAAACCGGCGAAGGCTCGTTAGCTTTTGGTTCTCCCCACACCACTGAGATCTGCCACAGTCATTTCCTGAAAACGTGACCAGTCCTGTGATTTCTCTTCCCTCTCATCTTCCCTGATTTTCGTTATGCACGTAGTTCGGGAAGCTCCTCGTCCCCCGGGAAGGATGCTGCCCGGCCTGGTGCCCGGAGAGCCCACGGGGCCAGCGAGTTGCACACACGGGGCCCTGGCTCCACTGGCCCCAATCCATCTCACCCCTGCACTCCTGTCGGTATCCCGGCTCAGGTGGCTCCCATCCCACAGTCCCACCCAAGGGGGGTGCGGTGTGCGCATGCGTGTGTGTGTGTGTGTGTGTGTGTGTGTGAGTGTGCGTGAGTGTGTGTGAGCGTGTGTATGCGAGTGTGTGTGTGTGTGAGTGTGTGTGTTTGTGAGTATGTGTGTATGAGTGTCAATGTGTGTGTGTGTGAGTGACTGTGAGTGTGTGTGTGTGTGTGTGTGAGTATGTGTGAGTGTGTGTGAGTGTGTGAGTGACTGTGAGTGTGAGTGTGTGCGTGCATGTCCCTTGTTCTCCTCATTGCCTTTCCGAGCTTTCCTCCAGGAGAGGAGGCAAGGTCTTCGCCGTTATCTGATATAAGGAGTCCCCTCTCCACCCTCCTGTGCCGTGGGAATCGCGGTCCCATAACTAAGGGAAGGCGTCTGCTGTTGAACAAGCCACCGCTGGCGCCTCTGGGACACTAGGATGCGCAGGCGCCCTGGGCATGTCCCCCGGTGGGAATGGACCCTGTGCCCTGGCACCTCAGGTGGACGAGGGGTCACTGGACACCCCGTGCTTCTAGCCAGGACGCCTGAATGACAGGAGACCTCTGGCGGGTGTCTGAAATCAGACCCAGGGACGGCGACAGCTGCATCCAACAAGCCCAGGTGACCCGAACCCTGGCCTGGGCTGAAAGCTAAGCCCCGGCGCAGCTGTGTCTGAGCCCCACGCCCAGTGGGGAGTAGCAAACAGTCTATTCTTTCAAACCAGTTGTTTCCTGAAGCATTTGTCCCGTCTGCCCAGGATTTGCCAGACCCGGGTGGCCTGTGGCTCCTGAAGCCCGGGGCCCAGCCAGCTGCCCGCTGCCCGCCAGGGCCCGGGGTCTGAGGCCGCCCGAGTGGCATCCGCTTACTTGCAGCTGTTATTACCCCAGCCCAGGGGCCCTTGTATAATCCCCCAGGAGAGGGAGAGAGACAGAGGGGGAGGGAGAGGGGAGGAGGGAGGAGGTCTTTACTTCTGGGCTCTGCTTCACCAAGCGGCTCTGAGAGCAGGGAAACAGACTCAGGGGCCACACGGACTGTGCACACTGACTGCTCGTCGGTGAGGCCAAGTGAGGCTGGAAAGCAGCGCGCTCCCCCCAGCAGCTCTTACTCAGGGTCCAGAAGGGCTTAGCAAGTTCAAACACTCCCCTGCCTTCGTCTCCATCTCCGGCGGTGGAATTGCTAAACGAGACCAATATTCGCGTTTACTAAACACAGAAGCGGGGTGGCTGACCACCTCGGGTGGCGCAGAGCACAGGGCGTCCTGCGAGGGCTGCTGGACAATCGCTGTTTCAGCACAAGGGGAGGGAGGCTCCCGATGAGGTGGGTCCTGGTGATGAGGGTGACCTTCCCTGAGGGGAACTGGCTCAGCGTGGCCACTGACAGGGAGCGTCCTCGCCCCTGCGGAGTGCGGGGAAGCAGACGGCTCTGCCGGGACCCTGTATGGGGGGCACAGGGATCTGACCCGGGAGGAGGCCTTGCTGCTCAGACACATCTTTCTTCCCCAGAGTGTGTTGTTTCCAGACTCTTAAACGGCGTTATTTTTAGAGCGTTACTCATTCTCTAGCCTCTTCCAGGCTGGCCCGGTGTGAAGAAGACTCCCTGTCACCCAGCTCCCTCAGTTAAAGAACAAGTCCGAAGGCACGAAAAAGAGTCACGACAGTCAACTTAACAAAACACCCAGGCCTGTGACTCCCCGGGGAAATGCTTTTTTAATATGCCCAAGGATTTATTGGTTTTCATCTGTGCCTCAATAAAATGTGTTTTTTCCTACGTATTGTATTCACTCTCCACAATGAAGCAACAAACAGAACTCACACAATCAGAATTTTACCAACCACCAAGCTCTGCGTGGACTCATTCAAACCTTTAGAGCAACAGGCCTTTTCAAATTGCAGGAAAACTGCATTTTATTCCTATTAAGGCAGAGCATACAATGCCGGTATTTTTCAAGACAGAGGATAGATAGATGAGAAAGGGGGATACATACATGCATACATACATACACATAGAGAGATAGATAATAGATGATGATGATGATGATGATGATGATGATGATGAGAGATAGATAGATAGATAGATAGATAGATGATAGATAATAAATACATGATAGATGATAGATAGATAGATAGATAGATAGATAGATAGATAGATAGATAGATAGATGATAGATAGATAGATGATAGATAAATAGATAGAGGATAGATGATAGATAGATACAGAAGGGAGAGAGAGAGAGCTAGAGAGAGGGAGAGAGGCTGACCGATATGAAGGGGAATCGCACCTTCAGAGCTCTAATCACCAGGTCCCATCACGGCTCTGCCCCATCCCACCTGATCCCTGGTGAGGCTGAGAAAGCTGAGCCTCGGGGAGACCGTCCGTCCTGTTCACAGACAGTGACAGGGAACCTCAGCTTTAGTCCCTTCACCCGCGTGCAGCCTTCCCGCCGCCCTCCCCCTCCCTCAGGTACCAGGTCACCTTAGCTACTGCCCCCTCCTCCCTGCAGCTCCAGTCCCTCCGAGGAGCCCGGGTTCCTCTGGCCGCACAGCCTCATCTCCGGCCCTGTCATCTGCTCCTCCGCCCACAGAGCAGGCTCACACCCATTCCTCGCACAGCCCCGCCCGCCCCGGCTGACCAGCCTCTGCCGCCCGCACAGCACCGGCCTCGGCCTGGTGCACTGGGCAGGGCAGGGCGGGGCTGCTGGCTCCGGCGGCCACTATTCTGTCCCCAACGTTTCTCAGGACAAAGAGGACTGGATCCGGCACTGGGCTCGCCTTCCACCAAGACCTTCGTCCCCTTCTCGTCCAGCCAAGCACACGGCTCCTTGCTCATGGGACTCCGCCCCGCTGAGCCCCATCCGCACCTCATTCTCCACCCTCCTTCGCCCCTAATGTTTTATAGGGCCCACGGGGCCCCAGGAAACCACTTTAGGAGACAGTTTGAGAAACGGTGTCCCAACAGGTCTCTCTGTGTTTAAATGTGTTCTCTTTTGAGTCTTTATTCCCTTCCGCCCGCTGCATAGGGCAGTGATGGCGAACCTACGACACGCTGTCAGAGGTGACACACGAACACATTTTTTTGGTTGATTTTTCTTTGTTAAATGGCATTTAAATATATAAAATAAATACCAAAAATATAAGTCTTTGTTTTACTATGGTTGCAAAGATCAAAAATGTCTATATGTGACACGGCACCAGAGTTCAGTTAGGGTTTTTCAAAATGCTGGCACGCCGAGCTCACAAGGTTCGCCGTCACTGGGTAGGGCCTCACTCATCTCCCTCCCTGGCTACATCGCGTGGTCACACCTGTGTCTGGCGTCCTTCTATTCTGTCGCTTGCACTCCCTGCATCTGTTGGCTCCAGGGACAGCTGGCATGGCTGCCAGTGACATGATCCTCCAAGGAGCTCTTGTAAACTCACCCGAACGGTTTGGTGAGAGCCGGGCACCACACAAGCTCCTGAGAAAAGCGCCAACATGAACCTTCCCATCAGGCCCTGTCCTGAGCATGCTTATCCTTTCAGCCTTCTAACCTGGTGGGAAACCGGGAATGACTCTACCGCCTCACTTGGAAATTGGGGAGGTTGGGAAAAAAACTTCTTATTCCCCCCAAAAATGCCCGTTCCGCATTACATGCCGAATTAAAAGCACATATTCCCTAGAGCTCGGACGGGGGCGGGTAAACCTTATCTGCGAAGGCCCAGATGCTAAGTATACTTGGCTTTGTGGGCCGTGATGTCTCTGTTGCAACTACTCGATTCTCTTGTTGCCAGAGGAGGCGGGGCAGCCGTCGCAGTGTGTGAAGGACGGGCCTGCCTGAGTCCTGATAAGGGTTAGTGACCGAATGGGCAGGCTGGTGCAGGCCGTGGACGTGGGGGGCGGGCCCTGCGCCATGTCCGTCAGTGAGAGCCCCCTGGAGAGAGCTGTCTGCAAGCAGCTTCGAGAGCTATGGAGCGCTCACTCACCCACTCGCTCCCACGGAGTTTCATTCGCAAGGATAAGACCCCGTCAAAGTTATTGGAGATTAAATTTTAAACGAATATCAGGAGAGAGGAGGCGGGAAAACTCAGCACGGAGAAGCGTAGAAACGCCACGCAAACGTCCGAGTCAACAGCCTGCTGAGCGCGGACCAGAGAGCTCACCAGGAGGCTACTGAGAGCTCGTGGAGGGCAATTCATAAAGAGACACAGATGTGGAAGCTTAACCCCCACAGATGACGCCCTGAAGCTAAAACAGACGAGAGACAGCTGGACCTGCGGGTGTTTAACCCACCTCTGTGGGGCTGCTCCCCCAGGTCACATGACTTTCAAAAGACAGACCCTCCTCCGCCTCATCTTCCTGTTCTTCCTCATTGCCGTCACCATCTTCATCCTCAGCCTACCTTCGTTTTCATCTGCATTTTCACCTCCTCCTCATCTTCACCCTCCTCATCTTCACCATCCTTTTCATCTTCCTCCTCATCATCATCATCATTCTTATCTTCATGCTCCTCCTCAGCACCCTCATCATCTCATCCTCAGCCTTCATCATCTTCATCCTCACCATCCTCACCTTCATCATCCTCATCATCGTCCTCACCCTCATCCTCATCTTCATCTTCCACCTCACCTTCATCCTCATCCTCATCTTCATGACCATCCACATTGTTCTCATCATCTTCATTCTCATCATCACCTTCCTTTTCATCATTCTCTCCATCTTCACTCTCATGACTAGCCTCTTCCTCCTCCTCATGAATATTTGCAGGTTGCCCTGTGGTGAAACATTATGCTCACACTTCACACGTTGTGTTTAGTCAATCTTGCTACAGCCTGTGAAACAGAGACATACAGTGCCATTCTCACTCTGCGGCAGGACGCTGGGTCTCAGCAACCTAACAAGTCACACACTTACACGGTGGAACACTGCTTGGCCGTAAAACGAAAAGGAAATCTTACCTTTTGCAACAGCATGGACAGACCTGGAGATTATTATGCTGAGTGAAATAAGCTGGTCAGAGAAAGACAAATACCATGTGCTCTCACTTATATGTGGAATCTAAGGAACAAAATAAACTGATGAAAAAAATAGAAACAGAGGCATGGAACAGACTAACAGCTGTCCGAGGGGAGGGGGTTGAGACGGATGAAAGAAGGTGAAGGGCTTAACAAAAAATTATATATGCGTCACACATAGACACAGACAACAGTGTGGTGATAGCCAGAGGGCGGGCGTAGGGGTGGATGGGATGGATGGGGTGGAGGGAGGTGGGGAGAGGTGGGGAAAATGGAGATGGAAGAGACTTTGCTTGAGGTGATGGGTACGGGGCACAGTGTGCAGATGGTGTTTCATTGAGTTGTACACTTGGAACCTGTGGGGTTTTGCTAACCAATGTCACCCCAATAAATTCAACTTAAAAAAAAGAAAGTGGCCAAGCCCACATTCAATCCAGGCCTCTACGGTGCCAAGCCCGTTCGCTAACGCGGAAAACTGAAACGTTGCTCCTTCGCTTGGCAATACGGCTTAGGAGTGCTGCTCGAGATGCTCGTGACTAAAATCCTTATCGCCATCTGGGCCCTTCTTGAGCATCTCTCTGGTACCACAAATAGCTGCAGATTCAAAACGGCACCAGCGCCGTCACCCTAGCCAGGCCCCCGGCAGGGTGAAGGGGTAGCAAGCGCAGCCTCGGTGCCCGGAGCAGAGGGTTTCAGGAGCAGCTGGGAGGCCCTGCTGCCCTCGCACTGGCCATGCATATGCATGGCATCACCTCCCTCGCTTCTGCGGTTGTTCTGTGTTTTCTCCGCCCGGAGATGTGGGGGAGCCAGCCGGAGGGCACGCAGGCTCCAGCCTGAGCGCCTGTCTTTCTTCTTGGAAACAGAATCTGCTCCTAAGTGATCACAAAGACTGCATTATTCATAGGCCACAGAGAAAAGATCCCATTTAAAACAAAAATGGCAGAAAGGCTCCCCTTACCTGGGACTTGCAGTGGGCTGGTTTCCTCCCTCAAGCAGGACCATCGTAGGCGCTCTGTGATCATGCTGGCCCGGCCGGTGTGGTCAGTGGTTAGGGTGTTGGCCCCTGACACTTTGGTGCACAGGTTCAATTCCCTGTCAAGGGCACATACCTGGGTTGCAGGGTCCATCCGGGCCACAGTTGTGCTGGAGGCAACCAATTGATGTGTCTCTCTCACACTGATGTTTCTCTCTCTCTCTCCCCTCCCTCCCTCTCTCCCATCCTCTCTAAAAATCAGTGGAAAAAATATCTTTGGGTGAGGATTAACAAGAAAACAAAAACTAATGGGAAGCAACCAAGAAGAACAGCCTTGCTTGTGATGAGGGGGTTTTGTTCTAATGTGTCTCCCGGAAGCAGCGGGGCCCGGCTCCATGTTGAAGAAGAATGAGTGTCTGCTTGTCCAGCCGGACTCACCGCCCGGGGCGGCTGTCCTGGGCGCGCTGCTCTCAAGCTCCCCGAAGTCCAGAAGGTGCTTGAAGGACTCGGGAAGTTCGGCAGGGAAGGAGGAGGGCAGCGCTGAGTGTCAGGGTGGGGTGTCCACGTCTGACAGCACCTTCTCCTTTCGGCACACCGAGAGGGGCCCCCGAAAGGAGGTTTGCTGGGCAGGACAAATGGAAGACGTACAAGCAGCTGAGGGGGGCGGCATCCATGGAGCCGTGCACTTGGTCACCCCCACGGGCTCTGGGGACCATGAGATCGCCAGCCGCCTCTCTCGGGCTTGGAGTGTAAACTGCCTCCCCGGACGTGAATTGCTCAACGTGGTCAAAATATGTCACTGCAGAGGCTCGCCTGCAAACATGTTCAGGAGAAATTCGGATTTCTGACTTGAAAATAGAGGTTTGGAAGTCCAGAGTAACTGAGGGTTCCGGTGTACGGAATGTGGGGGGCCGGGTGGCTGCTGTTAACGAGGAGAATGTTTCCATGAAAACCCCTGAGACGGGCTCTGATGGGGCTGGGCCATGCGCCTCCTGCCTGCTGTGTGCATCTGAGCTGCGGCGGTAAGCTGTGACTCATCGGGGCAGGTCTGTGTGCTGCTCACCCTCTTATCACCAGTGCCTGGCCTTAGTAGAAATTTAATAAATATTTTCTTAAGTGAGTTCATGAAAGGGAGAAAAGAAGAGAGAGAGAGAGAGAGAGAGAGAGAGAGAGAGAGAGAGAGAGAGAGAGGAAGCCTCAAACTAGGAGGTTACAATCTTGTCATGTGCTCAAGCACTTAACATGTATAAATGCCTAACCCTATAGTATGTGACACACAAAAGACAACGTTTCTGTCAGATGCCGCACACGGAACGCAGGCAGGCCTGGGTAGGAAGAGCTTTCTCTTGAGGCGCGGTAATTGGGGGCAGAACTGTGAGTCAAACACAGGGGAAGCAGAGATACCAAGGTGTTCGGGAGCCTGCTGCCTCCCACCCACGGTCCCGCCCCCACGCGGGAGTCACGGCATGCTGATCGGTTCCGCCTAACGAGAACAAGAAAAGAACATTGTAGTCACCAAAGCTTCTCAAGAAACCTCCGTCATCCTTCCCAAATGGAGCCTTTTAAATACGCCTTCCGTCACAGGAGGTTGCAAACCCATCCAGAAGGAGACAATAGTGCAGTGAATCCTCATTGTTCAGCCTCAGCAATGATCAGTTCATAGAGCAAAGTCAAGAATCACGTCCGTTTCATCTCTAACCCTGCCCCCCTTCCTCCTGTAACTCAAAGATGGCGCCCCCTCTCCCCCTGCATCCCAGCCCCACCCCTTCCTCCGGGCTCCACCGTGGGATGTGAGTAAATGGGGTCACCCTGCTCTGGTAACACACCCAGGAGAACATGTGTGAGCAGCCAGCTGAGGAGAGAGCTGTGGTCATCCTGCTTGTCCCTGCCAAGGCCATTCTGGGTCAGCTGACAGCCATTCGAGCTGAAACGGAAAGAATCGCTCAGCCCGGCACAGCCAAGATCCGCAGAGCCTCCGCTCAACATTTCCAACTTGTAAACAAAACTGTGAGTTAGAAGACCTCGATGGTGCTTTTTCTCCTCGTCTATAATTTCAGCATCCAGGGTGCAGTTTAGATGTTGGGTTGTTTGGGGTTATTTACCATTTTTTAAATAAAAGTTTGGCTTGCTAGCATCTTCCAGGGGTGACCAGTTAATCATTTTGTTTTGATTTGGGGGTTTTTGCACCATTACAAACTCATTGATACAAATATATTTCATGCACAGCCGTCCCCTGCAGGAATTGTTAAAATTGATGTGTAAAATATCCGATATTTCTCTGGTGGAACTTCTCCCAGGCAGCTCCTGGATTCTTTAGACACCGTGGTTCTAGGCCTTGATGCTGGGTGTTCATCTGGTATCTTTCCGTCCCCTCACCCAGATCAGCCTTTTCTCCAAGGATCCGTGAGGCCCTGGAGAGGAAACGGTATGTAGAGACCACACTCTGGGCTCCGAGGTGCTCACTGTTGCTGGGTTGCACGCTGTTTCTAGGTCTTTTCCAGGAACAGAGCCAGAAGGGAAATGTCGTTTTCTTAACACAAAACCCACCAGACTTCCTATGGATGTTCCAGACCAAACTCAGGGCCCAGGTGTTCGCTTTCCTCCTATGATCTCATCTCTTCCTTTTTCACTACAATTTTTTCCTGTTCTTAGTGACGCTGGGGATGATAGAATATCATACAATTGTCCATCTATTTTATTCCCATCACACACACAACAACCTCTAAATTATATCAGTGCTATAACCAGCAATATGATGACTGAACACAGCTTATGATTTAAAAAATTCTTGTCCTCTGTATATGTATGTACAGGAAAGATGTAAAGTTAAATTATTTTATTCTAAACCGCTTTAAACAGCTTCTGTTGTGTGGTTATGACGCCAACTGAATATTTGGCAGCTATACCTCCAACTATTAATTGAAGTTAACTTTTAATTTCGAGGAGTTGTTGGTGTTTTTGTTTTGTTTTTTCCAATTTAATTCCATGTCTTAATTATGTAAAGTTACATTCATAGAGCCAACTGTATATAAGTGTATTTAAAGAAGATGAAGGAAGATAGTTTTTATAAAATACAAAGTGTCTGAGTTCCAGGAAATGAAGATAATTTAATGCATGTGCATCAATAAGTAAACACATTCCAGTAAAATTCTTATGTCCCAATCAAAGTAGATTTATAATGTGAAGTTAAAGGGGCGTCATATTTGGCAGCTATGGAGAATACAAAGTATATGCAACTTATGGCACAGAGTAATAAGCAATCACCTGTGAGAGCTCCACAAAATTAGAGAACGTTACCCACGGTTTTTATTCTGTCTGTGTCATTATTTGCTACTGTGTCCTTTGTTTTCCCCTTAATAACACGTCCTAAATTCCATGGTCATCATTTTATACATATATATACACAAAGGTAGATAGATATACAAATTATATATCTATATATATAAAAGGCTGATATGCAAAGTGTCCCCTCGAGAGTTCGGCCGGGAGACCAGGAGTTCGATCGCTCACTATGATGTGCACTGACCACCAAGGGGCAGCGCGGAACAAAGGAAGGACCCAGTCGGCAGCTGGGGAAAGGAGGTCCCAATTAGCAGCCAGAGGTCCCGATCAGTCCTGATCCCTGGCCAGGCCTCGCAACCCTACCTATGCACAAATTTCATGCACTGGGCCTCTAGTGTGTGTATATGAAATATGAAAATTAGGCCAGGACACCATAATGGGTCACGACCAGACAGGAGGAGGTTGTGTGCGCAGGTGAGGCCCAGAGAGGAGACAGAGACAGGGGCAGCGAGCTGCCACACCCCGGCTCGGGTGGGTCCCCCAGAGCCAGAGCAGACATGGACAGGGACGGGGGGCCAGCCTGCAGCCTCCACAGCTGAGCACAGGCCTGGAGAGGAGACGACGGACCCGCCTCCTGCGGAAGCAGCGTGGCTCCCTCCCGCCGCCCGTGGAATCAGCGCGGGTCCCTCCTGGCTCCCGTGGGTGTGAGCGGCTCGCTTCTGCTTCCCACGGAAGCCACACGGCTCCTGTGGAAGCAGTGGGTGGCCTACTGTATGTGATATCACGCGATGAGCTACTAGTATATACATACACACACACACACACGCATAGATTATATACTTCTATAGCTTTCTAATAGTTTTACCACATAGGTATATCTCTAAGAATCGTAATAATGCATCATTTCCATGTTTTATACCTTTCCATACTTATTTACGTATTCACTCATTCTGATGGGAAGCATGAGGTTTGGGGGTGAGAGGAGATTGATGACTTGCGGACTATTTTGCATTGCTCCCCTACCCCAGACCCCCACGGAGCGGTGCAGCGAGAGCCAATAGGAGCTGTGCGTGCCCCACCTGGGAGAGGAGCCCGGGGTTATGAAATCGAGCTCACGTAGGCGCCAGCGCAGCTGCTCCGCACGCTCTGGGGGGAGTGGGAGGGAGAGCTTTGTTCTCTAAGCTAAACACAGGCCTCTGGGGAGAGGTGGGAACACGGGCTGGTTTATACAACCCTCTGGAATGTAGCACATGCCTCACCAGGGTTTTGTGTTTTCCTCCTCCGGGCTGAGGAAACACCACGGAACAGAACAGTGTCTTCACCGAGAACAGGGCGTCACACATGGTTGCATAAGCAAAACCTAGTAGCGAGCGTCATCCTACAACATCCTTCGGCTTAGAAAACATGTTAAGTAAACAGTCCCTGTCCGCTCCCGAGATCTGATCATGGGCACCGGCACCAGCGCATACAAAGCCTTCCCTACCCGTGATCACCTCCTTGATCCGCAGGACTCTGGGAGGCGCGGACGCATGCTCCCACCCCGCCAACGGGAAGAGATGTGGAGAGCCAATGAGGTCAGGGAGGTCACAGGGCTTCCGAGCCCTGGGCAGAGCTGAGGCATAAAGACAAATGCTGGCGCTGTTTCTGGGCTCTACCTACTCCGTGGCGGGGAAGACGGTTTTTTGATGCGACTAGAGCTAGCCGAGGTAGGAAAGAGTCTCCCGTCCCCTAGAAACTCAGAATTTTAAAAGCGGGGGAAAGTAACCCAACGTTAAAGGGAAATGTAATTACCGACCCGGCAATGAAATTGCAAATCCAACTTGGCGAGAGCAGCAGTCACCGGCGAATGTCTCCGTCCCTCTTCATTAATATTCTAACCAAAGCAAAGCTATGACACTGGGCAGAATGAGGTTTATCCAAGCGTGACATTAATGTACCTATAAATCAGGAAACCCTGACACCATCCTCAGCCTTCACCCCATTCAGCGGGCCGTGTCACTAATGCTGGTGAGACCTAACAGACACGCACCCCACCCGCGGGAGGCCTCAGCCAGCGTGACCCAGAGCCGCGTTTCTGGACCCCGACTGAATCCTCTGTGATCCCACAGTGGCTGTCTCCCCACAGCCCAACCCTCAGGAACCCGAGGGCCCTGCGATGCCCCTTCCAGTTCCCCGAGTAAATACAGCTCAGCCGGCCCGAGTCCACCCTCTCCCGCCCTAGTCGTCCCCAGTCATCCCCCCCGCCCAGGGGCACGTCCCTGGCCGGAGCAGGAACTGCTAAATGACTCTGAGGCCCCGTATTCTGAGAGCTGGACAGCCAGCCACGCTCGCCGTGGACTTGGCCCAGGAACAGCAGACCAAGACCATCAGGATGCCATGTTCTCGCACACACATGCACATGCACATGCACACACAGATACACAAACCTAATCAGCGGCAGTCCCATGGAGGCACGTAGAGGCCCGTGATTCTCTCTCATCACTGATGTTTCTCTCTCCCCCTCTCCCTTCCTCTCTGCAATCAATAAAAATATATAAAAAATTAAATAAAAGTAGAAAAGTACATATTCATGGGTTTATAATCTACTTGGCCGTTCATGAATGTACTAGGAATGAAGGGTTAAAGTTGCAACATTCGCTGTCCAGAACCTCACGCGTGGCTCACCCCGCCTGTGTCCCGTGGCTTCAGCGTGGAGCGTGTGTGCCCGGGCGGGGTTAAACAGGTGGACACGCAGAGGGCACAGCCGCCTCTGACTGCCACGTGCAACTCTGCATCTGGTCCAAGAACATGCCCGAGTCACACAGTGTCCCCGTGGTGAGTGGGGACTCAATTTTGATCATTTGTCCACGAGCCCCTGCGAGCTAACTGCTCCTTGTCATTCATAATGTCCCAGCTGCTCCAGCTGCAAGGACAACGAGCGGGGAGACCATCCCCTGTCTCTATTCCTTGCTCTTCCTCTAAAAAGGGGCAAGGACAATGGGCCTGTCTTCGCGGGTTTATTCAAGAGCTCGCGTCCGACGCGTGGTATGTTCTCGTATCAGCCCTGTGCTCCCCCACAGAGCCACGACGAATGGTCCACACGAGCGTCTATCCCACCTTCAGAGCAAGGCCTGGGCAGGAGCCTTTGGAGGAAGTCCCCACGGCCGCCTGGCAAAGTGGCCTTGGCAGTTTGGGTTCTGAGCTCCGCAGGGACAAGCAGAGTGGGTCTCAGGCTGTGAGAGCGTGAGCGTGTGAGCGTGTACCATGATGGCTGTGCGTGAACCAGCCTGTTAGAGGTGACATGTAACTGCTCTTCCCAAACCTCTCACCTCTGCTCCCGCCTCCGATCCGCCCTGGCCAACACCCTGGCCGGGCTGTTCCCTGGCCGGGCTGTTCCCTGGCCGGACTGTCCCCTGGCCGGACTGTTCCCTGGCCGGGCTGTCCCCTGGCCGGGCTGTCCCCTGGCCGGACTGTTCCCTGGCCGGGCTGTCCCCTGGCCGGGCTGTCCCCTGGCCGGGCTGTCCCCTGGCCCTGTTCCCCCGGGACCCGGGCTGAGAGCGACCTCAGAACTCCTCGCACGGCTGCACCGCCCTTCCTGGAGCCAATAGGATGTTTGCAAAACTCCAAACAGCCCGGGGAGGGTCAGGAAGCAGCGGGAAGGCCTGCTGCTCAGAGGTCAGGAACATCAGAGAGCTCCGATCTGGCTGGGCTGTTTGGATTGTAAAGGGAACGGCCCCTCCCGGGACTGGACGAGGACAGTCTGCAGGCTCCCACGCAGAGCGCCACCCCGTGATGTCTGGCCGCGAGCCTGGGGGGCCCGGCAGGCAGGCCGGCGGTGATGCAGGAGCGCCCCAGGTCAGTGCTCACCTGGCACAGGGCAAGATGGAGGCGAGGAAAATGCTGGAACACACTCCAGGAGCTCCCTCAGTGCTGGCACCTGCCCCGCGCTCTGCCTCTCCCGCACCTGAGATTCACCATCGGGAGCGGATGCCGGAGCGCTCATCGCCTAACACCGAGGCAGCTACAGCGTGCGTAGCGTCAGAGGCAGAGGAGCTGGGAAAGGGCACAGGACAGCGGCTCCCTGACGGCGGGGGGGGGGGGGGGGGGGGGGTGTCCCCTGCGCTGAGGGGCCGAGGCAGAGACGCACCCGGAGATGAGGCACCGGGTGGGGAAACCTCACAGCTAAGCGGGGGCTCAGACATCCCCTGGGAGGACGCACCGGCTTCCCGATCGCCGATCGCCGGTGGAGCACCAACACTCCAAGGTCAGGTTCAGTGAGACGAGGAAGAGAAGAACCCGGAGGAAGGGCCCGTCCCGCACAGCGGTCCCCGAAGGCGCAGGCAGAGGGGCCCATGGGTGTCAGGGAGGAGGAGGAGGAGGAGGAGGAGGGCCACGACGCCCACTAGGGCCAGTCTTACCGACTCGCTGAGTGTGAGTGTGGTTTTCAGAGCCCTTTCCTTTACCGCAGTTATTTATTGTAGAGTCGCTCCAGAAAGCTCAGATTAGCTTTAAAAGCCCAGACTTGCACTCGCCTGGCTGCTGTTGAGGAAGGAAGGACTCTGCCTGCCGAGCCAAAGATGGCTCTCGCCGGTGCCAGTGTCCACGCCGTGGTGCCCGGAGAAATCTCAGGTCATGATCCCTCCCAGGGTCCGAGAAGAACCAGCGACGAGCGGTCCCCTCTGCCCTCCGCGGGGGCTTCTGCTTCCCGGGGAGACTGAGCTCGCCCCCCGGAGCTCACCTTCCGGCCGCGAGAGGAGGGTCCCGGGCTGGCCCCCGCCTCCCAGCCCGCTGCTCTCTCACCGCACGACCGGGGCCTGCTGGGCGCTCAGGTTCAAGTGCTTCCCGTGAGAGTGAGACGCTCAGACGAGGAGAAGGGAGCTGAGCTACGACCCACACCTGGGCCTTCGCGCTGGTCGGAGCTGCTGACAAAGGTAGCGGGGACCAAGCTCACCCCGCCTCGGCCATGCCCACCCCGCCTCGGCCATCACCCCGGGGCCGTCCGAGTGTCCTAACAGTTTGAGCTCCTGGGGGTTTTGCTTTCAAAGAGGAAAGTAGGAGCAAGAAATATCCCACCCAAAACAGTCGATGCCGCTGTGAAATACGCTCTGAGGGTGAAACAGCTTGAGGACTTTCCTCATGTCCCGTAGGTCCTCGCAGAGATGGTGTCAAACAGCCTGGGACACACTGAGGCCGAAGCACTAGCAAACGCTCTGGCCTTCGGATGTGCTGAAGACCAAAATACGTCCTCTCCTTTAACATGGGTTTAGAAAGTGGTCTTTTCTTTTTGAAGCATTTTTAGTTTCCCTCTCCGGTCATGCTAACCACAGTCAACTCAGAAAAAAAAAAAAAAAATCATCCGAGTCTGACTTCCTGAGCTAGTCCTGCATCGCCAGCTTATTATTAAATCCTAAGCAGAGGGAACGTTAATGCGCTTCCCTTTCCACGCTCGCTCACACGGCACACAGACAGCGCGGGCCCATCCCCCGGGATGTCACTCAGGCTCACTCTGGTGTTATTAAACCGGTGGAGCCTGTTGCATGAAAAACAATACTTCCCTTACACATCGAAGACGGTCGCACATCAGCAAGTCGACAAAGCGGATTTGTTATGGATGTTATGGGCTAAATGGTGTCCCCCAAAATTGGTATGTTGAAGCCCTGACCTCCAGTTCCTCAGAATGTGACTGTATTTGGAAATAAAATCTTTAAAGAGGTGATTAAGGTCATGCAAGGTCATTGGGATGGGCCCTAATTTGGTAAGTCCTTATAAGAAAAGGAGATTAAGATACAGACAGAGAAAAAATAAAAAGATACAGGAGAGAGAGAGAAGATTCTTGTGGACAGAGGGATGACCATGTGAAGAGGAGCAAAAGGGTGGCGGTCTGTAAGCCAAGGAGAGAGGCCTCAGAGGCAACCAGCCCTGCCAGTGCCTTGATCTTGGCCTGCCAGCCTCCAGAAACGTGAGAAAATAACTTTCTGATGTTTGAGCCAGCCATCTGCGGTATTTTGTTATGGCAACTGGAACAAACTAAAACAGTAGTCATCGCCTGTAAGTCAGCAGGGTGTTTAGAAATTCCTTCCATCAATCCGACTCCATGGGACGGTTGACCACACTCATCCATGTTTTGTTCTGCCAGATTGTTCCATGTTCATCCTTAAAGGACCACAGGCCCGAGCGCTAGGTTCCTAGTCTGCCCGGGGAATAAAGAAGATGGCTCATTGACATGTGCAAGGAAAGTGGAGGCAGAAAACGTTGATCTGCTCAACTCAAGGAAAAATTGCAACGAGGGAAATTAATCCTGGTCCCCTCCATTCCTCTTCTCTCCTTTGTCTCATTTCTTTGTTTTTCTTTCTCTCCAGGTCCTTATCTGAAAAATGAATGCCATACACCCCAGGTCACAGTTGCTATGAGGATGGGGTGACTTAACATAACTGGGTGCTTCCCAAATGTCAGAGAGAATACAATATGGCGGGCCAGGAGGAGGAGGAGGGGGAGGAGAGAGTGACCATGGCGTTCTTACTCTGTGTCAAATCCTGCCCTGAATGCTTGGCGTGGGTCATCTATTCATTAACTCTCAGGATAATCCTGTGGACTAGGTAGCAGTATTAATTTTATTTTACAAACGCAATTACTAATGTTGAGAAGGGTTCATTTGCTTCCTAATTCACGCCGCTGGTAAGTGATAAATCTTGGGTGGGGGTGGGGGGATCTGAGGCCCAAGTTCTCAGCGCCTGTGGTCTGGCCCAGAGTTCGGGTTTTCCTGTTCTGGCTAATAGATCCGGGCTAGTTCTGCATGCACTACAGAGGCAGAAGGTCTTAACGGGTGTGCGTATATATAGTCTTTCCTTCTTCTATTGGGAAGGCGCATCGCAGCTGCTGGGAGAGAAAATAAAGCAGGAACACAGAGGAGAGGAGAATCCGCCCATCGGAGCCTCCAGGCGCCAGCGTCAGCTGGTGCGGGGCTGGGGGCCGGGGTGGCGAGCCTCCTGGCGCAGCTGTTGTCCGTGTGGAGAACGTGGCAGGAGTAGGAAGAGCCTAAGAGCTTCTGTGCATTGAGAACGGACCCTACGCCTCCCCCCGCGCCCCACCCCCGGATAGTTCCTTGATAAATGAAGTTAAACATTTGAATCACTTCCTTTTTTATTCTCAGTCGTGTTTATTTGAGCTGATAATGGGGAAATCATGGCCGTGTGGTGGCGGGTGATGCTTGGGTAATGTTTTCCACGTGACTTCCCAGGCCTGGTCTTCGTAAGCCAGGCTGGAGCGCTAGCTGGACTGTGTTCACTGCTCACCCCACACATGGCCCAGCCTGTGTGCTGCCTCCCAGCACTCGATCCCTGGGAGGAGGACGGGAAGGAGCGGAAGTGGCAGATCCAAGACATGTTGATCCCCAGCAAACATCCAAAGGGGGGAGGTCTCTCCATCCGGCAGGAGAGCTTGGGGCATGCTGTATCGCAAAGGGCCCCATGTTCAGAGCCTCAAGAACCAACCCTCAGCTTCTACTCCCACCCAGTCGGGTGTATTCTGACGAAGGCAGACAGACAGACAGGGGCTGGATGGACGTCACTGATGTCCACAATGAGCAGTGGTCAAGGCAGTGGCTTCAGGGAGAGAGGAATGGGAGGGGGGAGGGGAGGGGAGAGAGGAAGGGGAGAGGGAGGGGCAGGGAAAAGGGAAGAGGGAGGAGGGAAGGGGGAAGGGAGAAGGGAGGAGGGAGGAGCAAGGAAGGAAGGGAGAAGGGAGGAGGGAGGAGGGAGGTGGGAGGAGGGAGGAGGGAGGAGCAAGGACAGCCCAGGTAGAGAGAAGCCACAGCTGTCGGGGTGTGTGGTTTCCTGCAGTGGTGACTGCAGCCAAGTAGCAACATGTTCAATGAGGTTGACAATGTGTGAAGTGAAAAATGTCACCAGCAGAAGAAAGACACAGTGAACTTTCGTTTCTGATTTAAATTAACAGAAGCTCAAGGACGGAAAAGCCATTGCTCCCAGAACAGCCGCCTGCTGGGAATGTGGGCCGGCGAGCAGGTGTCTGCTGGCGTGACAGGTCCACGCCCCAGCACCTCGTGTTTATTGGCGGACGGCGCTGAGAGATTTAGACACATAAACACGTCCGTCACAGGGTGTCATGCTGCTACCCAGCCTCGGTGCCACTCTAACCAGCTCCCTTTCTTCCTTCCACTTTGCAGCCGGGGCCTGGAGGAGCGCAGGAGGCTGCGCCGACCACAAGCAAGGGCCGTGCAGGAGGCTGGGAGTTGGTGGTGCCACGAAAACCAGCCAGCGGTTCCTTGGAATGTCTTAATACGTGTCACACACACGAGGAGAGGCGGCCCAGACGCCAGTGAAGGAAAGGGACGGCTCCCCGAGGAACCCAACCTTGGCTTCTCAGAAGCCCACCCTGGGAGTCGGACCCTGGCCCTGGTCAGGGGAAGGCAATGGGAAGGCTTGACGTCTGTGTCTTCCACATGCCTGTCCCCTCATACATGGATGCTCTAGGTAAGTCAAGTGACCCACCTACACCCCTAAAAGAACAGCTGCGAAAGAAATCAGGCTCCAATAACACCCTGGGCAGGGCACAGGCGGTAGCTGACTTTGGTCTGCACTTCCCAGGAGGCCCCAGAGCCAGCGGACTTGGTGGACAGCTTCAGACCACACTGAAACATCACCCACCCACCACCTCACGAGCAACACACTTAAGCCCTAAGCTCCTCCACAAAGGTCACAGCCAGTCCTCCCAGCCGACTGGTCTGGGGGAAAAATCCCTCCCATTAACGTGTCAACAGAAATCAAGGCTCAACCACAATAGAGGGGTGCACACCGCACACATGGAGTGCCCAGCTCAGGTAACCAGAGGGGCTGCATCACTGGAGCCTACAGGACACCTACTATATTAGGCCACTCTTTCAAGCCTGGGAGGTATAGCAGCTCTACCTAAAAACATAGAAACAAACACAGGTAGGCTGCCAAAGTGAGCAGCATGTCCCAAATGAAAAAAAAAAAAAAAAAAAAAAAAAAAACAGAACAAAACTCCAAAAAAAGAACTAAACAGAATGGAGACAGGCAATCTACCAGATACAGAGTTCAAAACACTGGTTATAAGGATGCTCAGTGAACTTAGGGGAAGAGTAGATACACTCATTGAGAACATTAACAAAGAGATGGGAATCATAAAAGCAGAACCAGGAAGGGAAAAAGAACCAGTGAGAAATGAAGGATACATTAACTGAAAGGAAGACTACATTATAGGGAATCAATAGTAGAGTACATAAAGCAGAGAATCAAATCAGGGATTTGGAAGATAAGGTAGCAGAAAATACCCAATCAGAACCAAAAAAAAAAATTCCCCCAAAATGAGAATAGTTTAAGAAGCTTCAGGGACAACTTCAAGTGTACCAACAGTCACATCATGGGGGTGCCATAGGAGAAGAAAAAGAGCAAGGAATTGAAAACCTGTGTGAAAAAATAATGACAGAAAACTTCCCTAAGCTGGTGAAGAAAATACAAGTCCAGGAAGCACAGAAAATCCCAAGCAAAAGAACCCAAAGAGGCCCACACCAAGACACATCATAATTAAAATGACAAAAAGTTAAATACAAAGAGAGAATCTTAAAAGCAGCAAGAGAAAAGCAGTTAGTTACCTACAAGGGAGTACCCATATGACTGTCAGCTGATTTCTCAACAGAAACTTTGCAGGCCAGAAGGGAGTGGCAAGAAATATTCAAAGTGATGAAAGCAAGGACCTACAACCAAGAGTACTCTACCCAGCAAAGTAATCATTTAGAATTGAAGGTCAGATAAAGAGCTTCCCAGAAAAAGCTAAATAAGTTTATCACCACCAAACCAGAATTGCAAGAACTGTTAAAGGGTCTTCTTTAAGAAGAACAACAAAAAAAGATTTAAAAATATGAACGATAAAATGGCAATACATGTCTCTCAATAATTACTTTAAATTCAAATGGATTAAATGCTCCAATCGAAAGATATAAAGGCTGAATGGATAAGAAAACAAGACGCTTACATAGCCTGTCTAAAGAGGCTCAGTGCAGATCGAAAGACACACAGAGACTGAAAGTAAATAGAAAATATATTTCATGAAAATGAAAAATAACATAAAACCCCACTGGGGTAGCAATACTTTATACTAGACAAAATAGACTTTAAAACAAAGGCTAGAACAAGAGACAAAAAAGGGACCCAGCCATTCCACTCCTGGGTATTTATCCAAAGAAACCCAAAACACTAAATTGAAAAGACATCCATCTATATGTTTATTGCAGCATTATATACAGTAGCCAAGACATGGAAGCAGCCAAAGTGTCCATGAATATTACTTGGCCATAAAACAGAATGAAATCTTTCCGTCTTCAACACCATGAATGGGCCTTGAGGGAATCCTGCTGCATGAAGTACCTCAGACAGAGGAAAACAAATGCCAGGTGACTTCACTTCCGTGTGGGGTGAAAAAAACACAAAACCAATGAACAAGCAGGACAGAAACAGACTCAGACACAGAGAGCATTTTGGTGGCTGCCAAACGCAAGTGGGGAGGGCGGTGGAGGGACGGATAAAAACGGGGAGGGGATTTAGAAGTACAAACGGGCACTTACAGGGTAGTCATGCGGGTATAAAGTGCAGCATAAGGGATGTGGTCAATCTATAATAATAAAAGCGTAATATGCTAATTAGACCAGACAGTCTAACGACCTTCCAGGTGACCTTCTGGATGAAGCCAGGGCTGCCAGGGCCGAGCCCCTTGCATGAATTTCGAGCATCGGGCGTCTAGTAATATTATGATAACTAGGCATGGTGTAGGATGGGCACTAGATTTATTGGGATGTTATATAAATGTCTAATCATTGGGTGTACACCTGGACTAATACAATATTGTATGTCAAATGTGATTTTAAAATTAAAAAAATAAGTTTTAAAAAGAAAAGAAAACTTAGGGTGATTGAGCATCTGAGAGAAACACTTTACCAAGGGACGGGGGGAGGCGGGTGGGAAATTTCAAAATATTGGTACAGAGAGAGGACAACCTAGCTAAACATATTACAGCAGCCAGCAAAGAAGGGGGTTTTCGTCATGTCATAGAAATGAGTGGCTCTGCATGCTTCTAAAAGGCTGTCCTGGTTTTCCTGACATAGTTCAATTCATATAAAAATGCTATTCTGAACAGAGTCTCTGATCAAAGGATAACTTCGTGGCTCGAGAATCTACTAAATGTCTACATGGCATGAGACGTGCATGTGATGAGCGCTCTCTGGAACACGTAAAACCTCAGATCGGCTTCCCTCTGGAAGATAATGTGCACTGAGAAAATTCAAACTTGGAATTTTGTTCTGTCAAAGCAACTAATAAAACCAAGATTTCCAGTCTAGATAGATAGGTAAATAAATAAACAAACAAACAAACAAACAAAAAGACAAGCTTAGTCACACAGCTTTTAGACCAATCTCGTGTCCACTGTTGTGGAGGCCAAACAGGGCTGATTTAAATCCTGCCGGTAGCCACAGCAGGTGCAACCTCTGTCCATGTGAAAGTGGCTGGTGCATGTATATGTATACACATGATTTGGGCAGGGCCACATTGGCATTTGCCTTTGAACAAGTGAACTTGCTAAGCTTGCAATATAATTAGACGTGCCCAGAAAAAGCGCACTGTAAACGCTCACTGTGAATTAATGGGTTGCCTATAGATAACTGTCTCTTAATCATTGGATGCCCTCATATCAGAATACTATGCATTACTAAAAGCAACCCAAAATGTAATCTGCACTAATAAAATAGAAAGATGCAAATTAACCATCACTCTGTCACTCCACTACACCCACAAGCCACACCCACAAGCCAATCAGGAATGAGTATGCAAATTAACCCATCTAAGATGGCGGCAGCCATGGAGCTGGAGCAAGCAGGAGGCTTGGGTTGCCCCCTGCGATGGAGAAAGCCAAGCTTCCCGCCTGCCCTGGCCAGCTGTGGCCTCCACTCAAGGCTACAAAGTTTCAATTATAGAAGATAAATAAACCCCAGATACCTGCTTCCAGCTCGCCCTGGCCTCCTCTCAAGGAGGGGCTGGGAGCCTGGGTTGCCCAGACCTGGGCTCCACTCAAGGCTACAAAGTTTCAAAAAGAAGAGGCTGGGAGCTTGGGTTGCCAGGGGGTGTGGCCAGCCTGAAAACAGCCCTCAGCCTCTCACCCAGGCTGGCCAGGCACCCCAGTGGGACCCCCACCCTGATCTGGGACACCCTTCAGGGCAAACCAGCCAGCCTCCACCCATGCACCAGGCCTCTATCCTGTATAATAAAAGAGTAATATGCAAACTGACCCTAACAGCAGAACGACTGGGAATGACTGGTCACTATGACATACACTGACCACCAGGGGGCAGACGCTCAATGCAGGAACTGCCCCCTGGTGGTCAGTGTGCTTCCACAGGGGGAGCTCTACTCAGCCACAGCGGTGGTGGTGGGAGCTTCTCCCACCTCCTCAGCAGTGCTAAGGATGTCTGACTGCAGCTAGGTCTGCTCCCTGCTGGCAAGTGGACATCCCCCAAGGGCCGGAGGGATGTCTGACTGCCAGCTTAGGCCCAATGCCCTGGGGAGCGGGCCTAAGGCAGCAGGTGGTCATTCCCTGAGGGGTCCCAGACTGCGAGAGGGCACAGGCCGGGCTGAGGGGACACCCCCTGAGTGCACAAATTTTTGTGTACCAGGCCTCTAGTTTCTTTATAAGTTTCACATGTAGACCTTTTGCACTGGTTGTCTCTCATCTTGAAATCTAATGGACAGTGTGGTGGTTCCCAGAGGGAAGGGTTGGGGCAGGTAGAAGAGGGTAAAGGGGGGATAAATGGAGACTTGACTTGAGGAGTGAACACACAATACAATATACAGATGATGTCTTATATACCTGAAACCTACATAATTTTATTAACAAACTAGAGGACTGGTGCATGAAATTAGTGCACAGGTAGGGTCCCTAGGCCTGGCCTGAGATCAGGGCTGATCTTCCCCAGCTGCCGGCAGTCAACCCCCCCCCGCCCCCCCCCCACCCCGGCCACCACCAATGCTAGTCGCACTCTGTGTGGGGGGTGACTGGTGGGTTGATCGGGGGCCCCCCTTGCTCACACCTGCCTTGGCCTGGTGCCGCCCACATCACCACCACCCACCCCCGGTTCCCCTTTCCCCATTGGGTGATCTGGGCTTGTAGGCTGAGGGCAGCTCCTGCATTGAGGGTCTGCCCCGTGATGGTCAGTGCGCATCATAGTGACCGATTGTTCTGCCATCCGGTCTATTTGCATATTACACTTTTATATATATATATAGACTAGAGGCCCAGCACATGAAATCGTGCCGGTAGGGTCCCTAGGGCCTAGCCTCCTGCAATCAGGGCCATCTTCTGCCCATTCGCCAGTCCCCAGGCCGAACACCACCTCCGCTGCTGGGCTGTCCGGCCATTGGAATCACCAGCTCATCCCCGGCTGCTCAGGGGCTCAGGCCTGTAGGAAAGCAGGCGCCGGTGACTTCACCACCATGCAGGTACACCGGGCCAGCCACTGATGGAACGCACTGCCCGCTCGGGGCTGCTCACGTGGGCGCTGCCACCACCGCTGCCGCCGCCGCTGCTGGGGCTTGAGGTGCTGAAGGAAGCTGCGGGGCGCTCCCACAACCCCAGCGTGAGTGGCCCCGAGAGGGCTGCGCATTCCATCAGCGGCTGGCCTGGTGTACCTGCATGGAGGTGAAGTCACCGGCGCCTGCTTTCCCACAGGCCTGAGCCCCTGAGCAGCTGGGGATGAGCTGGTGCTCTCAACGGCCTGACAGCCAGCCCAGTCCTCCCACTACCCACCCCGATCCCCCATTCACCATCACTGATCTATTGGAGCCTATGGGCCAGGGGCAGGGACCGAGAGGTCAGCCGTTCAGACCGCTAGCCAGTCCCCAGTCCTGCCCCACCCCGCTCGCAGGCCAGGGGAGGGACCAAGAGGTGCTCAATGCACCTCATGGTGACCGGTCATTTGGTCGTCACGGTCATCATGGACACTGGCTTTTATATATATAGATGTCACTCCAATAAGTTCAATAACAAATGTAAGAAGAAGAGGAAGAAAGAAATCAAGTCGGTTTCAAAGGGAAGTTGAAACAATGAGCTGAGACCGAGCTGGCAGAGCAGGTGGGAAGGCATGAGGGACCGGGACACAGCCAGGTCAGGGAAGGTCAGGGAAGGCACTGCCCAGCCTCTGGGCCCGGGACCTGCTCGCAGCCCTCAGGGATGGGGGACAGGACGGGCTGGAAGCCCTCTGGGCTGTGGAACCTGCCCACAACACTCCCCCCTGCCTCCACCAGCTGCTCCGGATCTGCTCCAGGCTGTGGGCTGGGTGACATTTCCCCAACCTTCTTAACAAACAAGGAGCCAGGCCGCACTGTTTGGCTGGGAGCCTGCATTTCAGAAAACATGGCTGAGAGGGGAATTAGTCCAGAGCCTTCAGCAAACAGCACTAATACCAGGATCCCAACACCGAGCAAAGGCAAATGAAACCGGGGCATCGGGGAGACTGACGCTGCTGGGCTAACCTCCCGGGTCTCCAGTCTCGATGCCAAGCTGCGCCATCAAACAGCCGATCAGCACGCCCTGTGGACCCATGTGATGGCCCCTCAAATCGGGCTCAGCTGGGGCTCCCCGATGGCCAGACATCAGGGCCCTTCTGGTGCCACCAAGGGACCCTCTCAGATTTCTTCATGTTAAGCTGGTCCCTGGAAAGTCTGGGGCACAGTCTCGCACCGCCCAGGGCTCCCCAGGGCCCCAGGGTCCCTTGGGCACGGCACCTGTTCCCTTTATGACCAGTTCCAGTCCCTTCCATCCAACCGGCATCCTCAGAGTTTGCCACATCTGTGATGGCACCCAAGTCAGAGTCTCTATTCCAGGTTGAATGCACCCACAAAATGTCTCTTCCTACATTGAGGCCCTAACCCTGGCACCTCAGAATGCGGCCTTCTGTGGAGGAATGGTCTTTACAGCGATAGTTACGTTGGGAGAGGTCGTTGGGTTAGGTGCTCATGCAACACGACTGGGTCTCTATCAGGGAGGTTAGGACACAGGCACGCATGCAGCAGGCCAGGGGACGACACCAGGAGAACACGACCTCCTAACACCCCGGACCCGGGGAGAGACACCTGCTGACACCTGCTCTCCGACTCCCAGCCTCGAGCTGTGAGAAAATCACCTCTTATGAAGCCACCATCTGTGGCCCCAGCAAACTTGCCCAGTCTCCTCTGGGCTCCGCACCCCCTGCCTCAGCTTCCCAGCACCTGGCGTGGACGCCCAGGGTCCACGTTGCCAACAGGAGAGCCCGGTGGCTGCAGTCCACTCTGCAAAGCCCAGTCCCACAGTCCCAGGCCACGGCTGGCCCGCCCCGCCTGTCCCATGGGTCGGACATCACCTGCGCTCAGTCACATGGGGCCTGTGGGGACCCAGGTCCTCTGGAGGGCGGGCGGTGGGGGAGCAATGTTTAAATCACGACTGTGCCTGAGTGATGTCCAAGTTCACCCCGATGTCCAGTGAGGTTTCTGAAGAAAGGAATGCAGAGTGACCTGCGGTGGCCTGGCGGGTGCCCGGAAGGAACATCTGCGGCCGCCAGCAAGTAGCCTTTTAGCAGATGAGTGTGAACGAGTCAGAGCGTGCAGACCATGCTGTCGCTGAAACAAAGGATCCACAGCTTAGAAGCAAAGGTGCTTGGCAAACTCATTTGAAAGCACGTTGATTAATTTTGCCAACGCGAAGCGCTGCCAATGCTCTATTGTCGCCACGCGTTTACCAGCAGCACTTTTCCAGATTGGATTTCCCATCCACATCCCCAGACGTCCTTGGCCGCGCTGATGCTAATCACTCGAGTGCCTCACCCCCGGGGCAGCGCGCCCCAGTCTGAGAACTCATCCAATGTCACGCTGACTTTGGGTGTCCCACCTTCCACGGAGCTCTCTCAAGAATGTCACCCCGTTTAATTCTCCCGGCATGAGCCTGCGAGCACGTCTTCCCCTCCTTCCACAGATACTGACACTAAGCCCTGGTGGGTGTGCCCAGTGGTTAGAGCATCGCCCATGCACTGGGAGTCATGGGTTCCATTCCTCGTCAAGGGCATGTAACTGAGTTGCAGGTTCAATCCCTGGCCCCCCATTGGGGCTCCTGTGGGAGGCAACCAGTTGATGTGTCTCTCTCACATCAGTGTTTCTCTCTCTCTCTGTGTGTGTCTGTCTCTCTCTCCCTTCCTCCTTCCCTCCCTTCGACTCTCTCTAAAAAATCAATGGGAAAATATCCTCCAGTGAGCATTAGCAAAACAAGAGAAGAAGCTAAGTCACAGAGCATAGGGACTCCCTCAACGCTCAGAAAACGCAGGCCGAGGACGAGAATTCAGGTCTCCTGATTCCAAACCAACGCCTCAGTGCGAAGAGGGCGCTAAGCTCCCCCAAGCTCCTCCTCGGAGGGAACTCCCTGCAACCCCTGCCCGAGACAGGTGACGTCTAAGGAAGCGAGAGGCCTCCCTGGGTCAGGACAGAGGCTCTCCAGGGCCCCCCAGGTCAACAGGGGGGCCACCAGTCATCAGGGGGGGCCACTAGTCACTGGGTGGGGGGAAAGGGGCCACCAGTCACCAGGGACAGGGCCACCAGTCATGGGGGGGCCACCAGTCACCAGGGAC